>NC_137863.1:30613069-30628069 GCF_963924005.1 Protomyctophum bolini | reverse complement strand
AAGAACCGTTTTTTTTGGTAATGCGTATAAAAATAGAACCGATTTGGTTCCTTTTTTTTGTATCCTCTCAGTGTTAAATTGACATTTGAGAATTGTATTGAAAACATGAATTAAAAACACTATTCAAAGTTTTGTTCAGTACTGTAATTGCATGAAGATAATCAAAGGAAAAATCAAAGAAATTCCATAAATTAGAAAACAAATGTTTTTAAGAAGTAGTGAAAATAGCAGATCTACAAGCTTACAACGCGGCACTAGTTTGGGTACCCTGGGGCAAACGTCCAATTTCTCTTTTGGGTCAAAAAGCTTAGGAAGCACTGGTGTATATATAGCTACTGGATATCAGTCAGAGGAAGCTACAGTAGCATAAGGGTAACCGATTAGCTCGAGGTCTGTCTTTCAACATCTTAGGATTCCTGAGGGGGAAGATGTGGACAGATTTGTCTCTCTCTATATACCTTCTTGGCCACGGACTCCTCCTCCACTCCGTCTCCCACGACCACATACACGGCCCTCCGACCGAACCTCTGCGACACGCGCTCGAAGCAGCTCTCTTTCCCTGTAGGAGACAGACAAAACGGGGGGCGAAAACGAAAATAATTTTAAAACAAGCAATGCTGGCGCATTGAAGGGGTGGAGAGAATTACGGGGAGGAAATTGAATTGAGTCTACTTTCTCTAACTGCCCCCCCCCCTCTCTAGCCTGGCATGACACAAGACTTGTATCACTGTGTAGATATTAGTCTGGAACTTTGGTGTGGAAGATTTAAGGGGCTGTAAATACAAACAGATTCAAAATCTGTTTGTATTTACTGCACCAAAGTAAATACCAAAGTGCCAGACCAAATCTCCTCAGGGATTAATTTTTTCTCCTGTGGCAGATTTGCCCCCCCCCCCCCCCTCTCTCTCTAATAGGCTCAGGAGCTGTGTTGTCAGTTCTCACCCGTCTTGGTGGCACTGTAGATGTTCTCTATGGGGAAGGCGGCACCCAGTCCGTACAACAGCACCTTGGAGAGGGCCGGTATGAGCTGCGTGGTGGTCACCAACACGTTGACACAGTTGGGCCTAGACACGGAGGGACAGGAGTTCATTACCACACGGCACGAGATAGAACTCCAGTAACTCTTTATTAATGAGACGTAGCTTGCAGAGTTAGTTCATTCAGACATACTCGAGGGGGTTCATGCCGTGCTCAAAGGCGCATACTATGCTGCATTACTATGTGGGCGTATAAGTGTGTGCAAGTCCCACACGTCATTCGCCGATGCGGCAGTCAGCTGACCAATTGGGCGGGCTACTTAAGCTCACTAGACTGCATGCTCTTCCTGCCTTCCTCTGCATATGGTTCCTGGTTGTGATGTTTTCTCCCACCGCCACCTCAGCACCCATTTTAAGTAATCTAGTCGGTGTCAAATAATATCTATGAATTATCTTATACTGAATAAAGTTCCCTCTTGCTTCACTGAACCCACTTCCTACATTTGCTATAATTCTCTTCCAATGATCATTTTCAATATCAACCCCCAAATCATTCTGTCAAGTCAATTTGAGACTGTCGCATGTACTGTACAGTACCTTCCAGCAGTTCTTTTGACATTTTGTAATAAAAAAACAGATGTAGTACGAGCTTCATGTGGTCATTTTAGATATTCAACGGGTGCATTTTCAACAGGATCAAATGTACGACCCAGACAGTGTCTCATCTGCTGTCGGGAAGAAACCACCTATCTCCAAAATGTTCATTTTTCAGGAAATGAAAAGATATAAATTTTTCAGGACATTTTTGAAAATTTAAAAACAAAGCAATACTGTCTCATCACAGTTGGTGTTGTGACTTTATATATTGTTAATTACTTGCATGAGAGGTAGTGGAGTTAGTTGCTTTAGTAGACAGTTTGAGGGTCCAGTGGAGTTAAGAGGTTTTGTCCAAAGCGTTTCTTTTTGTACTACTTTCCATTGGTTCAATATTTTCGAAACAACACACAGACGTAAAGGGTGTTCAATAGCACTGATTTATGCACAAAAAAATAAAATAAAAAATAAAATATGGAGTTAGGAGGTTTCCTCCCGACAGCAACGAATTATACTTTGTTAATCAAAACAAAATCCCTCCTTGGCTGCACAGTAACCACACCGACATTGTCTCACTCTAAGTCTATCACGCTAGCGTATCATTAAAGTTTTCTTGTTTTTCAGATGTGCAAAAATCAGTTTGGGTTACATATACACAGCCGGGGGGGGGGGGGGGGGTTCGACTTGGCAGCATCAAGTCAAGTGGAGCCTTCTGCACGGTAACAGTAACTGACCTTGAGTTGATGAGAGCCAGGGCCTTGAGCGCCTGAGTCAGCCACAAGTCCGTCAGAACCTCCATCTCTCTCCGTAGCTGGAGCCACTCCTCCCGCTTAGGGCTGCCGAGCAAACCTGGAATTGGTGGAAAAAAAGTACAACTTAACACGGAGCCTGCCAGAACCGTAGCCTACGTTTTCCAGGGTTTATATTCTTTAATGTTTTGATCCGATCGCATCGGTAGCTGCCTCTCGTTAGCATAACTCAACTCAACTCAACTCAACTCAACTTTATTTATATAGCACATTTTACATGACCAGGTCAACCAAAGTGCTGTACAGGTTCAAAAGAAGCAACTGTCAAAGTGGCACAGTGGCCGCGGCCATTCTGAAGATGCGCGCACATCCACTTACACATCCACTTTCAATGGCCTGTCTGTATCTCCAAATCGGCGCAATGAATGTCACCCCTTTTGCAACCAGATCTTATTTTAATGATGTGTCATTGACACTGGGCTCACTTACTTCCTGGACTACATGTTGTCTCAGTAAGACAGCCCTCCCCCTATCCACAAGGAGGAGCAGTGGACCAAAGCATTATGGGAATTGCAGTCCAGGAAGGAAGTGAGCCCAGTGTCCATGACATCATGGAGCCCATGGAGTCATGGACACTTTGAAATACAAAAATTACCCACATAAAAACCACAGGAAAGTGTTTCTTGCATGTCTCCCAAACATCATTAAAATTATAGCTGGTTGCAAAAGGGGTGAAGTGGCCCTTTAAGCACAGTACATGAGTTTACCACTGCCAATCACAGTGACATGCACACTTTGACCAATAGCACTTAGAAAACATCTAATAATAATAATAATGATAATAATAACTGCACTGAGACATCGTGAAGCCATGTTTTGACAGAAGAAGAAGAAGAAGAAGCTGACTCCATGTCTCTGGGTGGACAATATTCTCACATTAAGTGTCGTTTGCCAAAAAAGACCTCAAACATATGGTTTTCCAGCAGAGTTAAAACAGCCAGCTGTAATCAGCGGTGCCTGTGCTGGGCTCAGGCCATATAGCTTAGGGCTGTTTGGATCACTAAAGCCTCTACACAGTAACCCCTGTGACTTTGTCGACTAAAATGACGAGCAATGCAGTGCGCCCTGTACTCTTATCGCACTTTTTAGAAACATCTGCTATTTTAGAAAAACCTTCTGACCATAATGAGGTTTGCACCCGACAGAAACGATATATTAATTAGGTCGTCTGTTTGAGAACCACCGATGAGCCACACAAACAAAGTTGTCATCATGACGTGAAGTGTAATAATAATCAAGAACCAAACCCACCCCCGATGTTGTTCTTGTAGCTGTTGTAGATCTCCTTTACTCGGCGGTATCGGAAGGCCAGTTTCCTCATCCAGTCCACCCCTCCGTGGACCCCGGAGCCCAGGCACAGGGAGCCGGCCCCGGCCGGGCTCTGGAAACCGTCTGTCCCAAAGTTATACGTGCTGCAGGACGGAGGGAACGCAACGCAACGGAACAGAGTCAGCATGGGAATCACAACGGAACGGAACAGAGTCAGACTGGGAATCACAGCTGAACGGAACAGAGTCAGACTGGGAATCACAGCTGAACGGAACAGAGTCAGACTGGGAATCACAGCTGAACGGAACAGAGTCAGACTGGGAATCACAGCTGAACGGAACAGAGTCAGACTGGGAATCACAGCTGAACGGAACAGAGTCAGACTGGGAATCACAGCTGAACGGAACAGAGTCAGACTGGGAATCACAACTGAACGGAACAGAGTCAGACTGGGAATCACAGCTGAACGGAACAGAGTCAGACTGGGAATCACAGCTGAACGGAACAGAGTCAGACTGGGAATCACAACTGAACGGAACAGAGTCAGACTGGGAATCACAACTGAACGGAACAGAGTCAGACTGGGAATCACAGCTGAACGGAACAGAGTCAGACTGGGAATCACAACGGAACGGAACAGAGTCAGACTGGGAATCACAGCTGAACGGAACAGAGTCAGACTGGGAATCACAGCTGAACGGAACAGAGTCAGACTGGGAATCACAGCTGAACGGAACAGAGTCAGACTGGGAATCACAGCTGAACGGAACAGAGTCAGCATGGGAATCACAGCTGAACGGAACAGAGTCAGACTGGGAATCACAACTGAACGGAACAGAGTCAGACTGGGAATCACAACGGAACGGAACAGAGTCAGACTGGGAATCACAACTGAACGCAACAGAGTCAGACTGGGAATCACAACTGAACGGAACAGAGTCAGACTGGGAATCACAGCTGAACGGAACAGAGTCAGACTGGGAATCACAGCTGAACGGAACAGAGTCAGACTGGGAATCACAGCTGAACGGAACAGAGTCAGACTGGGAATCACAGCTGAACGGAACAGAGTCAGCATGGGAATCACAGCTGAACGGAACAGAGTTAGACTGGGAATCACAGCTGAACGGAACAGAGTCAGACTGGGAATCACAACTGAACGGAACAGAGTTAGACTGGGAATCACAACTGAACGGAACAGAGTCAGACTGGGAATCACAACTGAGAGAAGAAAAACAAAAAAGAAGAACAAAATAAAAAGGGGGGGGAATCAAAGTTTCTGCAATAAAGTTCAATAAAAGAGAGAATTCACAGACCTAAGTTAGTATTGGTAACAATCGAGCTCTTTCTCAAATCACTTTGAAACCTCCACTAAAGACGTGCTTCAAAACGGTAGACAGAGAGCCACGATGATGAGCTCTGAAAGCACTCTGGAAATGCTATGATGTATGATCATATCCTGCTACCCTAATAGACAGGGGTACATAAGCACATGGCCGTTTATCCAACAGCTTTCTCCGACCCAACCACACTTTCACCACACATCTCTATATGCAAAATAAATTCGGCACACTCCCAGAATACATATAGGCTACATTTCATTGAAAGAAATGTCTTAATTACTGAATAAATATTACTTTTGTCAACCACGCCATTGTTGCTCAACATCAACAGCCTACGTCAGAATCGTCATGTTGGCGTCTACTACGCCAACTACGTTCACTTAATGGGGCCAGTCCTTCACAGTGACACACGCGTTAGATGAACCACGCGACCGGGATGGTTTCTACCCCTCAATGTCGTGCATTTGCTGCGCCCTTCTAATGCTGCGCCACGCCCACTCTATACTGCTCCATGCGACTCGAACAGCGTCAGCAGCAGCAGCTCCGAGCCTCCGTCAGAAAGGCTGCCCACAGCACTGCACAGCCCCACACCCAAATTAATCGAATGAATGAATAAGGCGCTTATATCGCTTTTGCTCAGTGGATGGGACATTTACATTAAAAGCAATCGGATGGACGCGTGGATAACGGCATGGCTGTGTGCAATCGGAGGGAAAGCTTCCATAATCCATATAGCTTCCATGCTAGCTGCTTCAGACACAGGGGAGGGGAGGGAGAAATAGTGCGAAATAGCGCTTATGCAACAATTACCCTAAAACACAAACACCTCAACTCGATGTCATTGTGAATAAGAATTTCGAGCGAAATAATAATTTTTGGAAGGACACATTCACCCAGTATGAAGCTAAATGTGGAAGCCGTGTGTGTCACACCAAAACGGGTGACCTATAGAAACCTGTAACCAGCCTCTCGCACTGCCTGCGAGTTGGCTCCGTCTAAGGCTCCGTCTTATGAGCAAATTTAGAACTTCCGGTTTCAGAGCTAGCAGATTTAAGACATCCGGTTGCTTTCAGAATAAAATAAGGTTATTTAATTCGTTAATTAAATAAATTTTACATTACATTATTAGTATTATTATTACATTACAGTTATTGTAAAGACACACATTATGTTTCTGTGTAAAAATAAGTAATTAAATAACATAAAAAAGTTATCTAAATGGATAAATGCTATTCACTGGAGTGCATGGACTTTATAAAGTGGACACTGGACAAAAGACGGCTCCGCCAGGCAACTATCTGGACATACCCACGCGTTTGGGAAGATGTCCTCTACCACCCCACAGTCTCCGCTAAGCGGGAGAGGTGTAAAATTCACAGCAGCAGAGCTTCTACTGGGGTCAATGCAAAAAAATGTACCGTTTCCGGACCCAGAATGGACACTGGACAAAGAGGCCTCCGTGAGGCAACTATCTGGACATACCCACGCGTCCGGGGAGATGTCCTCTACCACCCCACAGTCTCCGCTAAGCGGGAGAGGTGTAAAATTCAGAGCAGCAGACCTTCTATTGGGGTCAACACTCAAAAAAGTGCCGTTTCCAGACCCAGAATGGACACTGGACAAAGAGGCCTCCGCGAGGCAACTATCTGGACATACCCACGCGTCCGGGGAGATGTCCTCTACCACCCCACAGTCTCCGCTAAGCGAGAGAGGTGTAAAATTCAGAGCAGCAGAGCTTCTACTGGGGTCAATGCAAAAGAAATTACCGTTTCCGGACCCAGACTGGACACTGGACAAAAGACGGCTCCGCCAGGCAACTATCTGGACATACCCACGCGTTTGGGAAGATGTCCTCTACCACCCCACAGTCTCCGCTAAGCGGGAGAGGTGTAAAATTCACAGCAGCAGAGCTTCTACTGGGGTCAATCAATGCAAAAAAATGTACCGTTTCCGGACCCAGAATGGACACTGGACAAAGAGGCCTCCGTGAGGCAACTATCTGGACATACCCACGCGTCCGGGGAGATGTCCTCTACCACCCCACAGTCTCCGCTAAGCGGGAGAGGTGTAAAATTCAGAGCAGCAGACCTTCTATTGGGGTCAACACTCAAAAAAGTGCCGTTTCCAGACCCAGAATGGACACTGGACAAAGAGGCCTCCGCGAGGCAACTATCTGGACATACCCACGCGTCCGGGGAGATGTCCTCTACCACCCCACAGTCTCCGCTAAGCGAGAGAGGTGTAAAATTCAGAGCAGCAGAGCTTCTACTGGGGTCAATGCAAAAGAAATTACCGTTTCCGGACCCAGACTGGACACTGGACAAAAGACGGCTCCGCCAGCCAACTATCTGGACATACCCACGCGTCCGGGGAGATGTCCTCTACCACCCCACAGTCTCTGCTAAGCGGGAGAGGTGTAAAATTCAGAGCAGCAGACCTTCTATTGGGGTCAACACTCAAAAAAGTGCCGTTTCCAGACCCAGAATGGACACTGGACAAAGAGGCCTCCGCGAGGCAACTATCTGGACATACCCACGCGTCCGGGGAGATGTCCTCTACCACCCCACAGTCTCCGCTAAGCGAGTAAATGGGTGCTTATATTTCTATGTGAAATGTGGTGATGCTGGCATCACAATAGATGCCAGCATCACGCTGCCTCCGTCTAATAAGCACATTTACAACTTCCTGTTTGGAAACCCAAACAGATGCTTCTGACATTTGCCTGTGCGTGCTTAATCGTTGTACTTCTGAACACATTTCCCAAATCTCAGTGATTTATCCACACATCGCTCTGTGTGTGTGTGTGTGTGTGTGTGTGTGTGTGTGTGTGTGTGTGTGTGTGTGTGTGTGTGTCGCGTCGCCCTCCAGCTGCAATTGCGAGTGTGCGCTGTGTGCAGGGCACACTACTGAGTTTAAAACCACAGCTGAAACATGAAGTGGAGTCTGTCAATTCCCGCAATTTCCTTCTTCCCATATTGCGCTGCAACGACACTAGGATTGAGCCCCCCGAAGGGGGGCGAAATTCTAGTAACTATAAAACACGCACGCAGTGATCCCGCTATAACTCCTACTACTGAACTACTTGTCACGCAGTGACCCAGGAGAAGACGACAGGCCCTCCTATCACTGCATTGCAGTATTGATACTTTTACTTAAGTAAAACAATTGAGTACTTTTTCTACCACTGCCATTACTACAAGCACGACGTCGCGACGTGATGATGCGTCGTGAGCTTGTAGATCTGCCATTTTCGGCACAAGCCACCGAGCATATATAAATCAGGCATAAATAAATGACGGTAGGCCTAGGCTGGCAATCCAGCCTGACAGCGTGTCGCGGGTTCGAGTCCCGATCCCAACGACCTTTGCTGCGTGTCTCCCCCCCCCCCCATCTCTCTCCCCCTTTCCTGTCAACCTACTGTTAATCTGTCAATAAAGGCAAAACATCTCATGAACTGTGTACTTTTATTGTGTAGTTATGTTCCTAGTGTTTTCTGTCTGCTCCATTTGTTGATACCTGCCTCGTCTCACCTGTATGCATTGACAATTGTATTTCACCTGTGTCCTGTTTAGTCTCAGCCAATCATGTGTTGATTGTAGTTATGTTGCACCTGTGTCTAGTCTATTTAAGCCTCCCAGTGTTCAGTGTTCCCTTGCCAGATTATAGTTACGTTGTGTTCCTGCCTGTGTATGTCCTGTTAGTTGTTAATAAATACTGGACTTTATCTGCCTGCCTGCCTGCCTGCCGTGCTCTGCTTCTGGGTCCTCACCTGACACGCACCGTGACAAAAAGCCCCCAAAAAATATCTTAAAATATAAATAAATGGCGGTAGTAGGAGGCTTAATTACCTCAGGTCCTGGCCGTTGTCGTCAGACGCCACGTCATCAATATGAACCTGGTCACATTCCTGGGAAATGAAAATGAAAGAGGATACATTAGACCGAGAGAGAGAGACGTGGGGAGATCCGTTTCAGAGCTATAGGAGCTCTGTACAGGCAGGTCTCTCTCTTTTAACAGCCTCCGGGAACGGAGACGGACGGGGGGACGGACCGCCACAGTTTCACATGCAAACCCCCCCCCCCCCCATATTATCTCTGGGAGCCCAAATTACACTGTGCAATCCTCAGTGTCACTTTGACACTTTGACACAGGAATAGTCAAATCACAACTACTAAGATTCCATAGGATTTGCACGCAAAGAAGTGATTTCAAAATAGCTTGTAAAACGCTATTTAATGCTCTCGGACTAAGAGGATACACTAGGACATTCCTCTGGAAAGCTCACAATACCTTTTTAGAAGTAAGAGTGCGGGATCCAGGCCCCAAATTGGCCCTGATAACCAGTTATTCCACACAGAGCAGACTAGCCAACAACAGAATAAAGGAATTTTGAGAACCGAACGGATGATCTTCTAAAAGATTATAAATTTATATCGGCCTACAGAAAAAACAAAAATTATTATCTAGTACACAGCAAGCTAAAAGAAATCAACACACCAGCACGCCAGGGACCAGAATACTTCAAACCCAAACAATTAGTCAAAAATAGAACTACAAAACGCGTGTTGGAGATTAAACAACAAATAACAGCCAGAACCAGCAACTGCATTTATTTAATGTGAAAAATGTCGTTTACAATATGTCGGAGAAACGGGTAAAACAATAGCTACAAGGCTGGGACAACACAGATACAATATTAACAATGCAAAAAAGACAAAACATTTCATGGCTCACGGCATTGAAGCTCTAAAAGGCGCTGGACTTCAACACAATCCCAACTGGACAGTAGGACAAAGACGTTTTAATGAAAAACAGTGGATTAAGAACCTCAACACGGATTTTCCTGGAGGCTTAAACATGCCTAAAATCAGATCTTGAATACAACAAAACTTAAACTCAGGATTAAACTGGAGTAAATCTATAAAAAGTGATTGGATCAGACTTCCTTCGGATACATGGCGAATGCATTCATTCCTTGCATTGTGCTTACATGTGTAAGCACAGTGCACTTTAGTCTTTCTGTGCCCCCCCCATTATCTCTGGGAGCCCAATCTACACTGTGCAATCCTCAGTGTCACTTTGACTCTTGAGCCCAAACCACACCAAAGGGTCGGGTCGGGACAATACCGTTATAAAGGTCAACCACACCAATGCAACTCATTGAGTTGCAATGAGTTGCATTGGTGTGGTTTGGGCTTTAGAGTTTGACTAGGTTAACGGCCCGTAATACAAAGGGTCCAACAGGTTCCTAGCTGTCCACCTGTTGGTGGCGCTATAACAGGCCAATGTTAAAAAAAAGAAGAAAATGTAACAAAATGAATGTGAGTTAATGGGTAAAATCACTGGCATTCCACTGTGTACTTTATTGAAATCACATTGGTGTCTCTCACAATAGAGGCTAAGGGCCGATTCATACTCCTATTTTACCGCTGTAGTGCCGAAATTATTTCGGCTCGTCAGAAATTTTCAGCAGCACCGAAGAGCCGACTTTGGGACGGTACCCGCCCAAACCTCAAATGATGTCACATTGTAGGCGTGATTCATACTCCTATTTTAGAGCAGAATAAAAGTCGGTTCGGGGGGGCGGGTACCGTCCTAAAGTCGTCTCTTCGGTGCTACTGAACATTTCTGACAAGCCGAAATCATTTCGGCACTACAGCGGTAAAATAGTATGAATCGGCCCTAACACACAACACACATGATGTGTATCACACAAGTCATCATCCAATCCATGCAACCACCACTGCTCTCAGTCTGCACTTTAATATCAAGTCTGTGGTCTTTCAAATCTGTTATTCTCATTTGGCTCTTTCTGCCGTCTGCAGTCTACCCACCGACTGACGCTTTGAGCCTTTAGTCCAAATCCTACCAAATCAAAAAATAAGACACTTACCCACGCACACACACACACACCACACTGTATGTGTGACACGCACCCACACGCACAGGCACACACACACACGCACACAAGTGATCCAGCTATAACTCCTACTACTGTACTACTTGTCACGCAGTGACCCAGGAGAAGACGACGGGCTCTCCTATCACCTTTCAGTTATAGTCTGAGACGACAGAGTTATAGACGCTACCTCATCACCCCCCCCCCCCCCCCCCCCCACACACACACACACACACACACACACATACACACACACACACACACACATAACCACCACTACTGTTCTCTCCATCTGCACCATATCAGTGTTGATTTCATCAACTAATGCTATGACGAAAAACGTCGGCTGCCTTTTTTCATGGACGAAAACTAAATGGAAACTATATGAAAACTAGGCTATGATGACTAAACCTAAGATTAAATATATTGACAATTTAATCAACGAATAAAAACTAGACTAAAATGTTAGGAAGGGACAAGAGATCCAGTATAAGTCATTTTACAATTTGGTTGCATGCTGAAAATAGCAGATCTGCAAGCAAAAATATTTGTATACATTTTACTTTGTTCAGACTAGTCATAATTGATCAAACAAATGTCAACCCACCTCATCTCCTAACCTAACCATAACCGCAAGCACGGGAGCAGACGCTGTCGCATGTCGGACTAATGCCCTGTCTGAATTACATGCGGTGCCCCTTTTACATTTTGAAGTACATTTTGAAGCCAAGACTTTTGTACTTTTGCTCAAGTACATTATTAATTCCGGACTTTTACTTGTAACGGAGAATTTCTATATTGCAATATTGATACTGGGCTGCAATTACAACACCTGCGGTGCAGGGCTGCAGTTATCCATTATTATTTTCTTAGCTATTATTCTATTGGTGCTTAAAAATTCAAATAGATTATTTTTTTTAATAACGGACTGTCAAAATAGCCCAAAATACCAGATATGGCTTCAACATGTGCATAATTACTGTATTTTACAGTTGTAACATCAACATGCTAAATGTGAGATTCTACTATTTAGTTCTACATTCACTGGACATTCACATTTATTGATAAGACACACATGCACATGTTCACTCATTCAGAGATCCTGTGTAGATAAGCTCATTCTTTTTTTTTAAACTTTATTCTTGTTTGTACTATAATTTAAGGTAGGTTCATTTAACCTTTTTCCCTTTATAGGGAAGTAGACTAGAAGTATAGACTAGACTAAATTGTTGCGAACGCAGTGAGCACTTACTATGAGACCTAGCAGATCATGTCTGTCTGTCTGTCTGTCTGTGTGTCCGTGTGTCCCCCCTTTGTGCCCATAAATGGAGCTGAGTGATTTGTTTGTGATTGATGCAACACACTCCATATTTGGACGTATAGCTGCTTTGGGGACTCCTTATATGGTTATGGCTAAGTTAAAAACTTAACTTAAAAATAACTTAACTTAAAAAAATAATAACTTAAAAATAAATCTTAAAAAAACCCAAATATGTACGAGCTGCGTTCGCTTCCCGCGTTTGCGCGTCTTACTGGTACTCAAGTACAGTACTCGAGTAAATTCAATTTCCACCGCTGCACAGGACATGGACAAGATAATTGAGCTGCAACAAGACTTGACATGAGTTTGTCAGCCCTGCTGTGGCCTAGCGAGATTTACTGAGCCTTGACAACAAAGAGGGGATAAAACGGGAGTTTGTAAATGGCTTTGCTGGCCGCCTTCCCTCTCCTACAGTACACGGCTTCCACTCCCATGTGACTAATTTCCCTCTCGGAGACACAGACAGACACGGCTATAATTACAGCACAAAGTGTCCTTGTTTTGTCTCTCTCTCTCTCTCTCTCTCTCTGTGTGTGTGTGTGTGTGTGTGTGTAATCCTTCTCTTTGTCAGAACAAAGCGCAGGAATGCAGAATAAAAAGCTTTTACATTGTCCCGTCACTGACAGGTATAGTAAAACTACACTTTAATAACCCATTGGAAGATTCCTAGAATACGCCTCCGTTTATTTTCTGGGCCATTCATATGTTAACTATTAAACATTTAGATTATTACTGTAGGTTCTGGAATGATCTACTGGTCACAGTGCAGATGTTCAGTAGCAGCCAACAATAGACTCCTGCTTTATCATTTTCCTACTATTGAACTGTTTGCTATACTGAACTATTTCCTATACTACTATTGAACTATTTCCTATACTATTTCCTACTATTGAACAATACCCAAAACCTTTTTGGTGTCTCGCAGCCAACAATATAGCCAATCTACAAGCTCACATTGCATCACAGCGCAACGCATTGTGAGCTTGTACATTGGCTATTTCTTTTAGGTGTGAGACAAAATGCCAAACCAAGTGTGAATCAGGCATTTAGGGAAATGCTTGTAAAACAGCAACAACATGTATTTGGTGCCAGTTTTGGGGAAAACAGCCTGGCAAGTCGTAACAAGCCCCTTGCTATGCTGTTTACTATATTACCGTCAATGTTAGCACTGATATTCTCACATTGGTTACCAGTAGTTAAATGTACAATGTATGCACACATACTGTAGGAAAATAAAGCGGGTGCGTGTTCCCAAAAAGATGAAAAATGAATTACGTCAAAAATATTTATATTCAAAAGAATACTCCCAAGAAAGAATCATAATGCAAGATAATTTGCAAGATAATTTGCACAAAAGTCCAGTTCTACCTTACCGTCTTCTTTAAATTGTTATTGGACGCATTAGGATACTCCTGTTTTCCCCTCGACATTGCCCACAGTTATTAACCTGGTAATGATCATAAAAGGTCTCATAATTATGCATTGAAAGGAGGGGGGGGGAGCCTCATAGTCTTTGATTAAAAGGCTCACCTCGAGGTCATTGAAGAAGAGCCTAGAGTCTGCCAGATTGAAAATCATCTCTTCCATCCACAGACCCAGAGACACCGCCTTGGAAGAGTCCTGCAACACAGACGCACACGCACACACGCACACGCACACACACACACACACACACACACACACACACACACACACACACACACACACACACACACACACACACACACACACACACACACACACACACACACACACACCACACACACACACACCACAACATTAATAACCTTTTCCAGCCCGCACTTATAACACTTACACTATATTTTATTTTCTGACAGTCAGTCATACACAAACAAGAGTGAGAGCGGCTAGCGCCGTGAGCATGAAATTGCACGGCAATTTCAAACTAAGCTAAAACTCAGCGTCTGTACGGCGTGTGTAATTCTAACTGCTTCGTGTTAAAGAAATCTCACAAACACGTCCGCGTTTCCTCTGTCAGTTCCATGATGCAAGACAATACGTGACAAGACGGCTTCATTATATAATACAAGACAATTTGAATCAGAGCAATCACGACTTGTGCACTTCCAGCGTTCCATTTGGCCTTGGGTAACTGGAGGAACTAAAACAGTTTGTTTGGCTCGTGGCCAGAGCTCGTTACAGAGGATTATGTGCGGCTCGCTCGCTATACGGTTTTGAGGGTTGCATGGTTTAGGATAAGAAACGAGATGTAATGACTGTAAAGGACTGAGCATGATGGCATGCACGAGTAGGCCGATATGTCTGCTGTTTACTGTGATGATGATGAGTCATCGTCATTATTCATGTCATTATTCTTTGCCCTGTCAGTCCCGGGCCGCCCGTCTGTCTCCGCAAACAAGCCTTTCACTCAACCTTTCGGCTATAGCTCCTCCGCTGCTGCCAACAACTCCTCGTTTTTTTGGACTGACTGACTGACTGACTGACTGACTGACTGACTGACTGACTGACTGACGGACGCTGCAAACAGGTTTCATCAGCACGAGAAGGAAGTGTGATTATTTATCTGTCAGTCATCGCCTGCCTTCTGCTCCGTCTTATCTGCACGCAGTCTGTCTTGTTGGTGGACTCTCCTTACCGTCTGTTTGTCTGCACTCCCTTTCTTTACACTCAGCAACACCTTTATATTTATGTAGCGTCTATTGTGCTATACTCAATACTTGCATTGTAGAAATACTTTGCCTTCGTTACAAGTAAAAGTCCAAAATGCACTTGAGTGATAAGACAATAATCGATAGTTGGAGCCCTA
>NC_137863.1:30593069-30608069 GCF_963924005.1 Protomyctophum bolini | reverse complement strand
TGCTGTATGTACACCATGAAAGCCCCTGCGGACACGAGAAGTTGGAGGGTTGTGTGATTTATGGCAGAGACAACAATACAGGTGGGAAAGTGTGCTGTGCAGCACCACTACTGTACGCAATGAGAGCTTGTAGATCAGCTATTTCCGGTGGTGCAACCCAGAACTCTTTAGCTAGTGGAGATGCAGGTGTATACGACATGGATTTATAAACACATTTGTTCAATGCAAAATGCTGCTTCAGGAGACTTCGGAGAAAAAGTAATTCTCCTGAATGCTGCCTTCCGGCATGGCATGGAAAGGAGTGGCATTTGCATTTCTTTCCCCATGTAGTAAACGCTGCATTCGTGGTCTTGAAAGGGCAGTTGTTTTACAGACGGGTAAAAGGGCAGGGGCTGAAGCCCCCTTTGATGTCCCTGCTGTTGCTGTTGTTGTGCACTCCATCAGTCTTATCAAGCCAAGGCTTGAACGTCTATTAGATTTTAGATTTGATTTATTTGATATATTATATTCATGATACAATTCATGAAAGAGCCGTACTGAATTATCAGGATTGCACAAAAAGTCAGAGGACTTATCCTACCAGCAATACATACCCCATGCATTGTTGCTGTCTCCCTTTCCAGCTTGCAAACATTATTATCCAATTCATCTTTAAAAAAAAATGTAGGTATCACTTTCCTCGCCACTCACCCCCACACACATTGCTGCAAATAAACAATGTTGCTCTACTGTCCCCAATCCATAGATTAGGAAAATATGATTGATGCCAGAGCTGCATGGAGTCCAGATGGACTGGAAATTGCGACTTGTGATGTGACTGACTTGAGACTTGCGTAAAATCAGCTCTGCTTGCTACCGTTGAAACACCCAGTCAGTACCCATCAGTTAGCAAGCCATGGTGCTATTACTATTCATAACCTACTTCTTAAGCATTCGTTTTCATTAGATTAAAATCTATTTTATTTATTCATGAAATGACTTTGAAAAAATAATTTAATTTGTTTTTAATTGATGAAAGTTTTTTTTTTAACATGAATTAAAAACAAAACGTAGGAAACCAAAAATAAGGGGACCCTTACAAATGTGTACGCGACCCACAAATGGGTCCCAAACATATAGTATGTGCATTACGCTATTCCCCTGTTATTTATTCTTTTACCTATTCCTTCGCTCTCTCTAATGTTCCCATTTTGTCATTGTGTTTTCTAGTTCTCCTCTCTGTATCCGTGTCCGTCCTCGTGTTCCACGGTGAATGACAAACAGGAGAGTAATGACTAATGTGCGGTGGGAGAATTACCCAGAAGTCTCCCGGGACAACACAGCCAAACTTCAAAGAACCCAGAGGTCTGTCGTGTAAACACACCCTCGACTGGCTCCCATGCATGGCCTCCATTTGGTTTGGGTTGTTCATAACGGTAGATGTGTTTGCATGTTTGAGTGTTTGTGCACGTGTGGAGAGAGTCTGAGTGGGCGTGCGTGTGTGCGTGTATGTGTGTGTGCATATGTATGTGTGTGTGTGTGTGTGTGTGTGTGTGTGTGTGTGTGTGTATTTGTTAATCGTGTGTGTTCCTATTGTATCCGTATATTTTGTGTATTGCGCAGATCATGGATGACTGGGAAACATTTGGAAATTGTACAAACATGCAGTTTTTGTGGCAGTTTGCTGCTGTTTGAAGTCTGCACCGTACAGTATGTACAGCTTAATGATTTATGCATAAAAATGTCCAACCATTTTCTCAGTTTGGCAACAGCAAAACATCTCTCCAGCCCACACTACAATTTCCGAGCCCCTCCTAATGCCCAGCTTTGTGTGTGTGTGCGCGCGCGTGAATTTTAGCGATGATTTTGATTGGCTGATCACCCCGTAGCGATGATTTGATTGGCTGAGCAAAGTGCATATTGAGGATAAAAAAAGTAAAGGGCAGAAAAAAAGAAATTGAAGGCGCCAATTTGTGATTGGACCGGAACGACAGAAATGTGAGGATGCCGATTGTTGTGATTGGCCGGAATGTGATGATGTATGATCATAAGAGCGCCCTTTCACTTTTTTGGATTATTATACTTGTAGATATTTTCAAAAGCTTTTGTATACATCTTGAACTTTTCAAATGGGACACACTGCACAATGACTATTTTTCCTTTTGGTACTTTAAGTACATGTTGATGCCAATTACTGCCAAGTACATTTTGAATTTTCTGACTTTTACTTGTAACGGAGTAGTTCTTCATTGTAGTATTATTGATATTTTTACGTAGTTTAAGTCAAACAATTGAGTACTTCCACTTCCACCACTGCAGATATGTGAAAATGAAGTGTGTCCTAAAAGCATCATAAGACCAGACTTCTTCCATGTCTTGTTCTCCTCCCTAGAGAGCCAAACGGTGCCCCCATTCCTCTGCCCTTTAAGTGTGCCTTCCTTCGTCTACTGCCAGCATTAAACCTGCTCACCCCTCCTTAAAACACACCTTAACCTATCCCCTCTTTTGCACAGGGGGTCAATTTCACGCTGCTTTGAAACCCATAAAGTCGCACCGAGCGAAGCATGCTTTGGGCGCCGAACGACTTGAGGAATGCGAAAAAAGCAGAAACGCATGCGCGTGCGCGTGCTCGCGCGGCCGGTGCGTGGGTACAAAGCCACACACACCACGCGCTCACATTTCGCATTTGAAGCCTTTATTTTGGCAAGAACGCTTGCCCATCTCTCCACCCTTTTTCAATCTCGTCTTTCTTCACCTCTCTGCCACTTTCCGTGTGTCTCTCTCTCTCTCGCCCCTCTCGTTCATTCTGTGTCTTGTCTTATGTTTTCTTCCGTCTCCCCCTCTCTCTCTCTGTCTCTCACACGCACACACGCTGTGTTGTTGGTCTGAGTGGAGAAAGAGGGCCTGACCCCCAGAAATGAGGAGGGGTGGGGAGACGTCTGACGCCAGGAGCCCAGACCGCAGCTAATGTAGAACAGGTGGGGTTGAGAGGAGAGGAGAGGAGAGGAGAGGAGAGGAGAGGAGAGGAGAGGAGAGGAGAGGAGAGGAGAGGAGAGGAGAGGAGAGGAGAGGATGCCCACCACTAGAATGCAAACAATGATGCTCCTGAATGTCACTAAAAGAAAAGTGAGTGTGCATCTCTGTGTATGTCCCTCTCCTTTTGCTTATGCGTGCATCCATGCGTGCATCCATGCGTGCATGCTGATCCGTGCTTATTCATGTACAGTACATGCATGACTAATGCATGCTAATGAATGTATGCTAATGGTGCATTTCGTCGATGTTAGATGGTAACCCGTAGGCTATGTCCAGAAAATGCAAGACAAAACGTTCCAATGAGTCCAATGAGGAAAAACAGCCAAAATATCACCTCTACAGGCTGACAACGTCTCTAACCCTGACCCTAGCACGTCGTGAGTTGGTAGATTGGCGGTGTTTTGCGTTGACACCGCCGTATTATGACAAAAAAAACAGGGCAATTCATATTAGGGGGGGAAAAATTACAAGGCTGAAATATGGAGATACGACAGCTGCAGGCAGAGTGTACGTGTGTGTGAGTGTGCGTGTGTGGGACTGCCCGTGCGTTGAGCAGCTGTAGTGTATGTGTGTGTGAGCGTGCATGTGTGGGACTGACCGTGTGAGTGTGTGTGTGTGGGACTGACCGTGTGAGCGTGCATGTGTGGGACTGACCGTGTGAGCGTGCATGTGTGTGTGACTGACTGTGTGAGCGTGCATGTGTGTGTGACTGACCGTGTGAGCGTGCATGTGTGTGTGACTGACTGTGTGAGCGTGCATGTGTAGGACTGACCGTGCGTAGAGCAGCGTGTACGTGTGTGTGAGCGTGCGTGTGTGTGACTGACCGTGCGTAGAGCAGCGTGTATGTGTGTGTGAGCGTGCATGTGTAGGACTGACCGTGCGTAGAGCAGCGTGTACGTGTGTGTGAGCGTGCGTGTGTGTGACTGACCGTGCGTAGAGCAGCGTGTATGTGTGTGTGAGCGTGCATGTGTAGGACTGACCGTGCGTAGAGCAGCGTGTACGTGTGTGTGAGCGTGCGTGTGTGTGACTGACCGTGCGTAGAGTAGCTGTAGAGCGCTTGGCTGGAGGGAGTGCCGCTGAAGTTTGAGTAACCCAGTAATCCAGTCTGTCCGGGGGAGTGGCATAATCCTTCCTCCGTTTTAATATCTATACATATCGAGAGAGTCCACAGCTCAGTGGATGAGGTCATTTGTGCAACTGTATACAATCACAACTCAACTTTATACACTGTGTCACATCACAGGCTTACGGCAGCTTATTTAACAAGATTATGATGTGTTCGTGTGCGACTGTTCCGTTCGTGTGTGTGTGTGTGTGTGTGTGCATGCGTGCGTGTGTGCATTCGTGCGTGAGTGCGTGGTTGGGTTAGTGAGGGGTTAGGGTTAGAGTTAATGGATGAAAGTGAAACAATCACACATAGAAGATAACAAATCACACCTGTGTGAAGTGAGGGGCGCTCTCATTCTCATTCCCAGCTATAATGATAGTTTGTAGCCAAATGGACCCTTAGGTCTGTAACTGTATAGTGTACTACTGTGTGCGGTGTGAGTGTAAGGGCCTATGTTTAGTGTAGTACTGTGTGTGGTGTGAGTGTAAGGGCCTATGTTTAGTGTACTACTGTGTGTGGTGTGAGTGTAAGGGCCTATGTTTAGTGTAGTACTGTGTGTGGTGTGAGTGTAAGGGCCTATGTTTAGTGTACTACTGTGTGTGGTGTGAGTGTAAGGGCCTATGTTTAGTGTACTACTGTGTGTGGTGGGAGTAGGGGGTGTAAGGGCCTATGTTTAGTGTACTACTCACTGTAAGAGGGCATACTGTAGCCCTGTGTATGGTGTGAGTAAGGGGTGTAGGGTCCAGGGGGCTGGAGGGCCGGACTGTACTGGGTCTGTCCGTACGCCGCCATGACACTCCTCTGGTCAGACGATCTGAAGAGAGGATAAATCAGATTTCAGACACATGCATTTAACTTCCAAGACAATATTCCTTTTTATTTTGCGTTTTAACCCATTCTGTGTGGGAACCCCTTTGTAGGTCTGCTATTTTAGAAAAATTGTGAAAATGCGGCACAAATCTTCGAAAGTATATACTTTCAACGTTTTTAACTCAAATCTTTGCTTCTGAGGGGTTCCTGGAATAACACATTTTCAGATGGGGGTCGGTGGCCAATTACATTTATCATTTTTGGGGTCCTTGACATGAAATATTGAGCACCACTGATACAGAAACGTAGGTATTTCAGAAAACTGTCAGGATTTAGAAGACATTTTTAAAATTTCGACGTCAGGCCTAAATGGGTTAACTGACTGATAGTGATACCGTCCAATATCAGTAACGGTTTGCTGTTCCAAACTTCCGGTTAGCATTAGTGTTTCCTTAAATTCCTGTGTGACTGTTATCTGATAAGTAGTCTTTTGTGGCCAGACTATGTACTGCAAACATACAGTAGCTTTCTGCTTAGCAGTAATGGAAATAAAGTAATAATAATAACGGAAATGGCAGCTTCCTTATTCGGATTTGGGGAGGTGTAGTTCCAGACTCTATATAGCATTCAGAGATTGTCTGGCTATAGGTGAGACTATCTGATAATCAACCCATGCATTCCAGCTACACTAAAGGGACATGAAAACTCACCGTCAGTACAAAGATGACTCTGAGATTATAGATCAAGAAGTCCTGTGAATGACATACAATCATGGTCAGAAAGTGCTTTTCAAATTGACAGATCTTTTCAAATTGAGACCTGCATGGTTTAAATCTTTGAGGACTTTGTCTTCACATTACTGTTTTATGGACATATGCAGAAAGACTTCCCAGTTGCCACATGCCCACATATTTAACTGACCGTCTAAATGTAAATATATATATCTCTGTTCAACACAGGTTGTCCCTTTAGGGGCTCCGCATTCATTTTGGTTGTACAAAACCATGAAAACAGAAGCATTGACTGGGGGTCATAATGAAAACAGAAGCATTGACTGGGGGTCCTAATGAAAACAGAAGCATTGACTGGGGGTCCTAATGAAAACAGAAGCATTGACTGGGGGTCCTAATGAAAACAGAAGCATTGACTGGGGGTCCTAATGAAAACAGAAGCATTGACTGGGGGTCCTAATGAAAACAGAAGCATTGACTGGGGGTCCTAATGAAAACAGAAGCATTGACTGGGGGTCCTAATGAAAACAGAAGCATTGACTGGGGGTCATAATAAAAACAGAAGCATTGACTGGGGGTCCTAATGAAAACAGAAGCATTGACTGGGGGTCATAATAAAAACAGAAGCATTGACTGGGGGTCCTAATGAAAACAGAAGCATTGACTGGGGGTCATAATAAAAACAGAAGCATTGACTGGGGGTCCTAATGAAAACAGAAGCATTGACTGGGGGTCATAATAAAAACAGAAGCATTGACTGGGGGTCCTAATGAAAACAGAAGCATTGACTGGGGGTCCTAATGAAAACAGAAGCATTGACTGGGGGTCATAATAAAAACAGAAGCATTGACTGGGGGTCCTAATGAAAACAGAAGCATTGACTGGGGGTCCTAATGAAAACAGAAGCATTGACTGGGGGTCATAATAAAAACAGAAGCATTGACTGGGGGTCCTAATGAAAACAGAAGCATTGACTGGTGGTCCTAATGAAAACAGAAGCATTGACTGGGGGTCATAATAAAAACAGAAGCATTGACTGGGGGTCCTAATGAAAACAGAAGCATTGACTGGGGGTCCTAATGAAAACAGAAGCATTGACTGGGGGTCCTAATGAAAACAGAAGCATTGACTGGGGGTCCTAATGAAAACAGAAGCATTGACTGGGGGTCCTAATGAAAACAGAAGCATTGACTGGGGGTCCTAATGAAAACAGAAGCATTGACTGGGGGTCCTAATGAAAACAGAAGCATTGACTGGGGGTCCTAATGTCCAAGTGGGTTCACAGCAGAATACAGAGGTGTGAGCAAACTGGGCTGTTTCCAAAAGCTTCCGACGCAGATCTGAACACGTTCGCTTCATAAGGGTTTTTTTTTTCTTCTTTTTTTTTACCTGCCTCCGTAGAGAGACTTTAATATCCCCTTTGTCCTGTCACACTGTTGCTCGTCAGGTTCCTCCAAAAGCCGTCAACTCTCCTGTGGAAACAGTGCATAAACTCCATCAGGACAGTGGTATGCATGCCGGTGAGGTGAGTGACAAGTGATGAAGTGCCGGGGGGTGTGGAGGGGTGTGGGGGGGCACTGACAAGACGTACGCCTCCTCTTGCCAAGTAGGACGAAGAGGAGGGGGGGTAGGGGGGGTAGTTTTCACCGTTCACGCAAGTTGAGGAAGTGACACGGTGTTAGGGAAGGAGAGAGAGAGAGATGGTAGCCTGGGGTCCACCTATGCTTTCTATGGCATAGGCAGCTCCCGGCAGGATCCGCCGGGAGAATCTAGACGCATGCTGCGCGACATGAGACAATTATGTTTTAATAATGTTTATCCCACGATTTTGCAACCCAGTTTTTTCACCCAGTGCCAATTATCTAATGTGATCCTGGGCGCTACACTTCCTCTGCCAACCTGGGGGGGGCGCAGCGGACTGACCTCATGCCTCCTTCTATGCATGAGGAGTCCAAGCTGCTTCTTTTCACCTGACAGGAGGGAGTTTCCCCGGCCGGACGTAGCGTGTGGAAGGAACACGTTATTCCGACCAGTTCCTTTCCCCTCCATCAGGCGCCCTGGCTAGCCAGGGGGAGGTAGTTTTAGAGACCAGGATTACTGCATGTTTTTAACTCAAATCTTTGCTTCTGGGGGGTCCCTAAAACAACATATTTTGAGATTGGGGTCCTTGACATGAAATAGAATCGAACTTATGCCAAAATGCGTGTGTGTGTCAATTTAACAAAGGTGCAGACGTTCAGAAATCAGCAGAGCGTGATCAACGTTTGCAATACTGTATGTCGAATTGAAGTGGACTCGGACCCAGACTTTTTTTTCCTCCCTGGAAATAAAAACGTCTGGGTTTCTGAGGCTAGAGAGATGGAGGAGGGGAGAGACAGAGTCAAGGCAGGGGACAATGAGATGGAGGAGGGGAGAGACAGAGTAAAGGCAGGGGACAATGGGAAAGACAAAACCACCTTGATAAAGGTAATGAGGGGAGAGACAGAGTAAAGGGGACAATGGGAAAGACAAAACGACCTTGATAAAGGTAATGAGGGCGCACACAGAGTAGCCTCGGAGACCACGTGCATTTTCCTTTCAAAATAAAAAGGAAATGCCTGGACGTAGTGGGCAAGAACCCATTACACTGTGGCATACAGTACTCTCTCTCTCTCTATCTGCTAATTAATTACTGATGGTCTGCAGCATTATTCAATTGACACACACACAAACACATACACATTACACACACACACACACACACACACACACACACACACACACACACACACACACACGCACACACATGCACATAGGTCTCTTTCAGGCTACACACAGTGTGTGGCTGGCTGTGTGGCTTTACAACAAACGTTTTGGCTATCCAGCCTTCGACAGACAGACAGACAGACAGACAGACAGACAGACAGACAGGATAGTGATGAGGACAAGATAAATGTGGGACAGTCACACAACAGAGTTTGCCTAAGATCAGGATTCTAAGGGAACTCGCTGACAGACGGCAGTAAATGGTTGTGTTATAGTTATAGGAACTTGACGGGTGACATAGTTTCCTGGGAAAGCGCTGCGGAGGGAAGAATGCTCTCGCTTCACTGCCTCAGAGAGTCACTCTGCCGCTTGGCATCCCGTACTGTGGTTGTTACATCTTGTACAGCCACGTTAAGACATTAAATGGGGGCAGAAGAACAGACCGAACAAGGCTTTTACAGGCCTGTATCCAACCGGAAATTCACTGAAATGGAATCTCAAACCGAAATGACAAAAGGTGTCGGAATTGTCTATGCATTGGTCCATAACAGACTCAATATCGTCTAGGAATATGCCCCCGTTACCCCCCGAGTCCTGACCTAGCTGATGCACCCCCCAACGTTAAGTTTCATTGTATTTGGCCCGAAAATGATACATTTGTAATATGATTATGGCAAATAATCACAGAATGTCACTGCACTGCAGAGACATCCAGCCGCCGTATACTCCCGCAGCTGCTCTATACATCTCCTTACAACAGTGTTTTATCTGATTTTACAGTTTCTGCTAAAATAACACCATAAAACCGCCATTACCCTTTTCATGTCACGCACCCCCTCGAGGGCCTAGAGGGTGTTCGGCGTTCGTGCACCACAATTGGTGCACACACCACAGTTTGGGAACCACTGCCCTAGGATATAAGAACAAAAGGATTCAAGAACAATGTCAAAACAGAGAAGGAGAGAAAACGCTTGAGAAAGAAAGAGAGGACCGAGTGAGTGAACGAGACAAGAGGAAGAAGAAAGTCCCAGGTCAGCACAGTGGAGGTCAAAAGGTCAATGCCAACCCGGCCTAGTCTAAACAGGAAGGTATGAGCGGGGTCATACTGGCCGTTCCCATAGCCTGCTTCTCAGCGCTGCTGTAGCATGATGACCATCATGATGACCATACGCAGCTGTCTGTCAGCCCAGAATCGAAAGAACTAATGACCCTTTCAAATAGGGCTGCACCATATTATGGACAAAAAATCCTACATTTTGTTTTTAATTCATATTATTTCTAAGCATTGACAAAAAAAAAAAACATTTTCCATGCATTGAAAACAAAACTCAATGATGTTTTTCTCCAGTAATTTCAGGAAGAAATAAAAGAAAGAATGAAGAAAATCAAAGATATTCCATAAATATGAAATAAAATGTTTTAAGTTTCGTTTACGTTTCACGCTGCGTTGTGAGCTTGTGGATCGGCTATTTTCACTAGTTTGGGCTAAAAGCTTTAGGGAACCACTGCTTTACAAGAAATAGAAGGAGCAGTCCGTCCGTCCGTCTGTCGCTCTCCTTTATCTCTCTCTCTCTCTCTCTCTCTCTTTCTCTCTGTGTGTGTGCCTCTGGGCAATTCCAATCTGGCAGTGTTGGAGCTGGCCACATGAACTTTGACCCCGGCTGACAAAGCCAGGACAAAGACAGACGACAGACATGAAATATGGGGGAAACAGAGGTTTACACTTCGACAGCAGTCGAGAATGGCAAGGCTTAAGGCAAAAGAGAGAGAGAGAGAGAGAGAGAGAGAGAGAGAGAGAGAGAGAGAGAGAGAGACAGACAGAGAGAGACTGTATATGATTGTGACAGTCCGTCTCATTCTCAAGAGGCCTTAAACACCAGTGTGTCATCGCAGAATCCTAAAACCTGTCAGAGAAAATCAATAGCTTTCTTCACTGAGGAGCAGCACAACTGCTCTGACATATACTGTGTAGCAGCCGGTGGAGGAAGACAAATCATATGTTATGGTAAACTCCAACCGATGCTGCATGCTAAAGCCCTCCCGGCGCTTCAAAAACATGCAGCATGAATCATGAATGTTTTCTTAGCAAATATAACGGAGTTCCTACCGAGGACCGGGCGGGCGCGGGCCGAAAACAAAGCACACTCGTGTGTCAATGTTAATGACCATAGAGTAAACACGTTAAGAGGGGGACAATAAATGTGACACCGGAGAGAGTGATCTATGGTCACTGGAAACCAACGGAGGTGCAAGTGGACTTGAAGTATCACCGTAAAGGGGAAGGTCTAGATGGGTGAGATCATCGCGAGTATAAGTAAAACAAATCAAGTGAGATGGATTATTTCCGTTCATCTCAGTGCAAAGTGAATTGTAGTAAATGTACTGATTTTGATTACGCTACACATAACTGCGCTTACTGCGGTATATCATAGTTATGAATTCAATTATTAGTTTTATTCTTATATATTAGTTTTATTTTATTGTTTCATTGCTGAAAATAGAAGATCTACGAGCTCACAACGCGTCGCTAGCTTGTTGGTCGGCTATTTTCAGTTCAGAACAGTCAGTTCAGTTAAATACAATACAACAGACTTCACCCGGCCGAGGCTAACCTACACAGAATGCACTTAAATTCAATTCACTTGAATTCGAGTTCCGATTCACGTTTATTCCATGAATTTCCTCTGATGTGAATTCAACTTCAGCTAAACTGCTATTCATTTCATTCACACCAGAGCAAGACAGCAAGGCTGGAGAGAGAAACGGCATAGTGTGTAGCCTATGTATTTGTACTTGAATATTTCCAATTTCCGATACTTTTACTTACTACATCTCAGAGTCTAAGTATTGTACGTTTCCTCCACTGCATTTATTTGACAGCTTTAGTTATTGTAAATTTGGATTATTACAAAAACATACATTAACCTGTCAGCCCTAATCTGCATTTTTGTCATTTGAAAATAGCCGATCTACAAGCACACAATGGGTCGTGATGCAAGGCACTGTGAGCTTGTAGATCTGCTATTTTCAAAAGACGTTTATACATTTTAAGTGGCACATTCTGGCAAATTCTGCATAATGAGTACTTTTAGTACTTTAAGTACATTTTGAAGCAAATACTGTTGCACTTTTACTCAAGTACATTTTGAATTCAGGACTTCTACTTGTAGACTCTACTTGTAGTATTTCTATATTGCAGTATTTCTATTTGTACTTCACTAACAAATGTGAACTACTTTGTCCACCACATCAGAGCGTAGAGGAATGGACTACAGTACAGAGACAGAACAGAGGAATGGACTCTACAGTACAGAGACAGAACAGAGGAATGGACTCTACAGTACAGAGACAGAACAGAGGAATGGACTCTACAGTACAGAGACAGAACAGAGGAATGGACTCTACAGTACAGAGACAGAACAGAGGAATGGACTCTACAGTACAGAGACAGAACAAGAGCAGAGTTAGAGGAACTGGTGCTGATTGACGTGAGCTGGGTTTAGTTTTCCCCTGTGCATTTCAGAACGTTGAAGATGGGTAGTGTAAACTGGCCCTGATCCTGTTCCCTCGGAAACTCTGCGACATGCAGGCATGAACAAACACACAAACCATCAAGCAAACGAATAGTCGCACGCGCGCACGCGCACAAACACGCGCACACAAAAACACCCAGACATGCACTCATGCACACACTCACGCACACACGCACGCACACAGGCTGTGCATGCATTGCACGAACACACGCTCACAAACGCACCCCCCCCCCCCCCCCCCCCACACACACACACACACACAAACACTGCCTGTGCACTTGTGTAGGCACTTCCTACGTCCAGGACGAGGGCAGGGAGGAGGACGCAGGAGGCCATGGGAACCAGCAGAGTGTGTGTGTGTGTGTGTGTGTGTGTGGCACCAGAGGAGGGAAGGAGGGAAGAGGAGCACATGCTCTGCAGAGAGAGAGAGACACAGACCACGAGGGCGGAGGAGCACTGAGGGTTGAAACTCAAGCTAAAACAAACCCAGCAGGGGCCACACTGGGGCCACGCTGGGGCCACAGGGGCCACAGGGCCAGTCCCACCAGCCTCACCTGGGACCCGGGGTCCCTGCTACACCACTGCTTCTTTCACGGATATCAGGTTCTCTCTCTCTCTCTCTCTCTCTCTCTCTCTTTGTATGGACGGATTGCATCATAGGAAAAAATGCATTGCTCTTAGAATGGGAAGGAAATCTGATCGTTGGTGTAAAAGGGGGTGGAGCGAGCGAGCTCCTGGGTTTGTTTGCCACAAAGTTTGCTGAATTTGCAGTTGCCAAAGCTGTGCGTGTGTGTGTGTGCGTGCGTGTGTGTGTGTGTGTGTGTGTGTGTGTGTGTGTGTGTGTGTGTGTGTGTGTGCGTGCGTCTGTGTGCGTGCGGTTCCACTAACATTTGGTGGAATCAGGCAGACACACACATCAGTGTGTTTCAGACATACAAGACCGGGGCTTCACAATAGCAATGACCCGCCAATGGTCCGCCTGACCTCTCACTGAAACAGCGAGGGCTCTCAGTCAACAGCTGATGGCTGTTCTTGACAAGGTGACTGCTCATTCTCTAATGGCGCCATATGGAGTCCCCACCTGGAACCATCCGTTTGGAATGGGGCTGCCTAAGTGCCCCCCCGGGGGAAAAAATTCACTGTCGCGCGGCCTGGCACGGACCCCCACCACCACCACCCCCGCTCTCGAAAGTCCCGAACAAAAAGCCAGAGAACAAGGAGCCAGTATTTTAGTTCCTATGTCACTATCGGGGTCTTCATGGTGGATATATCAGTGCCATCTGCTTGTCTTCTTCTTGCTGGCTGGCTGTCCTTTGGCACTGCGGGTCAGTTCAACTCAATGGCAACAACGACAACATTAAATAGCAAGCCAGCGGTGGTAGGAAAAAGTACTTGAATGTTTTACTTCAGCGAGAGTATCAATACTGCAATATAGAAATACTCCGTTGCTGGAAGTCTGGAATTCAAAATATACAAAGGTATTGGCATCGAAATCTACCTAAAAAGTACTAAAAGTAAAAGTACTCATAATCTTGAAATGGCAGAATGTGCCATTTCAGGTTTTCAAATGTATAACAATCTTTTGAAAATAGCAGATCTACAGGCTCACAATGGGTCGCATTCGCGACCCATTGTGAGCCTGTAGGCCGAAATGTATATAGAGCTGAAGTGGTTAATGTATGTTTAGTAATAATAATCAAAAATCTATGAAGTAACTATAGTAACTAAAGTTTTCAAATAATGTAGTGGAGTAAAAGTACAGTAGGCCTACTTAAGTAATCGTACAGTACTTAAGTCAATGTACTTAGTTACCTTACGACTGCTCCAGTCGTGCTACAGCACATAAACTAACCAATGAACCGATATACAGTAAGCCTCGTGTTCAAATGTAAAGAATTAGAAGACCAAGGCATACACATACACACAGCAGCCTCAAAGGCTCCAGATATGACCCCATGCCAATACCGTACAATAAGAGGATATAAATCAACAGAGTAAAGTGGGCTGCATGACAAAATTGTCCAACTGTCCACAGAGAAAGCATGGCTTGAAACGTCTGTAGATATTGAACCTATAAGCAGGTCTGGCGTGTGTGTGTGTGTGTGTGTGTGTGTGTCAAGGCATTAAGGACCACAGTTGGTGAGGACAGCTGTGGGGTGCCATCAACTTGGCTTTATAACAACTTTCAAGCTTGCATCCCTACGGTTTTCAAAACAAATCCAAACATCCACCACCCCCTCCCCCCCAAGAAATGGCAAGTATTTTTGAAAGAATTTCCAAACATCTACAAACTCACAAAACATCGCATTGCAGCACGTTGTGAGCTTGTAGATAATTGTTTAATAGGGCTTAAGTGGTTAACAAAACGTGCCGCTCCAATGACAAAAGCAATCACATGTCAAAAGTTTATTTGGTGAAATGAGGCATGGTGAAATATATAAATAAGTTAAAAAAAACAAGTTTAATAAATAAATGAAATCATTGGGGGAGAGAGAGGGGTGGTAAGCAGATGCCAAGGGCCTGGAGTAACAGATGTTGTACTGAAGGATCAGGAGCCAATAATGAGTTCCTGAGATAACTTATACTGTACACCGCCATGATCTCAGCAACCAGGGAATTCATTGTGTCTGTGTCTGTGTGTGTGTGTCTGTGTGTGTCTGTGTGTGTGTGTGTGTGTGTGTGTGTGTCCAATCACTACAGATTCATGCAGTAATTTTTAAGATGATATAGATAGTATGATAATACTTTATGTGAACTGCACCAAATTGTCTTGTCACTACCAATCAGCGTCCAGCATTTAGCAACCCCTAAAACACACAACAATACAACAGCATGCGTGATATTGACTTTTGTTTTTGGCTTACGTGTATTCTGAACTCTTGCAACTATTTCTCTCGGATCGATCATTGCAGAATCTTTAATTATTTTAAACTATTTCTATTAACCATAATTATGTCTTGTTGAACCTAGGAAGGCTTTCAGCTTCAGTCTATTCCTTTTGATCACCTCTAGCGATGTAACAGTTTCTTTATGTTGTTGTATAAATGTGATGGTGTTT
>NC_137863.1:30555569-30588069 GCF_963924005.1 Protomyctophum bolini | reverse complement strand
ACTTACTTTTAGTAGCAAATTCTGATTTAAGCTCAGTCTTTGAACAATCCATTGAACTTTAGGCCTGCATAGCTGGCTACTTAAACTAGTCTTACTTAGCCAACAAAAAAATGAACACTGGCATAAAATAAAATAAAACATAATTGCTCAGACTCTTCTTCACCTAACGCTAACCCTAAGGTAAGTGGGAAACATAGAACCTAGGGAACATAGGGATGACCCCCATGCGATCTATACTGTTGCTCACTCACCAAGGAAGAAGGATTGTCTCCACAGGTGAAATATCACCACTGAACTTTCCACACGTTGACTGTTATTCAAATAAAAATAGTCACAAACAATGTTCTGCACTGTTGGAGATTCTGACATGAGGATTAAGCTTGAAGTATAGCCTATAATATATAGACACAGAGATAATGTAAAAATAAATAAAACAAGATTGATATAAATCACTTGTTCATGTTGCTGGTTTGGGTCCCCCCCCCCCCAGTGTTTTTTTTTTGCTTTTGTTTGTTTAAAGTTTAGTTTTTTTGTGTTTTATCTCCATGCAGGTCAGGATGAAGAGAGTCATACTAGGGAGGGAGAAAGATCAACCTCTTATAGTCTGGTCTGGTCTGTAATGATAGCAAAGCGTTTAAAGTTGATTTGAATGGCTAGCAAAACATAGGAGTCAGTCTCCTTTCATGACTGAAGGCATGAAGGGGTCCTTGAAAAATATGAATACCCGCCTTTGAAAAATGCTTAGCGTGGCTCCCTTAAATTACTTAATTAGGTCCCTCGCTGCTGCAGGGGGGGGGGGGTCGCAGCGATTTCGGGGCAATCTTCTGTACTCAAGCCAAGCAAAAGTGTTGGAAGGATTCAACAGCCACCAAGAAAAACAAAAGGCCTCAAACTGAATTGGAAAATGTGTGAGTCCGGGATCCCTCATACATTCCCGTTTCACTCACTCTGCACTGACTGTGCACACTAATATGGCCTATACACAACACAAGTCTAATTGATTGATTTGTTGCACTTCAATATGCACTCAGATAAGCCCGAATAAATTACCTTATTAAACAAGTATTTACTATGAGCAATTAAGCTATACAAATCTAATTACCACAATGTAAAATGTAGCCATGTTGCTATATTAACAAATTGAGTGTTTTAGCGTAGCCTATTACAAAATAGAAAATATTACACAAAATGAAATTTAAATGTATATGCTATTATTTTCTAATCTGGACAGTAGGCTATAAAAGCAACAGTTTACCTTAAGGCTTCATGCACACCAATTTACTTTAGATCTGCTAAACAAACACACAAACTGCTTAGGTATAGGCTATTTAGTTCTATTTAATTTATTTCAAAACATGCAATGTGTAGCCAAATTATAGCTTAGCAATTAAATATATTTGGGTCAAAATGCTTTAAATGAATAAATACATTTAAAAACAAATCATTTAATAAATACATTGTTTGTTGTTGTTAGGAATCTATATAAAGGCAATTATTTGTCACTGTTAAATAAAATGTGGATAAATGTGGACATGGAGTTGTACTACCCTACTATTTAGGCTGGTGGTTTAATTCCAAGTTTCCAACTAAAAACAAGAAAGTATTTTAGTTTTAAAGACAAGAAAGGAAAACCCTGGGATATAGGCTACGGTACGTTAGTTGTTTCTATATCAATAATATAAGTAACCTACAGTTCATTTAAAACGTATTGCGCTTATTTAAATAAGGCATACCAAATTTTACCAATGCATTTGACAAAAAAATGAATGGTAGATACCGGTATATGTGAGAATTCTTACCATAATTCAGAGAGCAGCAGATGCGGAAAAAAATGTCCGATTATCACTCAAAACAATCACCTCTCCATGCCCAGAAGCGACCTCGATACTCTCCTCGCTGACTTTTACACACTGTCTCAAACTAAAGTCGTCCTCTGTGTGTGTCAGTGTGAGAAATCACCTTAAACACCGTTTAGTTCAGCTGCTCTCTCTCTCTCTCATCAAAGTGAACACCGAGGAGAAGGAGTGAATGTTTGCTGCTGCTTGCTCGAATGCTCGTTTTCTCTTCTAGTGTTTGTGATGTCGACTCGACTGGACTTGACAGCTTTCTGTACAACCCCTCTCTCTCTCTCTCTCTCTCTCTCTCTCTCTCTCTCTCTCGACTCTCTCAGCGCTCTCTCTCTCTCTCTCTCTCTCTCTCTCTCTCTCTCTCTCTCTCTCTCTCTCTCTCTCTCCACCTTCAGGAGTGTGTGTTTTGCTCCAGCGGTGGTGGTTGGTGGGGAACAGGGGGAAGTGATGGTAAAGTAGGCAAACTATACTGGAGCCTTAAATGACAGATTATTTTTTTTTGGGGGGGGGGGGGTTCTTCCTCCTGGGGGTACGGAACACAGACGTGTGTGCGTGCGTGCGCGCGCGCGTGTGTCTGTGCGTAATACAAAAAAATACAGGCAGGAGCCAGTTCTCAATCGATCACGCCTCCTCCTCAATGAATTCACTTAACAAAAAGCCACCGAGGCGTAGCATATGGGCTCATCTTTATCTTCTCTATGATCTCTCCTATCCTTTAAAGCTTTGTTTTGGTCGAGAGGGCTCTTCTCTTCTCTTTCTGTCTGTGTGCCGCCGCGTGTTTACATAACGAAGTGAGCTCGAGGAGCTACCATTCACCCCTAAACCCTCTGAAGGTATTGACTCCACTCTCCACACTTCACATAGCAGGAGGATTTATCATTCAGTGGGAAATAATGACTCAAAGGCTGCTGACAGCTTTATCAAGCATAATGGCCCGTGTTTGCTATCTTTACTTTATCTCCCTCTCTCTCTCTCTCTCTCCCTCCCCCTCTCTCTCTCTCTCTCTCTCTCTCTGTGTGTGTGTGCATTCGTGCTCGTTTATGCATCTAATCCTCTTAATTAGGGTCTTATCTATGTTAATGATTTTAGTTTATCAGTGGGGATGATTAGTCTCATTCAAGGGCCAATATCCTGGTATGGGAAGTGTGAACATATAGGCTATATAAACTACATAGACACCATATAAACATCAACAGATGTTTGTATAGGATAGCATAGTTATATTTTTATAATATTATATTTATAATAATATATTTTTAATGTCAAAGCATAATCACCTGCTGTAGAGGGAATGTCAGGTCTCTTTAAAGGTTATTTAAACAGGCCTTGTGGATGTAACAATTGCGTAGCACTTGCCCTAGGCCTAGCCTCAACGACCTTGCAGGCATATATGCAAAGGCTAAACCTATATGTAATTTAGATAGCATATTACGTAGACATAGCATTCTATAGTGTATACTTATAGGTTAATTGTACAGATTTTCTATTGTTAGTCGCATGATATATGTTCTTAGCTTATTTCTATGTATTTGATGTATGGCTACCTGCGTGTTGTCATTGCTTAGTTAATGTAAGTCGTTTAGCTAAATGCCCAAATTGTAAATTGTAACCTCATTTTGCATGCATAAACACGCTCTGGGCCTGTGTGTGGGTGTGTGTGTGTGTGTGTGTGTGTGTGTGTGTGTGTGTGTGTGTGTGTGTGTGTGTGTGTGTGTGTGTGTGCGTGCGTGCGTGCGTGTGTGTGCGTTTCTGTAACAGAAGGAGCTTTGGAGGTCAGAGGCAGGCACAGGAGGAAACAGCGCTCAGCTGCGAGGCTGGATGAACAGGATGCTCTCCTTGACGAGGTCCTCAACACCCTCGGTGCCACCCAGACATGGATACCCCAGAGCACCTGGAAGAATGTTTCATCCGCAGGAAAAAGTTGGTATCTCTGAACTTTCCATACAGTCCAAAGAAAGCCACATCCTTGTTGGCACAAACTTCATGCAAAAGGTTAAAACACGTGCTTTCCAACTTTGACTAAAACACACAATGAGACAAGTAATTGTTTAACCACTTGAACACGATATACTTTGTTGTCGACCAGGACTGCTAGGGTTCATACTAGCAGGTCTAGAAGCTTGTAAAATGTGGACTGGACGTATTGTTTTATGATAATGTAAATACAGTGCTCATGTAACACCCAGGATTCGAACTTGGTTCTCCCTCGTGTAAAGTCAACATGTTATAAACTACACTAGCTAATGGGAATTTAGCCCATGATTAGGTCATCAGGCTCTGAGCCACTACTGCTTTGACCCATAGGCGCCGCGCCGGAGAGGGGATTTGGGTCTGAATGTCCCCGCACTATTGGGGAATGACTGGTTGGTCTATTTATTTATAAATGTTTCTCTGTTTCCTGGTGTTGCGCAATCCTCGTACTTGTGTATTGGCTGCTGCTGCATGCTTGTCTCTCGCCACAATGACCATTCTACTCTAGTAACTGACCATTCTACCCTAGTAACTGACCATTCTACCCTAGTAACTGACCATTCTACCCTAGTAACTGCAGTTGCTCTCTAGTCTCAACTCTCAATCTGGAATATTGTCCTCCCACTTTTACATCCAGTTGTTGGCTGCTAGGGATGGAATACTATACAAATTCAATATGTAGTTTGCGATACTTTATGTATTGAGATTCTATAAATATTCAGATTTAATATTACAATCTGTTAACTTTTTAAATAGCCTAATGGACCACGAATAACAGTTAATTCATACCCATACCTGCAATGATATTCTGTATCATTAGTAAGTAAAATGTTTCATAAACTGAGCAGGTGCTGCATGAATGTGCACCGTTGCTAATAATATTACATCATTCTGCTTACGTTCTTACTCCCTAATTTATATTTATAGACAATAGGTTCTCAAAACTGTAAAAAATGGAAATGTTGAATGTGCTATTTCAGTATCAATTTAATTTCTATGTAACCAACAATACAAGTTGGGTCATTATGGCAATTATAAACATACTGTTTATAATTGCTATTCATACAGTGAGTGAATAGATTGCTTACCCGATTCCTATTTGTTATGCAATAGCACGCCTGTCTACGAGCTTATGGTGAGTAAATAGCTGGGATTCAGTTGCCTGTTCAGTAAATGGAAGTAAAAAAGAAAACTATTGATGATAAACTGCATACATTACAAGCAGGCTGAGCCTTTAGAATGATTACCATACAATACAAAAGGTACATTGCGATCTACCATATCACAAAGGCTATATACACACTTGAATTTAGGTGACTTGATTGACATAAAAAAGGCAGCTCAAACCAGCAATGCAATACTTAGTTTCTTTTCAATAATGTTGTGCACAAATGTCAATAGCATTACAAAGCACAACCGTACAAATCCATTGGCCCCTCTATTTCCCATTACAAATGTGTATGTCGTAACGCCAGCGCTGCTATTCCAAAGGTACATTTTTAAACTACTTTCAGCAATGGGGTCATGTTTTTATGGGTATATTGTTGAGGGTCATTTTGAAAGTAGCTCTCAAGTGAAAAAAGTGTGGGCACCGCTGCAGTACATAGTGTATGTGATTTATAGAGTGAACGTGCAAACTCACTGATGATCATCGTCAATGGCATATTGAATGATCATAACTTAACAGCACGATTATGATTCATTGTCATGCGTCTTTCCCATTGGAACCAGAATGATAAAACCATCCAAAGCACTATACGATAATGGAAATGTCTACATGTGCAGTGCACACAATATCCACCTACACGCTCCCTCAATTTCTCCAGAAAAAAAATGGGAGATATGTAAAAACAATTAAGTGAAAGGACATTCAAAACTTAATGGAACAATCCCTCGGCATTACGTTGCAGCATTCTAGCACCCGACTGACAATGGCTCTGGGAAGTACCGTGACGGAGACAAGATGAGCAAGTCTGACTCCTCAGAGCAACAGGCAGGCAGGGCCAGTTCTTCCATTCTTCCACTGGAATGTGTGGTGGAGAAATAAAAGCTGCCATTGTCTCTCTCTTCCTCTGACTGTCTTAAGCCGGCCAGCGGTCCTCACAGACACAGCCGTTGTCACACTGTCTCATGTCACTGTCATGTCCACATACTTCCTTCCTTTGTGCGGGAAAGAAAAATGTTTTCTCGCTTGCCCGTAATCTGTTTTATCCAGGATGGCATCACTAGAATAGGGTGATTCATGTATTATATCCTTGTGGTTGGGCATACATCTAGTTTGAAACTGTTACTTTTCTTTCTAAAGTATAGTTTTAGGCACAAGCTCTAGCACAATACTTCATTATAAAATCCAAAGACAGACTTAACCACTTGAAATATGGTGTCCCTATTTTAGGCGTTTGATTATATCTTAAAACTTGCAGGAAATGTTTTTGCAGATCTACAAGCTCATAACGTGTTGCAAACCTTATGAGTATCCAGATCAGCAATTTCACAGATTTTGTAAATATGGAGATTCAAAGTTTCTGCCCGACAGCGACGATATAAGACATTTTCAACGGAGAAGGAGATGGAGAAATGGTCTTAACTCTGACCTCCGACTTTGAAAGCTATCACTTTGGGGGCCTTTTGAAGTGTGGGGTTAGAACATTTCGTCGTGTGCAACCTGTCAATTCCGCGATCTCACGTAAGCATGATTAGGCCCACGCTGAGGGATTCAGAGAGAGAATGAGGAAAAAGCGAGGGAGAGGGAACATAAACACGAGGCAGAGATGAACGTAATATTACACCTTCCTAGGGCGTTAACGCCATGTGGAAGGAAGCTAGGGGTGTAATAACCGCCACATCTGTGTCTATATGTCTCCCCTCCACTAGGCCCCAACAGCTAGCCTTCCATCGCGCCGAGTCCAAACACCCCATCCCGTTCCGACCGATGCCATGGTATCACCAACACTCACAGCGCAACACGTCAAACTCACCTCCTGTCCTCAAGCCTATGCCGGCCTCTACACCCCCAAACCGCACACCCATTCTCCTCAGCCCCTACAATTCACTCCTACTTCTTCATTCTATCTACTCTTTGATTTGTTTCAAACAATTATTACTGTACTTCCCCCTCAACGTTTCCCTTTTTTCAGAGTTGGAAAGGGCTGGTAATACAGAGCAGATTCACTGATAGCTCAATGTGTAACTCCACTCAGACCATTTGTATTTAAGAGTAATTCAGATAAATTGTAAAAGAGTATGTCAAACAAACAAACAAACAAACAAACATGTATACATTTGACTTTATTACGAACTGAGACACAATTGAGCACACGATACTGTGTATAATTCGACTGACCCTATACCCTATGAAGGGTAGAATTTATACTTAAATAGTCTGTCTACATGGTCACAAGATGCCGCAGTGTTGTGAGCATGTTGTGAGCTTGTAGATCTGCTCTTTTCTGTACACGCCACTGACGCCAGTGTCGGTGTCGCACAACCAAGCAGGCACGTGCAGAGAGTGTTAGAGGGGCAGGGGCTGAAATCCCATAAGAGGACACTTTTGTCCCAAAACGCGTCGCAGCGTTGTGAGCGTTGAGAGCTTGTAGATCAGCTATTTTCGGGGCGCAACTCTTTATCTACTGGAGATGCGGTGTACGATTTCGAAACAAATTAGTTCAGGAGACTTCGGGGAAAAACAAACAATTCTCCTGAATGCTGCCTTCCGGTATGGCATGGAAGGAAAGCATTTGCATTTCTTTCACCATAGTAAATGCTGTATTCGTGGTCTGGAAAGAGCAGTTGTTTTACAGACGGGTAAAAGGGCAGGAGCTCAAGCCCCCTTTGATATCTATGTGTGCACGTCCCTGCAACCAAGAACATTAAGTATAAACTGTATAACTCAGGGGTAACCATAGAGGCTGGAGGCTCCTGGAAAACAAACACATGTACAAAGTCTGGAAAGGTTATTTTCCAAATGGAATATGTTACAGATCACCAGTGACTTGCATAAAATTGTAACAGGAAACACAATCCACTTGAGTAGTCAAACTCATGTAATACAACCATATTGTGTTGTCACACTATAAAGCTGTAAATTAATCACCTTTCACAGGCTGTATTTTTGATTTGTTTTGATTTAGTTTTTTGTCTTTTAATCATGGGCATAGCAGCATCCTCCATTTATAGAAATATGTAAAAGTAATGTTCCCTTCAACTGAGCTATCCAGGAAATGATCCCCTATTTTATCAGGTATAATGCTAATCTGATGATTATTGGTAACTGCCATACATTTGACCTTGCACATATTTGCCCACGCAAGTGGACACGTTTGCACGCAGAGATGTAAAGACACACACACGCACACACATATTCACCCTCCGTAGTGGCCCCCATGTCTCAGGAATGTGGGAATGATTGCCTTAATTTTTATAAAGCGGACGGCTTCCTTTGGTTCAATTTTCACCAACACTATAAAAAGGCAGCAGTTGTAAGGCCAGCGAGTGAGCCCATCTGGTTTTGCCATCGCCAGGGCCTTTAATGACCAGGTAATAAAAGTTCAATTTGACAGAAATTACAACAGATGTTTCAGGCGGTAAACCTCAGATAGAGCTGAAGCCACAGCAGAAAAAGAGACCTGCAGAAGCCATGCCCCACTGGCCAGATAGACTCAATATTAACCTATTTAGGCCTGACGTTGAAATTTAAAAAAAAAAGTTCTTCTGAATCCTGACGGTTTTCTGTATCAGTGGTGCTCAGAATTATCTGTATTTGGCCGTGGACCCATCTGAAAATGTGTTGTTCTAGGGACCCCCCAGAAGCAAAGATTTGACTTATGGTAACAACGTTCACTCTGAAATAATATATATTCAAAGATTTGCGCGGCACCACATTTTCACGATAAAAGAAAGCGTAGCGTGGCACTCTATGAGCTTGTAGATCTGCTATTTTTCAATAGCTAATCTATAACAATGCTTTAAATAAAACACCAAAAGGGGTTCCCGCCCAAAATGTGTTAAGACTGTTAATGTTCACACAGTACCGGCTACAGTAGCGGCCCCTCTACAGATATGAAGTCCCCTGACCCATATTAACCACTTGAGGCCTATACCGTATACTTCATTGTGTAGCGAAAATAGGCAATGCGCAAGCTCACATGTCGCGTTGCAACACTTGAGCTTTGCCGTTTTATTTTTGTTATCATTATTGACAATTTTTGCCTATAATGACATGCCCGAAAGGGATGCCAGGTTGAAAGTGGTTAATACTATGAGATTTGTTGGTGTTGTGACTTTATATATATCGTCAATTACTTCCATGAGAGGGGGAGAGGTGGTGGAGTTAGTTGCTTTAGCAGACAGTTTGAGGGTCCAATGGAGTTAAGAGCTTTAAATTACCACTTTTCATTGGTTCAATATTTTACGACACAACACACAGACGTGAAGGGCGTTCATTCAATACTTTGTCTTTTAAAGGTACATTCAGTGATTTCACTTAATTCAAATATCACATATTTTTTTGTTTTGTTGTGTTAATCCTCCCTACCTCCCTACTCCCTCCCTGCTGACCATATAAGGAGTTCCTCCCTGTCCCCAGTTAACCCCCAGGGGTCAAAAAAACGTAGGTTTCGTTTTTGGCTAGGTGGCCCATGCAGCCTTCATCCAATCAGGATAGAGAGGGGCCTTCCGCCAATCATGATCGAGCGGGGATGGGCCTTGGACGGTGTGTGCTGTTGGCTTGTTGCGTGTCCCCCCACTGTAGTGCGTGCATGTGCACATCTTGTTACCGGGGGGGACTGGGGGGGTTTCCAAATCACCCAAATCACTGAATGCTCCTTTAATCATGGCCAACAGCATCCTCCATTATAGAAATATATAAAAGTTCCAATAAACATTTATGCAAAAAGTAAATAAATAAATCCAAAATCTCAAAAATTGAGTTACTAGGTGTTTTCCTCCCGACAGCAACGATATTTAGTTGTTTTCACATTGTCTGCCCTGATGAAGGTCTTAACGACCCAAAACGTAGAACAAAGTTCCTAACAGTGTGTGTGTGTGTGTGTGTGTGTGTGTGTGTGTGTGTGTGTGTGTGTGTGTGTGTGTGGCGGGTCTTGACAGTGCATGTGCATGTGTGGCGGGCCCTGACAGTGTGTGTGTGTGTGTGTGTGTGTGTGTGTGTGGCGGGTCTTGACAGTGCATGTGCATGTGTAGCGGGTCCCATTCTTTGTTATTCAGAGATCCCCTTTTGAGTATAATAATGCATTTGGTCCAACGCAGCCTGTCAGCAACCTTTTGAGGTGTGCATTGGCCTTTAAAAAAAGGTGTGTGTGTGTGTGTGGTAACGAAAAACTCCCCTTTAGGAAGAAACGTCAGGCAAAACCCGGCCATCTGCCTCGACCGTGTCGGGGGGGGGGGGGGGGGGGGGGGGGTGGTGGTAGGAAGAAAGAATAGAAGAGATACAGGCAAATAGTAGTAGTAGCAATAACAATAATAATGAATGAAATAGTGTCAGACAACAACACAAACTAACAACACAGCTAACAACACAAACAATTAATGCAATCCATAAAACTTCACCTTGTGAGTCACTGGTCCACCCCCCCCCCCCCCCCCCCCCCCCCCCAGATAGGGGTGTTGCCCATATACGATATTAACCATTAGTCATCTCATCTGTTCACTGTGGATGAATTCTCGACTAATCCCAGCTGTCATCCTGTCTCAACGACATGATCACTATAACAGTTCGCTGTGTACCTACATAAGCCAATTAAAGTCAACCCTCATGCCAGCCATTGATTCATTCACAGCTGAACCGTGTGAAAATGGGTGCTCGATCCGTCAGCAAATCTTCTCACCAAATCCGGGGAAACTGTCTGTGATACAGAATAAAAAAAACGCACAGGTCTGTCAGCGGAAGTGTGGAATTGAATGTCCTCGGGGCAGGTATTAATTTCGCTCTTTTGCTTGTTTTCCCATGCGCACACAAACCCGAAGAAATGTCTGTGTCAACCTGTGTGAAAATAGTTTACATTTCTGCCCTGCGTATTGCTAGTCGACCGTGACACAACACAGACGGTATAAAGTAAACACACAACACTAATCTGAGCTCGCTTTCAGCAATCACATTTCCTGTTAATAAAGGACAATACCACAATCATTTTAAATATATATATCGTTTAAAACCCGTTTTGGCCTGCCATGATGTCGAAATAAAATAAAGAATCTTCAAAATCCTGACAGTTTTCTGAAAAACCTTATGTTTCAATATGTCAAGAACCCCAAAAAATATATGTAATATGCCTCCACCCCCCCCCCCCCCCCCCATCTGAAAATATGTTGTTCCAGGGACCCCAGAAGCAAAGATTTGAGTTAAAATGTTCACTCTGTAATAATATATATTCAAAGATTTGAGGCACATTTTCACGATTTTACAAAAACAGCAGACTTACAAGTTAGCTATGAGCTTGTAGATCTGCTCTTTTTCAATAGCTAAAGTATAACATAATGCTATAAAACACCAAAAGGGGTTCCCGCCCAAAATGGGTTAATATAATTATTTAATTCTGTAGGCCTGCCTGTCAGGTGAGGCCTACTGAGCACAGGTACGGACAGAGTGATGGTCTCTGAGCAAACAGTGGGCGTTCGTTCACACCATCGCCACGGATGATTGACACTTTGCTCTCAACTTGCAAAGATTTATAATCGCTCCACGAGTGCAAATAAAGCGTGGCCTCAACCTGTTCTCTCTCTGTGTATGATGAATGATCTCCGGAGTGAATTCCAAACCTTTTGCTTTTGTGTTGCACCCCACCACCCTCCCTTCCTCCCTCCCTCCCTCCTCCTCCTCCTCCATTTCCTGTACACAGACCCAGAGGTGAGAAAGATACATTCGCACGTAGCATTACATTTCCCACGGCACAGTAGAATGCAACGAGGCTGAAGGGCCAATGCCCCGAGAGAGAGTGGGGATTTTCTTTTTTACACTCTCATGGCTGGCTCTTTACATGGACAAGGCGTGTCAGAAAGTATTACATTTCTGAAGCTTCTCCATGTGAGGCGAGAAACAGTGTGAAATAGTTTCACACAACAACATGCAGGGCCTATTGTTTAGGTTAACAATGTATGGTGTGTGTCAGCTTGTGTGCACTATAGTGACACGGCGACATGGGAGTGACATAGCTGCGTGATGATGAAGTGCTCCTGAATGGCTTTACTTAAAGGAGAATTCCATACGGCTTTCTTACCTTTATTTGTAGCACCAAAGAGATCCATGGTGTTATTTTGTGCAAAAGCGCATTATTGGCTATTTCCTCTACCATAAGCCCTCAATGAATTGCATTGAATTGAATGGTGCTATGGGATGTTGTGCTAATTCGCTTATTTCCATCGCTCAAAAATCATTTTTTTGTATATATCCTCTCTTCATAATGTAAATAGTATCCCAAGCGGCACACTTATTTTGATGGAAATAGCGAATTAGCACAAAAACCCAACACTCATTGAGGGCTTATGGAAGGGGAAATAGCCAATAATGCATTTTTGCACAAAATAACACCTGGACCTCTTTGGTGGGGACGAAACAACTACAAATAAAGGTAAGAAAGCCTTCTAGCATGGAATTCATGGAAGAAGAATAGGGAGACTATACCCCAGCCTTGGGCAAGTTGGGCCACAGCGTATATAGTGTGTATGGTTAGTGTTTAGTGAGGTAATGACATTAAGGTTTGAATAGGGTCTTATAGGGTCATGGATACTGACAGAATGTCTGAAAATAAAAGATGTTAAATCAATATCAGAATTGCTGCTGTTCTAATATTAAAACAACCGATTATTGTTTAACCCGCTGAGCAAACCAAAATCCTTATTTCAGACGATCCGTCTCAATATCTGGATTACAAAAGTAGCCAAATACGACCATTGAGATGTACGAATATCCTCTTTCTGAGACCAATTATAGCTCAAAACGTGCTTGTTGGGGTATCTTATTACGTTGGTAGTGCAGGTATAGAGAATTATAATACTGCATAGCTCATATCAGACTATGGTATTCTACATTGCATGCAAATAAGCTGGTTAAATCCTTTATTCTATATTCTTTAAATATGATGGTCATTTTGCTCTTATTGGAGGATCCTTTCTATGGTGATCAGCCATTATTGTACATAAGACATTTTTACCACCTGCTATGCAATTCTCTTTATTCAGACCGCAGCCATCTTGCCAGCAAGGTGATACTTAGGTGACACTTCCCATAGACAGCCCATTCGTCCAAACAGAAAAGTCCTCTCTAATTATATTAAACAACATCAAAATCACCAACATTGCAGCTGTAGGGAAAGCTTGAATTATCCTCTTTCAATCTGTAAAGTGTTTGTTTCATAAAAACCCACCGTAGACATTTTATGAGCTACTTCCTGTCTAAGTGCTGGAGTTTGGAAGTGCTCGTTGACTATCACTCAACGGCCCATGCGTACCACCTGTTTTGAATGTGCACATAATGCAGGAGGCAGCACGAGGTTGCTTTACTGATAACGAGCGCTTCCATACTCTTTCATGACGACGCCAGGCCCAGGAAATAGTTTCCAATGCATTTTTCCAATAGACATTTCAAAACGTATTTATTTAAATACCTTATAAGCGTCGTACAAAGCCAACTCTTGTCGTGACAAATCATGACAACAAACACAATATTTCGGACCAAACAAATAATTACAAAGAAGAAAAACAAAAGAAAAGTGTTGTAACCTGCCGTTTTCTTCTTCTTTCTAATTATTTGTTCAGCCCGAAATTTTTTGTTTGTTGTCATGATTTGTCACAACAAGAGTTGGCTTTGTCTGCGGCGTAAACGTCTTTAAATAAATATTTTCTGAAAAGTCTATGATTAAAATGAACGGGGATTTATTTTCCGGGTCTCTCGAGGGAGATAGGGATAAAGAACAGAAAGGCGGCAACATATTTTGATTTATTGATTGATTGATTGATTGATTTACTGACATACTGTGAAATAACATTGTCAGTGACATTGTTATTTCACAGTATGCATAATGGGTACATTTAAGCACAAGTCAATACAAAAGTTTCGAATTGCAGCCGTCCGTAGGTGCTCTTTCAGATCGTTTTTGAAGGAGTCAAGGGATTCACATGTCTTAATGGCTGTAAGGCGTTCCACATTGTAGTGGCATAGGAGAGAAATGAATTCAGTCGAATGAATGTAGGACCTCTAATTTGAATATGTTCACAGTTTGCATTGTGGTGTGTGAATCGTCACAAAGCCTCGTACAGAAGATTTGCGGAAGGTTCGTTTACGGAATTAAGGTTGGAAAGGGAAGTTCATTCATAGCAACCCCTGTGGCACTAAACACAAAACTATAGAGCAAGGATTTCCACCGCACTCTCCTCCCAATATAGATCTCATCAATTACATCTTCAAATATGTAGGTATCTCACAAAGATTTGGTTTCCACAAATATGTGCCGTTTGACAATTATGCCGATTTCATCCACCCCGCAGCAGTCGCACGGTGCGTGACAGAGAAAAGTTACTCCTACATTTGATACCAGCCTAATCGTCATTCCACAGAACAGAGTGTAAAATATTGCCAAGCGCAATCACATGGCATCTGCTTATGTAGAAGGAAAAAGAAAAAAAAAAACAGATCTCCATTGTGTAAAAACAGTACCAACCAGCTCTTTTACATTGCTGTTGTAGCAACAGAACAAAGCAATCAGAGGAGGGCATTCCCTTACTTATAATACACACAGCCCAACACAACCTCTTTAATGACAAACACAACATGCACGGCACACGAGCCAAGGCACAATGTTGAAACCATAACTATGGATTCACGTGAAATGACAAAAAGTCTACTTTAGTTGATACTTGTTCCCCTCCATTTTCCCCTCTACACGAAATACAGTATCTTTGCCAACAAATAGCCAACCTATACATTGTGAGCTTCTATAGAGCTGCACTTTTTTGCAGAATGTTTGCCCCCAGAATAGGGACTCAATAGGTTCATGTGGAACCTCCTATATTCAGCTATTAATGCAGATTTGTGTCTACACAAACATTAAATTCCCATTGACAATGAATGGAGAATTTACGTCATATGTGGACGAGCAAATCGACATGTTACGTCATGATGATATGTACGAGGATGAGAGCGCCCCTCACTTAATTCACATGGGTGTGATTTCTTTTGCCCCTCTATTTATTATTCTCCACGAATAGAGTTCATGACCAGCATACCGCAAAGTTGAAGAGAGATGTTTTTGTTGTTGGAAGTTTGTTATGTGTGCTGTTATTGTAGTGATAAGGAATAGTACGTGACCTCCGAGGGTATATACTCTATGATGTCACCCCCTGTCTATATTGAGCTGGATTCCCATGGCTGCGAGGCGAGAGGAAGCAGAGTTCATTACATGACCTGTATGTGCATGTCTGTGTGAGGTTTATATTCTGTGTTGTGCTTCTTTTTTTTGGCTTTTGGCTTTTGCATGCAGTGTGAAGTCGAAGCAAAGGATTTGATGGTATAGTTTGTCAGCCAAAGGAAATTAAATGTCGGATACATGCAGTAGTAAAAGTTGAAGGGGAGAGTACATGGGTGGGGGTAACATTAGATTTAACCCATTCTGGGCGGGAACCCCTTTTGGTATTTAAAGCATTATGTTATACTTTTAGCTATTGAAAAATAGCAGATCTACAAGCTCATAGCGTGCCACCGACCGAGTGGCGTGCTACGAGCTTGTAGGTCTGCTATTTCTTTTTAAATCGTGTCCTCACTTTTTACTCGGACACTCACAAAGCTGGGCATAGGAAGGGCTAGCGCCCCTCAGAAATAAAGCAATAACGAAAGAAGGAGAAATAAATTACATAAGTATAAGTCGCTCGACTCATCGATCATACCCCATGTGAAGTGAGGGGCGCTCTTATCGTCATACATCATCATACAACACATTCCGTGCTCAGCCAATCAAATCATCACTATGCGGTGTATACAGACGCACAAGGCTGGGCATAAAATAGACACCCAAACACACTCAAATGTTGAAGCGGTTAGCAGTGCTCAAAAGGAAAAGCAGTCCACTAAAGAAATGGCACAGATTCATAATGCACAGATCACCTGAACACAGTCCATAATGTGGCATCTTTATCCATTTTAACTATCTGTCTGTGTCCCTTTAGTGCCCATATATATGGAGATCTCTGTTCATGTCTGTCTGCCTGAGACCCAGTTAGGTGGTGGTGGTAGATAATTAACCAGTAAGATGCCTGGGGGTGAGAAGCGACCGCACTGGCCATAATGGAGCGTGTCTTGAGTGTACAGGGTTTGATGAGGTCAGATCAACATATGGAATGTCAGAACAGGTCAGCTCCATATATGGAGATCTAAGAGGGGCAGTGGTGGCAGTGTCGGGTCCATATGTGTCTCAACTGCATGGGGGGGGGGGGAGAGAGAGAGAGAGAGAGAGAGAGAGAGAGAGAGAGTTCAGTTACTCTGTCTGGACTCTCTTGACCATGCACTACAACAGGTGGTCACTCACAATACAGAGGTCGGTGACCAGGCAGGGATTATCACAGTTTCAAGCTGGGTGTTCCGAATCCCAAACAAGTATCTGCAAAAATATTCACCACAATTAAAACTACAAACTCTGCCAGGCTCTGTAGTAGAAGTCAAGATGATCAGGATGAAATATGACAATTCAGCCAGGTCCGTCTTAATGACATGACTATAGAGATAGGCCTATACTGTAAACTGATTTGCGCAATGTTTTGACAAAATCTGTCGGATTAATATAAAAAGAATATATATACATTTCTTTAATTTTAAATAAAAGGGATCCTCCTGCTATTGGCACTATAACTGGCCAAAGTGAAACATTTAGGCTATAGAGGTTCTGGGGGACAGACAAACGCACGCACGCACGCACGCACGCACGCACACACGCACGCACGCACACACGCACGAAGGACGCAGCAAATGTATAGTCTCAGATGTGAAGGTTAACACTTGTTTTGAGTGCTTACGTACCTTTATCATGTTTCATTCTGTTGAAACTATGGTGCAGTCAGGTGTTTTTCAAAAAAGGGCTCAAAAGTGGTTATAAGGATCTCATTATGGGTGTTTGAAAATATGGTCACCCCAAGGGTCAACAGAAACCCTCCATGTTACAGCTGCAGTCCAAATAAACATCCAATGAAACACACCTCATTCACACTTCATTACTATTGTGGCTATTATTATTTTTTGCCCCAACGTTTTGCGGTTTGGATTGAAATTAATATCTTTCTTTAATTTTCTGTCATAAACAAACTATTTTTGGCTTGTGGTTCTCAGTACTTCACAGTATTTTCCATTTACCGTTAGAGGCAAACAATTAAGAAACCCTTTTAAATTCGTTAGTTTACCGTATTCATGTTGAGTGATATTGGAGCCATGCTGTTATGTTGGCTTGTGTCTGTCTGAAAAATATGAAAATAGACATTTTTAATGAGGTAATTAAACAGAACCCAAAATAAGGGACACACCCTCGGTGAGGTCAGACTATAGCTATAGTCAAACACATCTGGTGAAAACAGACACAGGCAGAAATAGAAAGACAATGATATACTGAAAACATCAGTCAAAGTTATACTCTCCATTTGAAACATGTGAATGTCCAAGAACTCGATACTCAGTTGACATTTGGCTGTTCTTAATTTTACGTTAATCTCAATTGAACACTGCATGGCACACTGATCAAACTAGCACACTAGCAGTCGGGAGTTCCATCTAAGGATCGTTGAAGTCTTTGTGATAGCGACGGGTGTGAGTGAGTGTTACGTAGCGATGTCACTTTCGGTCTTTAGTAGTTCACTTATGCTGTCACAAGATCCTTAAGTGCCATTTGGTCAATAAGCATTTTGGGGAACACATGTTTTAATGGATTATCGACAACAAAGGGCAAAAAAAGCAGGACAGCTTTACCAGTCTGCTAGCTTGGACTGCGTTAACATTGATTGACTGGAAATGAAATGGGTGGAGGGTGACCTAGACCTTTGACCTTTAACCCCCACCCCCAGAGTGACACAAAGACAGAATGATCTCTTCAAATCAATTTTTTGGGGAAAAAAGGGGGGAAAGTAAGATGATATGGTAGATATCAAGATGTGAAGGTGTACATCTTGGTATTTGTACTTTTACTCCACTGGACAGTTATTTGAAAACTTTAGTTACTAGTTACTTTGTAGATTCTGATTATTATTACAAAACGTACATTAACCACTTCAGCCCTATTTTGGCCATTTGAAAATAGCTGATCTACAATGTGACGCATTGTGAACTTGTAGATCTGCTATTTTCAAAATATTTGTATACATTTGAAAACTTGAAATGGCACATTCTGCATCATATAGTGAGTACCTTCTACTTTTGGTACTCTAAGTGCATTTTGATGCCAATACTTTTGTACTTTTACTCAAGTACATTTTGAATTCCGGACTTTGACTTAAAAACATTTGCGTTCTTTTTCCCACCACTGATAGTAAGTAGACTACATTCTGCCATGAGGAGAGAGCTGCGAAGTAGCCTCGTGTATCCAGACAACTATCCCACAATCTCCCAATGCTATACAGAGTCTGGAACTACAGCTTCCCAAATGCGAGTAGGGAAGCTGCCATTTCCGTTCACGAAAATACATTTTAAAATAACTTAACTAGGATACATTTGTGCGACTTTAAAGATGAAACGGAAGTGTGGAGGAGGCTCCACTTCCGCTTTAAATTTTACACATGACAGCTATTCCGTTGCTCCAGACTGTATGATGGAAGCATTTGGAAATTGCGAGAGGCAACAGTCTGGTAAACTAGCTGCGAAGTGAATGAGCGATGCTCACAAAAAATGGTGATGGGCAGATCATCAGGCACCTGTTACCTAGCCCCCCCCCTCCCCCCATGGCCAACAGGACTGAAACTCCCTCAGGGCTGTTTGGTCTCTCCTTCTTTCTGCAGATCAGGAGAGAAAGGAAAGGGAGGGGCAAGAGAGGAGGCAACAGGTGACCTTTTGGATTAGCTGCTTGATGCCTGGGGTGAATGAGAGAGATAGAGAGAGAGAGAGAGAGAGAGAGAGTGGGGGGGTGAGCGGGGGGGACAGAAAAATATGAGGTGGGTGGGGGTTGGTGAGAGAGAGAGAGAGAGCATGAATGAATTGAGAGCGAGAGAGAGAGAGCAGAGGTGGAGGTGGAGGTGGGGGATGACGGGGTGTAACGGTGTGAAAAAAAGCAAAGCGTCAACGTGTTCATTTCCTGTCCCGTCAGAGCGGTGGCTTCAGGCGGTGTATTTCCACCGTGGCCTCGCCTTGTTGCACATTGTCCTGTCACTGCCAAGTGTGTGAAAACTCCTCCCACAACGAGCTTAAAGGCAGGTAGAAGGGAAGCCATTAGGATTCACTCTATACAGTATATATCGACTAGACTAAAGCCTAATTCATATAGGGGTGTTAACGATACATTTTAACAGCGATACATGGTTGACGATACCACGATATTGGTTCAGTATGGCCATACGATAAGATAATTTCAAATCCATACAGTAACTATTTAGCAAAGACTTAAAATGACAAAACACAGATATCTGTGGCTAGTGCAGGAAAATGTATGAATTTGGATATAAATAAGTAAACACTGCGGTGATTCTCTGGAAAATGCATAGACATTATTTTAAACTAAGTAATTAAACCTCTCTTTTTCTTTCTTTTTTCTTCTTCTAAAAATTGCTAAATACCACCCATAAAAACATAGTATTTTTATACAATCGATTATTTGCATTGCAAAACGATACGGTACGATACAAAGACAATGTATGCTTTGTCGCCTGATGGTAGCTCAGCTCCTCACCACAAATAACTGATACATGGATTGCGTAATTTTGGGGGAGTGACAAAGTGTGGAGACAAAGTAGCCTATACAATTAATTGGCTTGACAGTTTAGTGATTTAATGCTGACAGTTTACTGTCCGCAAAGTTTTAGAATGCAATGTTCTTTATAAAAATTGCTCTTCAGGCTTTCATTGATATGATTATTGATTTCACCCACAGGACTGTTGTTCTGGTCTTGCCTAGTTGCCATGAAACGGCTGTCAGTTAAGGGCCCAGGACCGTATATTCTGATAATTGAGATGTCTTGATGTTGTCACAGGCAAGACTTGACACATCTTGTAAGCATTACAAAAAAGGAAAAAACGCTGATGTAACTTATGGCAAACGTTTTCATGGTTGTAAATCATATATTGGTTGAGGACAGTTTATCTTCTTGTCAGTATGAGCTTTGAGGACAGTACATCATTTTGTCTGTCTGAAAACCGCATGAAAACCAAAACCACAAACATAGGCTACTGCCTGGAAATGCTGTATAAGGGCAGTGGACACAATTATGCCTCATTTGCATGGAAACGTTTATTTCTCCAATAATCAGATATGTGGATTCAGACCAGTGGATGAGGGTCCTTCAATGTGGCACATTTCTAAATAAATGTACTCCCTCCTTACTGGCCTACCGGCATCCGCACTAATAGGGCCTTTCTCTGCCCCACCCCTCTCCCATTGTTTATATTGTGTTTAGGATCCAAGATGGCCGCAGCACCAGGAGGGGGTGGGGCGGAGGTGAGCAGGCGGAGTCGACATATGCCCTTACTGAGCTGCATTCAAGACACTTGCCTTGTGTCCGACACCTGACTTGTGTCTGAACACAGCTTTGATGGATGTATTCTGGTGTATTTGGTCAAACAATATGGGCTTCCATTGGAAATGCATTGGAGCGGCCATCAAACACAGACACAAGACAGACATGCAAGACAGGTGTCTTGAATGTGTGAACGCAGCCCAGTAAGGGCACATATGTCGACCCCTCCTGGTGCTGCGGCCATCTTGGATCCTAAACACAATATAAACAATGTTAGAGGGGTGGGGCCGAGAAAGGCCCTTAATTTGATCCAAAATGCTGCAGCTCGCTTGGTCTTCAACCAGCCAAAATTCTCACATGTCTCCCCCCTTCTCCGCTCCCTCCAATGGCTCGGACGGAACATTACACCAGAGGTGTAATGTTTAAGAGGTGAAACAAAACTGTCATAATGCTGCGTTCACACGGGCAGATGCAAAGCTACAGTCTACCATTCATTGTCAATGGAAGCCAGCGACCTGAAGATGCAAATATGCATCTGACATTTGTAGCTGCTGCAAAAGCTACAACAGCTACAAAATAGACTGTGTAGCTTTGCATCTTTGTATCTTTCTATCGTAGCAATATGCCTACTTGCTTTTTTTTTTTTACCATACTTCAGCACTCAGATACTCTGAGAAGTGCAAGTCAGCATCATTCAACCAAAAACAATCAGCTGGAGATTAACATGGTCCCTCCTGCAGCATCCATGCTATCTCTCTCTGTGTGTTGTCTCTCTCCTCCTGCAGCATCCATGCTATCTCTCTGTGTGTGTTGTCTCTCTCCTCCTGCAGCATCCATGCTATCTCTCTCTGTGTGTTGTCTCTCTCCTCCTGCAGCATCCATGCTATCTCTCTCTGTGTGTTGTCTCTCTCCTCCTTGTTTCTCCTGCAGCATCCATGCTATCTCTCTCTGTGTGTTGTCTCTCTCCTCCTGCAGCATCCATGCTATCTCTCTCTGTGTGTTGTCTCTCTCCTCCTGCAGCATCCATGCTATCTCTCTCTGTGTGTTGTCTCTCTCTCCTGCAGCATCCATGCTATCTCTCTCTGTGTGTTGTCTCTCTCCTCCTGCAGCATCCATGCTATCTCTCTCTGTGTGTTGTCTCTCTCCTCCTGCAGCATCCATGCTATCTCTCTCTGTGTGTTGTCTCCTGCAGCATCCATGCTATCTCTCTCTGTGTGTTGTCTCCTGCAGCATCCATGCTATCTCTCTCTGTGTGTTGTCTCCTGCAGCATCCATGCTATCTCTCTCTGTGTGTTGTCTCTCTCCTCCTTGTTTCTCCCTCCTGCAGCATCCATGCTATCTCTCTCTGTGTGTTGTCTCTCTCCTCCTTGTTTCTCACCGACCTTCCCTTTGTGATTTCTTGGCGCTGGGATCAGGTTCCTCTCAGCGGTGGCATGAGACAAGGGCCTTGTTGGATCCGTCCCCATCCTGTGGGTTCTGCATGAGAATTCAGTGAGACCCAATATGATGTGTTTATGGCCGTGTCTGCGAGTGGTCTACAGGCGCTGGAACGCTGCTCACCACCACACCTAATTAGAACAAGACTGTTTGACTTACTGCGTTACCCTGTTATTACTCAGACAAGGCTGGGTTTTTAATAAGCTGCAGGAAACACACGTGTGACGTGCAACAGAGAAATTAACAGCCAGAAACATGGCAAGACCGTGTCTGTGTTGTTACTAGTCCAGGGAAGGATGGATGGATGGATGGCTGGATGATGTGTAACGCCCGGGATTTGAACTTGGGTGTCCCGTGTGAGGTGTGACAGTCCAATATCTTAACCACTAGACCAAAGGGATATCCCTATGGACCAGGGGAGATATTAGACTTTTGAGGCCATCAGGCAGAGCCTCTGAGCCCCCCCCCCCCCTTTTTGACCTCCTCCAATGGGGAAACCAGATCCGGGGTAACGGCACCAATGTCATGCCCGGGATTCTAACACGGGTCTCCCAACGTGAAAGTCCAATAACTTAACCACTAGATCAAAGGTCTCCCTGGCCCATATCCATATGGACCATATCCATATGGACCAGGGGATGGATGGATGGATGGATGGAATCTTTGGAGATGGGTCAAACAGGTGAAGTTAATAAGATGCGCGCGCGCGCACACACACACACACACACACACACACACACACACACACACACACACACACACACACACACACACACACACACACACACACACACACACACATTAATGCACACTAGATCCAGATGGGTGCTATCCATTATTGATAAACCCCAGAGTCCCTCTCAAGGTTCCAGTAGCCTATCAATAATTCAGGTGTGCGATCGAGAGCAGATTCTCTATTGGCTGATTTAATTATCTGACAAGTAAAAGGCCTTTCAAGAGGCCCCGGTCCTTTCTATCGAGGTAATCACTTTATTGATAAAGCGCCAGGATGGGAAACGATGCTATCCGCCCTGGGATTGGTACTGATGGAGCCTGAGTGCTATTTTAACATTGGGACTGAACGTCCATGTTGACCATCCCCCTATCCCTGCTTTTACCAAGTCTAGTCTTACCGTTTACCACGGCCTGACGTCGAAATTAAAACAGTTTTGACAGTTTTCTGAAATACCTCTGTTTCTATATCAGTGGTGCTCAATATTTCATGTCAAGGAACCCCAGAATGATGTGTATTTGGCCGCCGACCCCCATCTGAAAATATGTTGTTCCAGAGACCCCCCAGAAGCAAATATATGAGTTAAAAACATTCGCTCTGAAAGAATACAGATTTGAGCCACATTTTCACGATTTTAGCACTCGGTGCCGCGCTATGAGCTTGTAGATCTGCTATTTCTTAACAGCTAAAGCATAACAATGCTTAAAACAACAAAAGGGGTTCCCGCCCAGAATGGGTTAAGCCCAATATAGTTGATCGTACGACAAACTATACCAGCTTAGTGTTTTGAGCTTGTAGATCTGCTATTTTTTATTTTATTTTTTCAAGGATTTTTTTTGGAAACTTTGGCCTATAATGACAATATGCCCGAAAGAGGGACGCCTTGTTGAAAGTGGTTATAGCTTACTTGGTGGATGGAAAAGTTACGCATGACTCAGTGGCTAAAGTCTTCTGAAAAGCATTCCAGACCCATGCTATCCAACTTTGTGTATCAACCTAAGCACAACATGCTTTTATTAAGTCTTTAACATGTCGGCACACAGAACACTATATAATTTTGGGCAAGGTCATTTCTTTCTATAAGAAGTATCTACAGTTGTAACTTTAGCCACGTGAGTTATGATAGTTATAGTTTCACTGCACAGCTGTGTCTTATTTAGCTAATAGTAAAACAGCTCCTGTCATATTTTTCAGCTAAGCGAGACGCATTCCCCACAGATCACTGGTTTGGACCGTCATTGAGTTGTACTGCCTCCGTCCCGTTCTTATCTCCCTTTCATCTCCCATAATCCGCAAATGTTTTTCATCCTTGTGTTTTCACCTTTTCAGCGCTTGCCTAGGCTGGAACAATAACGGCTCTTTTCACTTTTGAGGCATAAGCTGCTGGTAAAAATCTTCTTCCATCAAAACGACCACATAGAGACTCTGACAAGTCGGAACATTTGGGAGCGATAGAGGAATATATGGCAGAGAGGTTGAGGTTGCACTGACTCACTGCGGGCTCAGTGACAAAGTGAGGGAGAGAATCGTAAGCTCATTCAGAGCGGATGATTGTGATAATAGGACTTGTGGGACCTGTAAAAACTGGCTGACTGCTTCAAGGTTGTCCTGCGTGTCTTACTGTTTCAATCACGTTTCCCCCCCCCCCCCCCCAGAGTAGAGTTAAGGATCAGAGATTAAAACTCAACCATAGCCTATGGCCAGCGGTTCCCAAACGTTTTTGGCCGTGCACCCCCTGTTAGCTCCTGACCTAACACCCCAAATGGAAATGAAATATATGAACATATATTGTTTTATATGTATGCATCATAATATATGTGACATATTATTCTAAGTACAATTTATGGTTCCTACAGCCTAGCCACTAGCGAAGTATTGTAATGTTGGGATCTGCGGGTTCATGTGTTTGGTCCGAACGACAACCTACCTCAAACCCTCACCCTATAACCCTAACCTCCCACGGGGCAGCACACCTAACCCTAACCCCAACCCTCTCCCTAACCCTAACCTCCCACGGGGCAGCACACCTAACCCTAACCCCAACCCTCTCCCTAACCCTAACCTCCCCCGGGGCAGCACACCTAAACCTAACCCCAACCCTCTCCCGACACCCAGCGCACCTCGGACCAATGCTTCTTCGAACCAATGCTCCGTCGGACCATAGTATGCCTCCCGGGAACTGCAACAGCAGAAAATAAAGGGGGCGCCCAAATGGACTTTTTCCTTGTTCCCCGGCGATGCAGCCACGAAAAGGAACCAGAGCGAAGAATATACACACAAACGGGTATTTCGGGTGTCGGGGTGTGTGGCCCAGGGCATCTCCGAGGAGTGTGTATGGACACTCTGAAGGCCAACGTTTGTTTATACCGAGCTAACGTGCTTGGCGCAAGCCCTTCTGAGTAGTCAGCTGACATTTAAAAACGGAAAAGTCGAATTAAACTAACGACGAAAACTATAGGAATATTCACCGAATACCCCTACATTTGACGACCTCTGCACCGGTTCCCACTGGTTTCTACTGACTGTTTTGCTATATTGCAAAATGGTGCGGACCACGTCCTGAATGAAACATCACCTAAAACAGCTGCTACTACCACCCCCCAACCCCACCCCGCCCCTCACCCTGCCCGTCCGTCCCTCTCTCTTTTTGTCTCTCTATGTGATTTGGCTGGGAAATCTGAGCTGTGTTATTGATCACACACTTGCACTGCACGGTCATTAGCTAGGTAGCTAACTGGCTAATGTCTATACACCTCTTGACCCTTAAAGACAACGGGAGTGTAATGATTGATAGGTTAAAGTATAGCTACCCATGGGGCCAAGTCGTTAAGACTCCATGTTTAACCTCAGCTGTTTTGTCGAGTTGTTTGCTAACTGGTTTTTATGTAATTTACTGCTCAGTAGTGTTATCATACTGCAATGTTCTGCTTCAAAATGTTAAGTTGCACAAAATAAGGTGTTAGTTTACTTATACATATATAATATAATTTTATACTTTTTATACTGCTCAAATATCCACACATATACACAAAGTCCAATTCAATGAAGAGAGGTGCATTTCATAGGTCAAGACTCAATACTAACACCAAGGAAAAGGTTTTAAAGGGACACTTCGACTTCATGTACTGTACGCTCAAAATATACAAAAACATCTTTCTTATACCATACCAGATTTGATAGTGCTACTTTTTAAATCTGTTGTATAATCCGATTCCCTGTTGAAATCTCTTTTTACGTGATACTTGATTTGATCTTTTTGATCTGTTGTTGTTTTATACTAACATATTGGGAGTAAAGTTGAGTAGCTCAACGGTAGGCGGCTAAGAAAATGTCTCCATTTGGCCACCCCGAGTCCCCGACAGATAAGCATTCCGTTGTGATCGAGCTGTTCAGTGAGTCACGCAGCCAGTGTGGTGTCGAAACAGCGTGTGTGTTCACGTGAACATGCCCCCGTCCAACTGTCAGAGCTGGCTTTCGGGTGCCTGTGCCACGCAACCCCCGTGTTGGCCGCGATGCTTCCCCAAAGAAGAAGTTATGTCGACTGACATAAGAGTAGCTGTACTATATATGGGTCCGAGTTGTTTTCCCCGTGTGGGTCTGATGTATAGGTCTGATGCCTGCCTGGGGGCGGTGCATGTGAAAAAGGGGAGGTGCGTTAGAGAATGCAAGGGGAATGTTTTGATGCAAATTAATTTAATTAAGTTGATTGTTAGAATGTTTGGCGTGTGTGTAATGCGGGGCAGATTGAGGTTGGAGGATCAGGGCTGCGTGGCGCTAGGTGCCGTAAGGCTGTCCGTGCGTCGCGGCGTTGTGAGGAGGCGCTCAAAGCTGTCTTGCTCTATGCTAAGGAAGTATACAGACAGACTTTTCTAAAATTTATATATATATATATATAAAGAACAAGTAGCCTAATCTCAACAGCAGAATTCAGGGCATATATTTTCGATAGTAATAGCCAACCACTTGTAACAGATGTATTCTTTTGGACCTTCCACGGATGGCCATTTATTGTTGTTAATCACATTGTATATTATATCATGGAGAGGTAATTAATGTCTGTGTAATTCCTACAGAAGGTTCCTGAAAAAAAGCAGCCTTACCCCTAATATACTGTATAGGAAAAAGGTATGCTTTCATACTGTCACGTTGAATGTTCAACCCCATTGATTCCCCCTGTATAGACCTAATATGCTGCTTGAGAAAAAGCAGTCCCCTCTTGGATTTATTATTTCATACTTTAATGATTATCTGGCTCGTAGTATTTAACATATTGTGCCGGTATGTCACTCCCGTCTGGAGACTGTGGGTTGTTAAACTTGGCCTAATCCAGCTGAAGGGAATACAAAAAATGAAATAATAGAAAGTCAGAGCATAAGAGGGGGGGGGGGGATGCTGAAGAAAAATATCGGAACGGCATTTTGCGAAAAGCACCTCTTAAGTTAAGAAAACAGCCGCGCTGAGGAGAAACAGCTGTATGCACTGAAGGCTGGCATCCCCGGGATGAAAATACGGAGCCGTTAATAATAAAAATAATAAGCCATGCTGAGTTCCTAATAAAAGGACCCTGGCGAGATAATTCAGTCAAGGGGCCCTCCGGCACCCCCCGACTGTCCCCACCTCACCACGTGACACCAGCTCCCTTCACCACAGAAGAAGAAGAACGGAGAGTGGGTTGGTTGGCAGTGACGGCGGAGGCCCCTGCATGGCTCGATTCCGCACGCCGTGCCCACACACCAATTCTACAACCACAGAAGAAGAAAATTGGCAGGAGCGTTTGGTTTTGACTCTGTACGGTGCCACACGTGGCTGTGTGGACCGTGCCATGTTGTTGTTGGACCTCCGCCAGCGCCGGGACTTTGGGATTTAGGGGCTGAATACTCCAGCATCTGTGCCTTCTCTCTCTCTCTCCATCTCGGTGTGTGCGTGCGTTTGCGTGGGTTTGCGCATGCATGCTTACGTGCGTGCCTGCGTGCGCGTGTGTTTCTTAGCTCAGGATGCCAGGGGAACCCCCAAACCACCCAGTGTTCACAACCCTCCACAACCCTCCCCCCCCTCTCTCTCTCTTTCTCTCTCTGTATGTCTTTTTCTGTTGCTCGTGGTCTTCATCTCTCTCCCTCTCTCTCACTGGCTGCCATCTGGCTCTAGTAAACAGACTTCTGACAGAAGCGTCCAGACAGCCCGTGCAGTCACACTGCTCTCTGTGGTGTTAACAGGGCTTATTCTATTCCCCCCCGAAAATCTCACTGCTGAAACTTCAGGGCCAGCAGCATCCCGCTCTGCCAAAAAGAAAAGAAGGCAATAAATAGTTGCACATTTATTTTACGGTCGGCTATTCCTTCATGCTACAACTCATAATTAGAGAGACGAGGAAAAGCCCCCTTAGATCATCGGTCATTGTCACTGGACGTAACGTGCGAGGAAATGACTTAGATGCCGACGACATTCAGGTATCATTTGATTTGCCTTTTATGTCCCTGTTTTTTGGCCCTCTGTGCGTCCCCTGAGGTGTGTCTGCCGTGGCACGGTGTGGGCAAGAGGCCAAGCTCAACTGCACTCGACTGATTTATGGGAACCCGGGGAGCAGGAATAAACGAGAGAGAGAGAGCGCGCATTAGCACATAAATCATCATCATCACAATAGCGAAAGCCATCATAAAACAGCAGCCGAACCTTTGGTGCGCTGGAAGAAAAGAAATAGGGGCATAGGGGGAGAACCGTGAGGACAACGGGAAAAGGGAGAAGTGTGAGAAAACTGGGAATGGGCTGATATTGCCAGTAAACTAATACTGCTATTATTAGTCATGCCACCGATGGCCTTGGTGACCGTCAAAACCTCTGCACCCTATACCTCTCTCTACTCCAAAGAGATGCCACGGTTCAAACGTCGCCAGCTGACCATGAGCGACACGCTTTGAGCTATTATTACCTGGATGTGGTTCATGCCCACCAATGTTGCATAAAACTGAGGTGGCATTTGTTTATTTTAAAACACTGACCTGTGGCCTGTTCGCACGCACGCACGCACACACGTCGCACACACGCACGCACGCACACACACACACACACACACACACACACACACACACACACACACACACACACACACACACACACACACACACACACACACACACACATACATACAAACACGAACATGAATCCATCGACCTCAAACAAATAAAATTTTATATTCCAAAAAGCTATACCATTTTCTTTCCTGGTCATTATTTTTGTCATTTTAATGTTTAGTTATAGTTTAGTTTACTTGAGTTTATATGTTAGATTACTTCAGGTGCAAGAGAGAGAGAGGTTGTTCAACTTTCCCCAAATGGTGGACATTTCATTTTGCAACAAAAGTCAGTCCACTCGAAATGGATCTGCTGTGTGAATATTCATTCATTCTGCAGACAAGAGAGTAAGAGACACCCCCCCGACACTGCACTGGAAGTGGTATGGACTCTGGAGAGAGCAGAGCTGAATAATGAAGTGGTATGGAGAGAGCAGAGCTGAATAATGCCCGTGCAGTTCCAGCTCCGTCCTCGCCTCGGGCTGTAGGCTATTGGTGGTATTGTTGTTGCAAAGACAACGCGGGGAGTTGTCCAATGAGGAGGAAGTGAAAATGGTATCCATCAACAGCTTTACACACACACACACACGCACACACACACACACACACACACACACACACACACACACACACACACACGCACACACACACACACACACACACACACACACACACACACACACACACACACACACACACACACACACACGCACACACACACGTTGCCAGAACGCTGTTCTCAGGGATCTCTTTCAAGGTGTAGTGGCCAGCAGCCAACTGGTTTGTAAAGCACTCAAAGAGGCGGGTGGTGGTGGTATTAGTGGAGATAGTGTTAGTCTAGTTAGTTAATACTGTTTACTGTACCCCAGGGCAACCTTTGCTGACTGGTGGTGTGAGAAACATGGCTTCTCACACTCATCCCAATATCCTAAGGGCTCTGTGCCCAAATTTGGCTGGTTGGTTTCACAGTCAATTTGGGCTTCCCCGTGTGTGAAAAAAGGTCTTTTCACAGCTTTTCAAGGCTCTTCGTGAATAGTTCAGCTGGAACTTCTTGAAGTATAGCAGGCTATAGTCACAAGGGACTCTAAAAGTGATCACGTTTCTTGTTTATTGTTGAATCTAAATCCATAATATGTAGCCTAAATGTGATTTTCACATTAAGGGGGCGGCCGTAGAATAAGAAAAGCAACACACGCCATACAGTACACACGTTAATATACTGCACATATTATTTCCTCACCGGGGCCTGGTATGGTATGTTCCAATCCCGTGCTGTTATTTCAGGGTAAGAAAACAGAGCTTCCAGCCTGTGCGTGTTTCGTCTGATAGCCTAAACCACACCGTGTGATGTCAGTGTTTGGAGAGAGCCTGTGTTGGGGGACCCCCCCCCCCCCCCCCCCCCACACACACACACACACACACACACACACACACACACACACACACACACACACACACACACACACACACACACACACACACACACACACATCTACTGCTCCCTTCCTCTTTCCCGATCCCTTCAATTTTCTCTTTCTTCCTCTCTTACAGTTCATGTGTTGCTGATTACCCACATGAGTCCAGGTCCTGAGCCCTTGGTTTCCACCTTCTCCCCTCTCATATGGTTTGAAGCAAGCAGAGGTCCTCTCTCTCTCTTCTTGCACTGAAAATCCCCTCACTCATTCCACGGGCCGGATCATACCTCAAAGCTCAGCATCCCAGGTTAGGTGTGTGCATGTGTGTGTGTGTGTGTGTGTGTGTGTGTGTGTGTGTGTGTGTGTGTGTGTGTGTGTGTGTGTGTGTGTGTGTGCATGTGTGCGTGCGTGCGTGCATCGTTGTACACATACTGTATGCTTAGGATGGGACACAGGCAGTCGGGCACACAAGCATGCATGCACACATGGACACACGCACGCACGCACACACACAGACACACTAGTGTGCACCATCAGACACACACTCCATTCCTCCTTCACAGGGGTCCGTTTGATTGACAGCTCCTGCTTCTGCAAGGGATTATGGTGGACGAAAGGGTTTGGGGGAGCCAGTGGGGTGGAGTGGAGTGGATGGAGCAGTGGAGTGTGGGGGACATGGGGGGCATGGGGGGGGGGACATGGGGGGCATGGGGGGCATGGGGGGGGGCATGGGGGGGGGACATGGGGGGCTACGTGGCCGGGCGAAGGAGAGTGAGAAAGAGGGCCGGGGATTAGGCCCACTGAGCTTCATTAACCCAAATGTTTACACAAGCTGATCTCTCGCAAAGAGACCCCCTTTCCTTCCCACAAGTGTCCCTCCCACAAAGACCCCCACTGCCCCCCCACACCCCCCCTCCCCCTCCCCCAGCCGTTCAGCAGTGGTGGAAAAAAGTACTTGCATGTCTTACTACTTAAGTAAAAGTATTAGTACTGCCATGTAGAAGTACTCTGTTACAAGTAAAAGTCTGGAATTCAAAATGCACTTGAGTAAAAGTAGGACAAAAGTATTGGCCTCAAAATGTACTTAAAAGTAGAAAGTACTCACTATGCAGAATGTTCCATCTCAAGTTATCAAATGTATATACAAACATTTTGAAAATAGCAGCTATTTTCAAATGGCCCGAAGTGCTGAAGTGGCTAATGTATGTTTTGTAATAATAATAATCAAAATCTACAAAGTAACTAAAGTTTTCAAATAAATGCAGTGGAGTAAAAGTACAATACTTGTCTCTGGAATGTAGTGGAGTATAAGTAAAAGTGTTAATTTGTTAAATTGATAATACTCTAGTAAAGTACTTACTTGACCACTGCCGTTCAGATCCAGAGACTCACCAACTGAGTGGACGATTGGGCTGTGTGTGTCCACCAGAGAATCCCCCCCCCCCCCCTCAGCTGAAAATGCAAGGTTCTATCATCCAATCGTTGGACAAAGGTGGAATTATTTGGAACTCCGGGCAACCAGATAAAAATGCCAAATTGTCACGGTCACAGACTTTGCCCATCTAGATGTTGTATTTCTGTTATGTTTTGAATCTATGTTCTGCTTATCTATATGTTGTATTTCTATGGTCTTGTTCTAGTTGTTTTGGTTCTACCGTTGTCTTCCCCAGGTGTTTCTCATGTGTAATCAGCCCTCATGTGTATATTAGTCTTGTTCCCCAGTCAGTCGAGTCAATGGCCCCATTTACATGCAGAAATTCATTCGGAATGAGTGGATTCATTCCAGTCATCAGAATAAAAATGTAAATAAAAATGTAAACACCTCAATTGGAATAGAATGTCCCATTCCGAATGAATTTTCATTCCGGTCTGGAGGGGTGGTATATACCGTTTGAATCGGTCAGGAGTGGTGGATTATAATGGCCCTAAAGGCCTCACAGAAGTTTGTTGGGCTTTCTCCTCATGGAGGACACAGGCTGGGGTGCTAACCCATACTGCTCACCCGGGTGCCTGTCTACATTCCGGCTGTCAACCGTCTCTCCGGTATATGTAATCATATTGAATATGGAAATGTCATAAATGTTGATGGATTTGTTACACATTATAAATCAAGTCTGAAATTCTCACATATGGAGCTACTAACAGCCACAGGGTAGCCGTTTAAAACCGGCTTCCATACACAAAGAAAAACAAGATTTTTTCAAGGAAGTGTGCAGGTTTTATTGATTCCATTCTGCGGGATCTATACGGGAAGGGCTCCGCAGGAGGAAGGACTCGTCTGAGTTACATCAGAGCTCTTGCATTTGACACTTTTGACAAAGCAGTTCCTGTTGGACCACATGCAGAATATAAGCCTTGACGGATTCTACTACAGCACAACCTGAAT
>NC_137863.1:30543069-30553069 GCF_963924005.1 Protomyctophum bolini | reverse complement strand
TGAAAAGTACTGTAATTCTGCAAACTGTTAATAAATCAATCAATCAATGAAAAACACATATGTAGAGTTCTGGACCATGTGCTTACAAGTTTAAAGCCTAAAACACTAGTTGAAAATCTGTGCTTTTCTTTGACCTAGCTGTTCCACGACAAAGTACAAATTTGGCTTAAGCTCATATACGTCACAATTGGTACACGGTCAAACCTCTTGCGCTGTCACTTCTCCAGAGAAGTATATATTGAGTGCACGAGCAGCCTCAGGGTCTGACGCACCACATCACACCGCACCGCACCACGCCGTGGCCCGTGAGTAAGCGGTGAGTAAAGGCTTCAAGTGGAGAGACTGATGCCAAGTCAAAATCAGCATGCAGGCATCACAGCTGGAGGAGAGGGCAGGAGCCCCTCAGGCCCTCTCTGGCAAACATATACAACAGCCCCCAGCTCGCCCAAAAAGAGTCAATTGCCCATGAAAAAAAGATGGAGCCTTATTTGCGCGATCAGGGGTAAGGGGTGGTGCAAAACTTATAGCCAAATGTCTTTAAAACGCACACGCACACACGCACACACGCGCACACACACACACACACACACACACACACACACACACACACACAAACCCACACACACATATACACACAAATACACACACACACACACACACACACAAACACACACACACACACACACACACACACACACACACACACACACACACACACACACACACACACACACACACACACAAACATTACCATCCTATATTTGTGTGTTTCTCTTCCTCTTCCCTTCTCGCAATTTCAATTATCCTCAGAGTAAGTACACGTACTATATACGGTGCATTCCAGGAGAGCAGCGGGTCTATGTAAGAGAGAATGGGACTCGGAGCAAGGTCTGGTGAGCCTGGCGGGGTTTGGAGAAGGCTGCGGAGGTGAAACTCTAGACCTGGTTGGCCTCCGAAGGCCGCAAAGGCTGTGATGATGATTGGATGTGACGTGTGTTTGGTAGCTAGCTGCTGCTGCTGCTGCTGCTTCAAGGGCAGCTACGTGAGAGTCCGAGGGGATTGAACCCACGCACGCTCGCAGGCCCAGCGAGACAACCCAAACCAATATACGACCAAGATGATCTTGACCGTTGACGCAATGATCGGCGTCGATATTTTGGGGAGCATGATGCAAGCAAGGAAGACTTAATACCGTATAAACAGACAGTTTTTAGCCTATAGTCGCGGTGGCTGTTTGAAAGGTCAAAGTCAATATAAGACTTGCGCTATAGTGCTATACACCATGCAGACCAGAGCGGCAACATGATGATCAATTCATAAATCTGATGAATTGAAAATGGAGGACCCTGATATGTAAACAAGTCTTAGTGCTTTTTCTGGTTTTATCCTCGTAGCAGATTTTGTATTGACCCGTACTTTCGTTGAACTATACCCATTCTACAAACTGTGAAACTACCCCCTGCAGGTGAAAAGAAGCTTGGACTCCTCATCCATGGAAGGAAGCATGAGGTCGTTCCGTTGCTCTCCCCAGGTTGGCATAGGGAGTGTAGAGCCCAGGATTACATAGACTTGACACTGGGTGAAAGAACGAGTTATAAAATCGTGGGATAGAAATTATTAGACTATAAAATCAATCAAACACGTTACTGCCCCTTTTGGGGGGAATCATCGCCTTTGTAAGCCAATGGAATGTGACCCAAATTAACTTAATATCATTTTGACATCTCTATCCAATGTTTGTTTTGATTATACTTTGACAACCTGTAAATAGCTTCTCCGACGTGCGGGGAAATAATATGACATGACGTCGTCAGGTCGCAGAAGAGATACGTATGGAAATACTATTTCCAATAAAAAGCTGGAGAGACATGGAGACTCCTGTTGGCTGTTACTAACTGAACAAATCCAAAATCACTTACACTAAGCAAAACAATTGAGTAGGCTACTTTTTCCACCACTGAGGGCCACACCTTGATGGTAGCGACAGACACCTTGCTGGGGGGGTGTGGGTGTGTGTGCGGGGGTAGCGAAACTGTATCCCCATCAACAGAAAGCAGCTGGGAAGTGGAGTGCGGGTGAGACTTCATTATGTTCTATCTGCTTACCAAATAGGGATTGGAAGGATCAGTGGCAACAGTTGGAAAATAAGGTAAAAAAAAGGGAACATCAGGAAGCTGGTGTGGCTCTCATCTCCTCGGGGGTTTCCTTTGTTTTACGCGCGCGTGTGTGTGTGTGTGTGTGTGTGTGTGTGTGTGTGTGTGTGTGTGTGTGTGTGTGTGCTAAGGCTGTCCCCAAACATTGGGTTGGCACTCGAATCTTAATTAATGGGTTTGAACCATTCGTTTTTTGTGTGATGTAGGCCTACATAACACTAATGACACTTATCTTTTATCTTCATGTAATTCCAGAATATAAAGAGTCACTGCACCAGTGGTGTAGGCAGCACCAAGCCCTGGACCCTGAGACGAGCCATGTCCGTGGGCCCCACAGCCCCACCAATTTAGGCTTCCGAGGACCCCCACCCTGGAGCCCATGTGAAGTGTCCCAGACCGATGCCCCCCTCCCTGCACAAGACATTGAGGTAGGAACTGTACGCTATAGCTGCTGCTGGGAAGAGCTGCTTGCTGCGCAGTGAGTACAAATCTTGTTTATTGTCCTTTGCTGTCGCTGATGTGGTTAAGCAGGGTACTGATGCGGTGTTGCTCTCGTTTGCATTTGCGTTCCGGCTTCCTGCGGTTGTGTCGCGTCGGGCTGCCTGCTGTTGCACTCGTTTGCGTTGCGTCTTTTGCGTCGACTGCCACAATTTCGTCCGGTTCCGTCATTTCACTTCATTTCACTTCACACGGGCCATACATGTCACTAATCACTTCACACGGGCCATACATGTACATGTCACTAATCCGTGATCACTTCACACGGGCCATACAGGTACATGTCACTAATCACTTCACACGGGCCATACATGTCACTAATCAGTGATCACTTCACACGGGCCATACAGGTACATGTCACTAATCACTTCACACGGGCCAAACATGTCACTAAGTCAGTGTGTTTGGCTGACGGTGACCTATTCACTGAACATTGTCAGCTGGGACAGGGAGCAGTATGTTTCAATTTACTCTAATGGTGTCATTATGTTATCTCATGGTCCTTGAAAAGAATGAAATCAACATTGGCCATCATCTTCAGTTTAAAAGTGCTGTATTTATAAAACAGTACAACAGTGTTTCATACACAACCAACCAAATGTAGCCCCTTTACAGGCTTATTTGACAGTGCAGTGCAGCAACATAATTGCTTTGATGCATAACAGCCTAACAGGTTGTTCTTTATAGTCAGAATGGTGGTCCCTGGGTCAAAATCTGTTAAACTCCTGTATTATCTGACAATCTGGAATGGCTTAGGGTCGACGACAGAGTACAGCATCTTGAAATGGTCTGGTCCACAAGATTCGATACACCACCAAGATACCCATGTACCTGTCTAAATACTTCCATAATGTTAACGAAGTCCACACCCAGAGGGAGTGCAACAAACCATGTACAACCCAGATTTGGCACAAACAAGGGACAAATTTATTTTCGCTCCTATGCCACCAAAATGTGGAACGCCCTACCAACAGTCATTAACAGACATGTGAATCCCTTGATTCCTTCAAAACCGCTCTCAAAGGGCACCTACGGACGGCTGCAATTCGAAACTGGCCCCCGTAAAATTGGAATCCCCCCCTTTGTTTTCCCCCTCACTGTATATGTTTCTTTTCCCTTTTTACCTCCTTTATGATGAATTCCTGTTCTGTTCTTTGGCGAAATAGAAGTGTCTATTTGTAGGTCTCTAAATGTTTTGATGAATTGAACAAAGTGGACCCTCTTGTAAACAAGTGTAATGCTTTATTGGGTCATCCACTCACAGTTAACAGTCTTTTGTATTGAGTTGTGCTTGAAATGTACTGTAATTCTGCAAACTGTTAATAAATATTTCAATCAATCAATCAATCAAACAAATGGGAGGTCTGGAAAATCGAATTTCCATTATTTTATTAGGCATACTGAGCAATATAGGGTCACCGCAGAGGTCATTGTCAGTTTAACCACAATTATCTAATGTAATCCTGGGCACTATAACCTGGGGAGAGCAACGGACTGACCTCCTGCTTCCTTCTATGCATGACGAGTCCAAGCCGTTTCTTTTCACCTGACAGGGGGAGGCAGTTTAGAGACCAGCATTGGAACAGAGCCTTAATTAGTATCATTGGTAACAGTAACACCTGTGAAGGAAGTATAGAAGGGGCACAAGTTTTTTTCCAAAATGGTGTGTGTGCATAGAGACTATATTGTCCATGCGTGGTGTGTTGGCCACAATGTTTTAGGCCGAGGATAGCCTCGGTCCCAGCCTTACCCATCTGTGAAGAGAAAAGCCTGGTCACAATTAAGGCAGAGAGTGCATAGGTGGAAATGTTGGGACGGAACATCCATCAGACGTATTTCCCCTGGATACAATATATTTTTGACCAATCACAACACTTGTTTCATTCACAGAGAATGTAAACAGATTTGTAAAGCGTCAACGTCATTTCCTTGAGCGGTATATTCCGCCAAAATCCCGCTATACTTCTGCCAAATTTCAGCTAATATGCACTCTACAGCGTATATTATATTGTTCCCAGCGTGGCCCAAGGAAGGTTTGAACAGGCTTTCTGTGTTAGATGATCTAAGTGAGAGGTTAAAGGGTGTGAGGTTGGATCGTGTCCTGAAGGTATGGGGCGTAACCTGTCACCGGTGTTTATAGCGCTGAGTGTGGGTGGGCAGCCATTTGCCAATGGCAAGCCAGTGGCAGTGAACAGTGCACTGTGGCCACTGCCAATGGCAGTGCAGTATCATTAACATCATATTCTTCATCAAAAGCTTTAAAAATGTCTATGAAAATACTAAGCTGTCGAGCTGTGGAGTGATTGTTCTGAATACCATACTGGTGCATACAACGCACGCACGCACGCACGCACGCATGCACATACACACACACACACACACACACACACACACACACACACACACACACACACACACACACACACACACACACACACACACACACACACACAAAATATCTGCCATGTGTACAAAATGCTGATCATTTCAACAACACACCTGTCAAGGCAGTGAAAATGTCATCATAATTTCTTTGTTGTTGCAACTCGAACCATGTAAAGTTTTCATAATAGCCGTGTCCTTCTTCACAGTCATTCTGCTGTCATGGTGACCTTTTCCTTCGCGGAGTTAACAGAGGCTGTGCCTTATCGAGATAATTAGCCAATCAGTCTCCCAAGCGTCGGGAACAGGCGACCGCCAGTGAGACCTGTGGCTGTCCATCATTATCTCATCAACCCATCAATCAGTGAGGTAGTGCCGCCCCGGGGGCAGCATTTGCCAATAGGCATGCAGGTGAGGCCCTAAATCAGCTATAATTGGCTGCTGAGTAACAAGCCGCCGAGAAAGGTGTGGGAAAAGTGAGACTGGTGGTGTGTGCGGTGGAAGTTTATGGAGCTCTGACAGACTCCTTGCCAACTGCGGAGGCAGAGAGAGGGAGTAATAATGGCCCTCTCCATTATCACTCTTTAACTATACGCCTGAAGAAAGCCCTGGAACAATGGCCTTGTCGTGAAAAGGAAATGATTGAATATATTAGTATAGGGCTATATTTAAAGCATTCACTCTCTGTACACACGGCATTGATATACTGTATACTGTGCCAGCACCACTTGTTACCTTGCCTTGTGTGGTATTATAGCTACATGAATCAAGATATCATGATAGTGATGATTTTAATGTGCATTATTACTCAGTGGTGGAAAAAGTACTCAAATGTTTTACTTAAGTAAAAGTATAAATATGGCAATGTAGATGTACTCCGTTACAAGTCCTGTATTAAAAATGGACTTGAGTAAAAGTACAAAAGTATCGGCAACAAAATATAAAAAAGTAAAAGTACTCGTACTGCAGAATGTCCCATTTCAACAAGTTCAAAATATATGCACAATCTTTTGGCCGAAATCTACGTTTTTCCCCATCAAGGTACTGGGGCTCCTTGTCAGCGCAGGCAGACCTTCGTGCACAGCCGCGTCAGAAGAACCTGACACCCTTCTTCTTCGTGGGGTTTTTAGACAGCTGGTGGATGGAAAAGAAGCTCCACCTCCGCGGCTGACTGACGCGACGGACAGATTCCCGGAAACGCTCTCCTCCGCGTCAGTCAGCCGTGGGGGTGGAGCACAGCACATCACAGCACAGCACCGCACCGACCAGCACAGCACAGCACAGCACAGCACAGCACAGCACCGACCAGCACAGCACAGCACAGCACCGACCAGCACCGACCAGCACAGCACAGCACAGCACAGCACAGCGCAGCACAGCGCAGCGCAGCGCAGCACAGCACAGCACAGCACAGCACAGCACCGACCAGCACAGCACAGCACAGCACAGCATAGCACAGCACAGCACCGACCAGCACAGCACAGCACAGCGCAGCACAGCGCAGCACAGCACAGCACAGCACAGCACAGCACAGCACCGACCAGCACCGACCAGCACAGCACAGCGCAGCGCAGCACAGCACAGCACAGCACAGCACAGCACAGCACAGCACAGCACAGCACAGCACAGCACAGCACCGACCAGCACAGCACAGCACCGACCAGCACAGCACAGCACCGACCAGCACCGACCAGCACAGCACAGCACAGCACAGCACAGCACAGCACAGCGCAGCACAGCACAGCACAGCACAGCACCGACCAGCACAGCACAGCACAGCACAGCACAGCACAGCACAGCACAGCACAGCACAGCACCGACCAGCACAGCACAGCACCGACCAGCACCGACCAGCACAGCACAGCGCAGCGCAGCACAGCACAGCACAGCACAGCACAGCACAGCACAGCACAGCACAGCACCGACCAGCACAGCACAGCACAGCACCGACCAGCACAGCACAGCACAGCACAGCACAGCACCGCACCGACCAGCACAGCACAGCACAGCACAGCACAGCACAGCACAGCACAGCACCGACCAGCACAGCACAGCACCGACCAGCACAGCACAGCACAGCACCGACCAGCACAGCACAGCACAGCACAGCACAGCACAGCACCGACCAGCACAGCACAGCACAGCACAGCACAGCACCGACCAGCACCGACCAGCACAGCACAGGAGCCCATGCAGTCACTGTACTTGGCTCTGAACCCTGGACTCTTCTCTCAATTCAACAGTGCAAATTTATTGACAGCCCTTAAAAAATATTTACTGCCCCACTTCCTCTCCCGGCGGGCACCCAGCCTGTAATCTCCCTCCCCGTTTATTAGATCATTTGTCAAAAGCCTCCAGCTTTTCTTTCTTCTCTCTTTCCTTTTTTCGTCGTCATCCACTCCTTTCCCTTTCCCCGAACTGGATAGAGGGCTCTGTGTGCGTGCGTGCGTGCGTGCGTGCGTGCGTGCGAGTGTAACTGCATGAGCGAGAGAGAGCAATAAAGAGAGTGGGAGAGAGAGAATGAGTATTGAGGTGCACTGGTGCAGACAACCTGGGAAAAGTGATAGAATAGAGATTCAAAAGAAGAGATGAGAGAAGTAATATAGTAATAGAGTAAGAGAGTAAGAGAGAGAGAGAGAGAGAGAGAGAGAGAGAGAGAGAGAGAGAGAGAGAGAGAGAGAGAGAGAGAGAGAGAGAGAGAGAGAGAGAGAGAGAGAGAGAGAGAGAGAGAGAGAGAGAGAGAGAGAGTTATTGTGCAATGGGCCTTGGAGATTAACTCCTTCCATGCCTTCCTTTTCCTTTTTAAAACAGAATTTACTGCTGATTAGCCTCCACTGTAAAGACAGGCCCTGGCTCCCAGAAGGAACGCTGCTAAACATTTATGTAAGGCCAGACGCAAAGACCCTTATGAATAACACGTGTTCTTCCAGAGACCCCTCAGTCAGGGGTCTCTGGGGGGACTCTATATAGGGGGGGGGGGTCTGGAGGTGACTGAACTGAATGGCTGTATGACGGACGCCGCACGCCGAAATCCTGAGCGTTAATTTAACTCCAATAGTGTAAAAATGTATCCTAGAGTTAAAGCTGCTATCCAGAACTAACGTTATTTTAACCAATTAGACCCTCCAGAACAATGTGGGCAGATATCCTTTATGCGGGCTAAAATGCTTGATTATAGCAATATAATGTGCTTTTATGTGAAATTGCAGAAAGTTGCAAAATGCGGAAAAATAAAAAATGAAAAATATGTGGGAAAGTTGCAAAATATAGAGTTGTATGTTTGATTTCATTTGGTGAAATATGCGGGAAATTGCGAAATATGTGGGAAGTTCGGGGCGATTATGCAACCCTTTTTGAAAAATATTTACCCCAGCATAATCTGCACACTTTGGCTGATTATAGGTCAATTAAGCGATCGCATATAAGTCACATTCTTCTGTGCCCAAAAGAGATCACACAGGCTGTGCAGGTAGACCACATGACATGCCCCTAAAATGTATAATTTAAATAAAAAACTTTTTTTTGGCATCTGCCACTTGAATTAAGGTGACTTCAATTGATTAATAGACATCAAAAAGTTCAAAATGCAATACTTTCAAGAGTGTTTCGCACAAACAAGAAAGAAAACCTACCAATTCCATTTCCGACCCCTCTTCCCATTCCAAGAGCGTTTGCCTAATGCCTAATATGTAACTATTTTCAGCAATGAGATAATATATATTTTTTGGTTGAGCTGGTCATTTTGAGAGTGTGGGCACCCCTGGTCTACTTAATGGAATATAACTGGTGCATCTGCAGCGGTTGGAGGTGGTCTCTCCCTACCTTGACCCCGGTGTCAGGTGGGACACCTACTGGTTTGGGAATGCCTTAAGCTCATAAGTGCAATAACTCTGCTGGAGTGAAGCGTGTGCTCCATCTAAAGAAGACGAGTGGTAGAGGTTTGCTCTCCCATGCTGCTGCTGCAGGAAGACGGCCGGGGTTCAAGTCCCGGGTATGACATTAAAAACGTACAGATGGCATCTTTAACCACTTAAGACCTACTGTATTTTACATTTGTCGTATGACGGCAAAAATATTAAATAAATAAATAAAATAGCTGATGACGTGCAATCTCACGCGATGCTTTGAGATTCTAGAAAGTCTGCTGTTTTTGTGTGTGTGTGTGTGTGTGTGTGTGTGTGTGTGTGTGTGTGTGTGTGTGTGTGTGTGTGTGTGTGTGTGTGTGTGTGTGTGTGTGTGTGTGTGTGTGAGTGTGTGTAACATGTGCTTTTATATATTTTAGTAGGCCTATTTCAAAGTGCCTGTGATGTCGCAGGCACTGGTCTCACTTCCTTCCTGGACTCTACATGTTGACAGCCCTCCTCCTCTCCACAAGGAGTAGCAGTACACCAAAGTATTATGGTCACTGTAGGAATTCAGCAATCCAGCCAAACCCTAGTCAAACACAATCCAATCCAATCCAATCCACTTTATTTATAAAGCACATTTTTATACAACAAGCTTGAAACAGTACACAAAGAAATACTAAAATATCAAAGAAAAAACAACAACAATACATAAACAGGGCAACAAAGCAGTGGAAGCAGCAACTATTAATCAATATGTTCAAATGCCAAGGAGTAGGCTACAAGAGTTTTCAGACGTGATTTAAGAAGCTCTGACATGAGGTGGAAGTTCATTCCACAGTGTGGGCGCTACAACGGAAAATGACCTATCCCCCCGGGATTTCAGCTTTGATTTAGGGATCTTGAGAAGTGACTGGTCAGTCGACCTCAGGGCCCTTGTCGATACTTTAGGAGCTACAAGTTCCTATATATAGACTGGTGCCAACCCATTTACAGACTTAAAAACAAACATTACAATCTTAAACTGGATCCTGTAACGCACATGCGGGAGCCAGTGTAGGGAGGCAAGGATTGGGGGACTTAAAAATCACTGTCCAATTTCAACACCAAGGTTTGTGACCA
>NC_137863.1:30455569-30538069 GCF_963924005.1 Protomyctophum bolini | reverse complement strand
TGATTCAATATTTAGATATTTGATATTCATTGGATGAGACACACCCCCGTCCTATACAATACAACTTAAATCTCCATATTAACCATATTAGACTCACTTAAGACACACATCCCTGTTTCTGGTGTTTTTCTTTTAATATTTGAATAAGTCTACTATAAAAAGTCAAATGTAAAAATAAAAATAACCGAAGCCGAAGGTTTACTACCTTTTCTACCTTTATAACCTTTTATATTATTATTTTGTAAAGCACAATTTATCAATTGTAAATTAACACAAACAAAGGCAGGATTCATAAGAATAGAACACATGAAACAAAGAGAAATGGGTAGCCTCTATGAATGTATTGTTCTTCTCTACTAAAAAACGGAGAGTTTATATTAAAATTGAGGATGTAGCCTATATGGTCTTAGTGTGTATTGGTCTGCGTGGAGCATTCCTTTCTCTCAAAGATAGTTTGCTAACAGAGATACCACTTCTTTGCCTATAATGAAAATCCATACTAAACATTTAGCTCTGTGTGAGAAAGGGGGAAATTCAATAAGACACATAACACAATTTATAAATTACAGGAAGACCCAATCGAACCAATAGACGTAATGGAGAAAATGGCTTTCTGTTCATATGTTTGTTGATTTCTGAACTTGTTTTTTTGTTTGTTTTTTTCACCATAGGCTAACAGCTGTGTTCTGTGACCATAAATACCTTGAAAATCTATTTTCTCACCCCAAATGAAGTCCAAAGGCTGCTTTTGTTCCATCTTCTTCTTCCACACAGAGGATCAGTCATGCCGCCACAGAATGTCTCCAGTGAGGTACCATTCCCCAAACTAATGGTCGCTCATGGACAGGGCCGTCGATGGTAAACTAATCTGCAGCCTGCAAGGCACAGGAAACAGATCTCATTAGCACTCATTGCAAGCTATCTTCCAAGAAAACTTTCATCTTTAGACCACTTTGACAAGAGGCTTGAAAGCCAGACTAATGTCACTTAAACTAGTTCTTTATTTATTGGTCCACCGTAGAAAGCCTAGTAGGAGATGGTCAATGAGGAAGTGAAGTCATTTGAATTAACTTGTTGTTGTTTTTCCAGGTTTAGCAAATGTTTCAAAGCCTGATCATCGGTAGGCCTGTGTTGAACAGTCGAAAATAGGCAATCTATAGCCTACAAGTTCTCATCATATCGGAGACATTTAATGTGATTCTATACATGATTGGCTATTTTCAATAGATGATAAATTAAAGGCATAAATTCATACAAAGTATGTAACATAACAATACTACTACTACTAGCCTACTACTACTACTACTACTACTACTACTACTAATAATAATAATAATAATAATAATAATAATAATAATAATAATAATAACAACAATTACCTTTAAGCTACACTTTTTCCCCCTTATGTCTAGCAGCCTATCCCATGATTCCCATCATCAGCCACTGGAGTAATGTGGTGGTGTTTGTTTACCTGCAGAAACACATTGCCCTCTTGCTGTATTTTGGTGTTTTCATATACTGTTGTGTTGGTACTGTAGACTGGGATGTTTTTTGTTTTGTTTTGCAAATAACAAACAGTGAAAACAGAAAAATAAGCAGGCTACATGCCATGCGTGGCGATGAGACCCGCATTGTGAGCTTGTAGATCTGCTGTATTTTCAAAAGATTATTATTTGAACACTTTAAATGGGACAATCTGCCTATAGTCCTACATGTACTTTTACTCAAGTAAATGTTGAATTCCGGACTTTTACTTGTACCAGAGTATTTCTATGACTATATTGCAGTATTGGTACTTTTACGAGTCAAGTAAAACATGATGTAATTACTATTGTAGTACATTCATACTTTTTCCACCACTGCCTAGAAGTTGTGAAGACGTACAAATCCAAAACTGTGGCGTTGCTTCCACCTCGTGGACTACGACACAAACTAAAGCCATGTGTAATTCGTTCATCCGGGCAGTAGAGGGCAACCAAAGAAAATTAATAAATGACTCTTGTTGGTCCTCGTCACTTGTCGTTGTTTGTTTACAGCAAAGCAACAGCTAACAGCTTCCTACTTTGCTTGGAGCTTTCTGCTAGTTTTTATTTTTGTTGTTGTTCATAAATCTCCAGTTAATTCCTTTTCAAAATGGGATGTGATGGTGGAACTATTCCTAAAAGACACGAGTTGGTGAAAGGACCCAAAAAAGTGGAGAAGGTTGGTCCGAATTCATCGTTATTATTGTCGACGATATATTGTCAGAACCTCGCTAGCTGGTAGCCAGCCTGCTAACACGGTAGCCTTTTATGAGAGAAAGTATTTATAAAAGTGTGACTGACACACTAGTTCAGGGGTTTGGTTTTCAACCTTTTCACATGAGGGTCCATTATTTATTCGGCATTTTGAGCCACGGCCACGGACCATCATTTGATGAGATTTAATAACCTCTCAGACCCACACACTTTTGTTGTCGTTGGATACTATTTTGTCCATTAGGAGAGACGACAGGCAAACAATCAAAATAGCAATTAAATGCAGATGATCTGAGCTATAAGGGTCCTTTTGGTTAGGTAAGGTTACCAACTCTTACATAATTTAGCTGGGGACCATCTGGATTCTGGAACACGCTCAAGGTTTTCATTATTTCAACCTCACTGGTTGAAAACTACTGCACTAGTTCAATAGTATTGTTTTCTGATCCTATTCATCTTCTGATCTTATTAATTGAAAATGGAGGAACCTGGTGAAGCTCTGGTCCAGTGGAGCTAATGCCTTGCTTAGAGCTATGGAGCAGAGCTAATCCTGATGTAAACAAGTCTTACTGCTTTTCATGGTTTGTCCTCAAAGTAGCAGTTTTTCTATTGACTTGTGCTTTCCTTAGTTTGTACTGTGAAATAAAAAGTTAAATCAAACTAAAGACACCTGACTTGGCTGACTATGTAAATGTGTATAGTTGGGTACCGTAGTCTAGCTGTATTGAGTTGGGCTTGAAATGTACTGTAATTCTGCAAACTGTTAATACATAATATTTCAATCAATCAAAAGCTACTGTACCTTTTTTAGCTTCTGCGATTCCAATTTAAATTTATGATTGTCAATACATTGTTTGAACATGAAGCTGTCACGTTCAAACTGTCCATGGGATGGGATGATAGTGTGTCATGTGTCATCCCAGTTCATGTTGTTGTTGTATGTGTTGTAGGTTGACAGGAGTGCGGAGCTGCTCGCTAAGTGGAAGCACTGTGCTTTGAGCCAGGAGAAACTCAGGCGCCCCATTGTCACCTGTGAACTTGGAAGGTGAGAGGCTTTCTGTTCGTCATGTGACACTCAAACTTTAAGATTTCAATGACGTCCACTGACCCCAGTTTAACAGAGCCCCATTATTATTTTAATTACCCCCCCCCCCCCCCCCCCAGTCTACAACCTAAATTAATCAGTGGCAAAACAGAAGGAGATCCAAGTCACTCTGTTGCAGTCCGGTATAATAGGCCTTTATTTATATATAGGTAGGTATAAAAGTCAATCAGCTATATTATTATATCAGTTTGCATCAGGCCTAAACATTCTCCCCTTCCTCCCCACACACAGGAAGTTTTGACGGTTAGACATATCTTTCCTAAAATATAGTTGTCATATTTTTATTTAACTATTTGTTAAATTCTTTCCAGGTACAGCAGCAATTTGTCATTGAGCAGAGCATTATCATGCACACCTTAAATGTAGTAGCGGCGTAGCGCACATGTTAACTCCTAGCAAATGCTATACCACCAATGAATGAAGGAATGTTGCGCTGGAGTCATAGGACATAGGCATAGACATTTAATGTGTCATATGTCATAGGACATATTAAATGTCTTTTTTATTTAGGTGCTATATCATAACACGGGTCTCTAAAGTCATTCTGCTGACAATGTCGTGCTCCTGAGTTGCACCGGACCTGCCGTTAATCGTTTGAACTCCTTTTATTCCAGACACTTAAAACACATTTGTAATAAAAACCTGTTTTGTTATTCAAAGGCTCTATAACAAAGATGCAGTCATCGAGTATCTTCTGGATAAGACTGCTGAGAGACCCAACATTGAGGTGGCAACACACATCCGTGGCATTAAGGTATGCTTTCACTGTGCTTTTTCACACCCTGGGCACGACATGCTCCTTTAGCTAAGCCCCGCCCTCGCCCTTACACATTAAATACTGGTTCAAAATATCTTCCAAATCCGTCAACAAGGCCTGCCATACTGTATGCACTGGAAAAATATGTGCGTGGCATTTCTTTTTTAAAACAATGTTTTATCATATAGGAAAACTATTGGTGGAGAGGTTTGTCTAACGGTTAGACTAACCCATGTTATGCTTAGCCATGATTGCACCATAGCAGTTTGGGCAGGGGCTTACCGTAGCTATAGCTCGAGCAGCGAGCCCACAAAAATGTTAAGTTTTCGTGGGCTTGCTGCTTTTTTCTCCCCCCTCCTGAACAGGGGGAGATAAAGGACTGAACTTTATTAAGCACAAACCGAGATTGCAAACATTTCCACAATACGCATTGTGTGACTGGAATGCACAAATCACGGTTACAGAGAGAACCAAGACTTGGCAGGACAGCAACAGGCAGATACAGTACAAACTGTATGCTGCCTGGGACTAGATATGTGGAGAAAGGTACACTAACAGTACAAACTGTATGCTGCCAGGACTAGATAACTATATATAACTATATACTGTAGTACTTATAGTTATAAACTATATAAACTACAAACTCACATGTCCCGTTGGGACCTTGTAGATCTGCTATTTCTTCTGTGTTTGAAAATGTATATATGTACACGGCTACACGCTCAAGATACAATCTTCAAGCTCACAAAACGCTGTGATCGGACACATTGTGAGCTTATAAATCATCTATTTGCTTTTTACAATTATTTGTATGTATAAAATAAGGCTTAAAACTGCACCATGATTGAACATGGTTTCCTGCACAGGTGCTGCTGACTTTTTACCATTGCATGATTGCCCAGATACATTTAAGCTTGACCATCAATTCAAAATTCATGTCAAATCCTGTGTCTAGAAGAGACAGCCGTGCGAGCCAGATTGTGGCCTAAGTAATACCGTTTTCAAATGCTTCCGTCATACAGTGGAGCACGGAAGCTCTAAAAACGATTAAGTGATAAAGCGAATGTGAAGCCTATAAAAATCATCGAAGCATATAAAGCTCAGTTGCTTAGCAGAAAAAGGAAATTAAAATATTACTCAAATGATAAACCGATGACGGCTTCGTGCCTTGGATTGTGGGAGGTGTAGTTTCAGATTGTATATAGCCAGCGGGGATTGTGGGAAAGTTGTCTGGCTACGCGAGACTCGGTGAGACATGACCTTTGACTTGATCTAAAGAGGGAGACAAAGTTCCAACTACCCCAAATGTATACATTTGTTACAGTATATTGCATTAACATACAGATTGGACAAAGTTACATAGATTCTTTACGTAGTGCCGTTTTAAGTGAATAAATCCTTAAAATCACAACACTTATGCCATCTGGTCTCATAACACAATATATTGATATATTATTGCCCATCCCTAATTCCACCTGAATCCTTTACCTTTACATGTCAGGATATCACAGAGCTGAATTTGACTGATAACCCAGAGTGGGATGGAGAGAGAAGGAACGCCAAGGGAGACCACTATGAGGACGTGCACAGTGCCATGTACATCTGTCCTGTCGTAGGCCTGGAGATGAACGGCAAACACAGGTAACAAGGTTGAAGAGCTTATTAGTTTATAGTAGCTCATAGTTTAAAAAATGCTGTTTCCGAACTGAAAATGTGCATCGTAATTATACGGAGACATTTCTTTTAGGGATGCTACACATTAGTTATGCTATCTATTCATTTCATGGCGTTTAGCGATGCAAGCAGGTTAACGCTTATTACTTAAACCCTGTATACTTCATTGCCCCGTGTCCTCCAGGGATTTGTACGTGGCCCACTCCTTTCCCTCTACTCAAAATAGCTTCGCTGAAAATAACCGATTTACAAGCTCAGACCACATGACGTGTTGTGAGCATGTAGATGTGCTATTTTCACAGAATGTTTGCCTATTATGACATGGGATGACTTTAAAGTAATTAAAACGGTGGACTTTGAACATTTTTGATGTTGTAATGTGTAATATGGACTGATTCTATTTAGTTAATTCCGGAAAGTTGTTTTCAAATACTTTCACAGGATTTTGTTGTTTAAATGTGCTATTTATTTTTATTTTTAGGTTCTGTTATTTGCAGACCTGTGGCTGTGTCTTCTCTGAACGGGCTCTCAAAGAGGTCAAGACAGAGATCTGTCACAAGGTAAGGAACAATATTCAGCCTGGGACTCTCAACCCACCTTCTTCCATAGTTCCATTTTACCTTTCCTGAAGCACAAATAGTTTTGGCTTAACTCTCAACAGGTTAAAGACGGGCAAGAAACAGAATAACGGATCAATACAAGCAAACATAACATACGGTAACTTCATAGGAAAAATAAGAAATACAAATTTAGAAGGAGCTTAAAGCTTCACTTGGCCAGGTGAACATTTCTGTGCCCGTTAATGCAGCCAAGGGTAAATAATAAATAACGCACCATAACTTGCCGGTTGAGCGAATATGAATCCCCCCCCTTTCCCTAATAGATTTTTAACCTTTGGATCAGGCTGTCCACTGCCTCTAGCCCTTAGAGTTCTATCAGGCTGTCCACTGCCTCTAGCCCTTAGAGTTCCATCAGGCTGTCCACTGCCTCTAGCCCTTAGAGTTCCATCAGGCTGTCCACTGCCTCTAGCCCTTTAGTGTTCGATCAGGCTGTCCACTGCCTCTAGCCCTTTAGAGTTCGATCAGGCTGTCCACTGCCTCTAGCCCTTAGAGTTCTATCAGGCTGTCCACTGCCTCTAGCCCTTAGAGTTTGGCACAGAGGAGCTGATTACTCGTATTGTTCTCAGTTCCTTTGACTGCAATCTGTGTGGATGTTTGTTCGCAGTGGTGAATGATTACATAGTGAAGTATGTTGTTGCCCCATGGACTGGTTTTGTTTCCACTAACCAGTGACCTGTTCACACACACTCTTTTAACTCATTTAGACCTGATGACGATTCTACAAAGGCCTTCTAAATCCTGACAGTTTTCTGAAAAACCCCATGTTTCTATGTCAGTGGTTCTCAGACATTTTCATGTCAAGGATCCCCAGAAATATATATGGCTGCCGACCCCCATCTGAACATATGTTGTTCCAGGGCCAGAAGCAAAGATTTGAGTTAAAAACGTTCCCCCTGAAAGAATATATATTCAAAGATTTGCGCCACATTTTCACGATTTTTCAAAAATAGCAGAACTACAAGCTCGTACCGCGGCACTCGGTGCCGTGCTATGAGCTTGTAGATCTGCTATTTTTCAACAGCTAAAGTACAACATAATGCTTAAAAACACCAAAAGGGGAATTTTGCAAAGAAAATTAAAAACGTTACGTGGCCCTGTGCATGCTTGCACTACCTTGTTGCTGCTGAATGTTTTTCGCTTCACCTGTGGGGTGAGGTTTGCTGCCGTTTCGGCACCTCCTCCTGCTACTTCAACAACCCCAGGGCAACACACTATTTTGGCGGCGTTGCAGGACTGCTTCCTTGTTGGTCCACTGAAAGGCTTTCTTGGGTTTCACAAGGGATAACAAACAAGACAAGTCTGATTATTGTTGTGGTGTTTTTGTATAACAGGTACAGGCTTCAAGGTTTAGTTTTCATCATGACATGTACATTCCCTGAGATATATTTGCCAACAACGAGCGTTATTACAGTATATGCAGCAGGCTTGTTTGCTGTGGGAAACCAGTGGTAGCAAATTAACTCCCCATTGGTTTGTAGTGTTTTGATAAAGACCGTAAGTTGTCTTCATTGTCTTGGGAGTTGCATCGCCTGTTCCCTATTGAGTGAGTCTAGAGTCTTCATGTGGTTTGTTTTCATCCTAACTTTGTCTGCTGGCTGTGGATTTCTTTTATTTTACCATACTTTTCCCAGTCTATTTTAGGAATAGACCATGTCTGACTGAGCCGCGGTCGGGAATGTCCTTTTTTTTCCTTCTCCTTTTTTAAACATACGTTTGTGAAATATCTAAAGATTGTCATATTGTCCTTACTGTAACGGTAGTTGTGATTTTGTAACTCAAAATAAGTATTTCTTTTTGCAACTAGGTCCCCAAAATGTGCTCATTAAAACCACGTAATTGTTTTTCTGCTCCTGTCCTGGGGTCCCAGAAAAGTGCTAGTTCTCATTAACACACGCATCCGTCTAGACATTAATTCATACCCGGGCCATTAATGCAATTAACATGTTAGAATAGAAGAGTGAAGCACCAGTGGCCCTTAACCATCGATTAAGATGACTTGAGAGTTTAGATAGCAGTCAGCTGATGAGAAACAGTCATTGTTGCTTTTTCTGTGGCACTGGCAGCAGTTCAGCACAGGTCAATTCTTTGACTCTGCTAGAAATAGGACCTAAAATAATAAGCAGAGCTATTGTGCTGCTAGCTAGTTGGGCACTCGTGGGAACCCAACTCTCTCAAAAGAGATTGTACTTGAGATGGACTTATTTGGTAACACACTGTTGCCAGTAGAGCCACAGAGATTGTAGCTCTTTGATCTCACCATTAGTTTATTCAGTACTCTGCGTATACAGTAGTTATACTAGTTAACCCGATTTAGTTAACTCATGAGAAGGAGGGTGCAACCAATATTATATTATATCGGCCCCTGATACGGCTTAATTCACGTATCGGAGATAGGCTATCACGTCACCGGTCCACGTTCCGATACAGAAGGGATGTTTACTACAGTCCATACTGCAAAGTGCAATCACATGCAGTGAGCCAACCCAACGGAACTACAGTATGGGCAGAGTAGAGACTACAAACATGACTACAGAAAGCCCAGAACTGTTAGATGAAGTATAGATAGATAGGCTATATGGTGAATACACAGTAAAAGAATATAATGTTTGGTTATGCTAGTAGCTCACTGCTACTGAATCAACCCTTCAATCTCTGGTTCAATTCCAGCTGAAGACGTGTGTCACTGTCCACCGTTTCCTGTCTGTCTTCATTGCCTGTCTAAAATCAAAAAGCAAAGCATGGGTTGTCTTTAAGTGAATTTTGCCAGTCCCCATCGGCCTTCCGGGAGTGTGTGGCTTTTCAAGATCACTGGCTCCACCATTGTATTATCCACTGTATAGGTAGTATAGCACCCGTTTTAAGTTGTACATTTAATAAAATAACTCGGCACAAACAAACAATTCACACAATGGCATAATTTACCCATAAATAGAATGATCCATTAAATCTACCTCTATTTAATGAAATAATAAATAAACTTTTGTGGATCCATAGTATGCACACAAATTACTGTTTTAAGCCATGCGGATTCTTTCCCTTGCTAACAGCACACAATAATGTTAAACCGTTTGTGTTGTATCACATTCACATTAAGCTCAACATTGACATCAATGGGAATTTCTTTTTAGATCAGTGTTCTATGACAAAACCTGAGAATTAGGGGAAAGGAAATACATGGCACAGGTTAAATGTGGTCAAATCCTGCTGCAATTTGTGGCTTCTATTTGACTTATTGAGGAGAGGTAGGAGACTAGCTTACTCATTAATAAATGTTAAGCCCAAACTGCACCTATGATTCGCCACGCAACTCCTTGCAACAGGGAACTACTTGCAACTACTTCCACAATGGCAGTTGAAGTCTGTAATGCATACTTCTGTTTAGTACTCTGTTTTTATCACTTCATCAGTTACTGCTTCATGTCGTCTGCTAGTTTTGTTCAGTCGTATACTATAATGTATTAATTTATGTCCCAAATTAAATAAAATCTCCTCTCTCTCTCTCTCTCTCTCTCTCTCTCTCTCTCTCTCTCTCTCATATAATGTATCTTGAAATTACATTTGCCCTGTCTTACACTTTTCTTCATCAGCAGACTTCCTCTGCTCCGGTCATTTAGCTAATTATCATTATTAGTAATAACCTAAGGTTCCTGGGCAAATTTTTCATTCCGGTAATCATTTAACCACTCAAACCTGTAGCAAAAAAAATTGTAGCAGACACAAAGAGATGGCATGATTAGTTTTCGGCTGACAATTAAAGTACTCCAGCGTACTGCTGCATTTGTGACCCTTGAGAAACTGGACTGTGAAGTTGTCTTCGCCAGGATTTATGTATGTGTGGGTACTGTATTTGCCTGCGTGTGTATATGTGTGGCAGTGTTGTTTTTGTCAGCAAATTATTTCAGTTTTAGTCATATTTATTTATTTATTTATTTGACAGGGACAACGCTCATTAATCAACATGTCAGTTTTCACATCAATGTAAATGGGCCAGAGTTAGCCAAAGCTAAATTTCATCTGTAGTCCCTGGGCAGGCTCTTGAATAGTTTTAGTCAACTGGAATGTTTTAGTTTTAATCGACTAAATCTACAGTTGATTTAGTCGAACAAAATGTATTTTGGCGGGCCTTGATGCCATCTCTAATGAGCTTGTAGATTGTCTATTTACAGCATGCAACTAATTGTAAAATGACTTTTACTGGATCTCTTGTCTTGTCCACTACTAGTCCCTAACATTTTAGTCTAGTTTTTATTTGTTTGACGAAATTGTCAGTATATTTAGTCCATCATATCTTAGTTTTCATTTAGTGTCCATTTAGTTTTCCTCAGTGGAAAAAGGTAGTCGACTAACATTTTTCGTCTTGGTTTTAGTCGACGAAATGAACACTGGTGCTGCGTCTGCCCACATTGTATTCTGTTCTTTGTGTTCTTGTGTTATTATGGTGTCATCGCCCCTGCCTCTATGCTCACAGTATTTATACCACGGGGTATTTCAGGCCAAACTCAACCTGTCAGTGACAACTCTCGCTCACTTGATCATCGGCGCACTTAGTTTTCCCTGGAATGTAAATGTTAAGATTGCCGTTCCCTTCTTCAGTGGCACCGCGTGCCTTTTTCTATTCCTGTTAACATTTTGTAAATATGGTTGTATTTGGTATTCTTATTATTCAGCTGAATTCTGTATGCTTTTGTTTTTTCCATTTTGCTGTTCCATAAATCATGGTTCTAAACTTCCATCCCAATTCTGGAGTTGCTTTCTCCCGGATGTTTGTAGCCCTAAGTATTCTAGTACAGTCTTAAATCAGGCCTTGAATCAACATTTGTGACTCATTTAGCCTGGCCATTTTCATTCATTTACACAAATAGGATTGATCACAAAGCAGCATTTCACATTCTTGTCTTGTGGCTCTCCCAACACATTGTGGACATTACCCACCGTAACCGCCAACAAATACATACTGAATAGGCATGTAACGATACACTTGACTCACGATACGATACGTATCGCGATATGACGTTCACGATATGATTTTTCACGATATTTAACATTATTTTCCATGATTATTTTTATGATTTAACTTCCCTTGCAAAAGTAGCATTACTTTTCATGTAAAATTACTTAATTTCTGTGCAACAACTGTAAACATATTAATTTCCTTCCTTGATGTAGGCCTATTAATTCACCTGGGCACAGACACACACAGCTCCCCTCTGCATGCTTCTACTACTGAAAGTGACTGCATGGTGTCTGTCTCATTTCTCTCCAAAAGCACTTGGAATATGATTAAAGCTCACATTTCCTATCAAGCACACCATAATTAAACTAGCCCCCCTAAAAATAAAAAATAAAAATGAAGAAATTGTCTGGATTAATATCGATATCGTTACATGCCTAATACTGAATATACTAGACTCTAGACTGCAATGAAAAGACCAGAAGCTTTGCAAAAAGACAAATTGGACTAATGAGCCTGAAAAGCTCAAAGATGCCCAATTGCCTGTAGAGCCTTGACCTAAAACGTTATCAAGTCTTGAAGAAATGATTCCAGGAAACCCTCTATCGCTCATCAAGTTGATGAATACAGGAGGTCCTGTGCTATAGTACAGAACATACACTACACTACACAATACTTCACATTATCCTCAATGTGATCAGCTGTCAGAGAAGGTGCAACTCAATGGAACCTGTATGTGGTAATAGTCATCGTCACATATATATTTCATTCAGGACAACGGGCATCTACGTCATGGTCCTCCAGCACTGCTGTTGTGGTAGCTGCTGCTGCTCTTGTTTGAATGGACCTGTATGGCCAGCAGCCATGATGGCTCTATGGGCACCGTGGCCTGCCTTAGCTGCTTGTCTCTGTGCCATTGCTCCAGGCAGTCCAGTGCCTCAGGGAAGCTACCGCTCTCCAACTTGTTGGCAAACATGCTGTTTCTGTCGATGATCCACGGAAGGTCTTCCAGACCGTAGATGCAGATGTCTCTTACATAACGCCCTGGGGAATTGACGAGACACACAGTTTTGACCAGATTAGAATACGACAAAACATTATTGTTTTCCATCTCCCTCTGAATTTAGAAGTTTCATTGTTATTTATATTTAAATTGTTATTTCATCTTATTTCTTAAGCTTTGGCAGTCAGGTTTGGCAGTCAGGTAATCGAACACACAATTTCATTGTAAAATAATTTCTTGTAAACTTAAAGGTACATTATCTACATATGCAGTCTTATTTTCACCACAGGTGGATAATGTCTTACCATACCGTGCCATTACACTTGAACTTCTACACTGTTGCACTCTGCATTCAAGCATCTTTAAATAAATAAAAAAGTATCCAGTTTGATCACGGCCGACTGTACCTTTGCAGCCGTTGTGTGCCGTTCCCTCCTGATCCCTCCATTTGATTGACCGGATGTCTCCATTCCAGCCTCCGTCTACGTGACTTCCTGGAGCTTCTATAGAAATGTAACCAAACCAATTAAATTCTCAGTTCACTTAAAAAAATGCATGAATAGTAGACATTTGATTATCATTATTAATAGTACAACCCCCAACTACAAATCTAAACCAGAGAAAATAGTTCCTGGAATATCAGGTTTACTGTATTTTTCATGGCTAAGTGATGCCTAATTTATGCTTCATTCAACGACTGTCGTACACTAAAGGCTCATTCATAGTCTGGATTTTCGGTGGTGAGGTGACCACCAGAGTTGAAATAACATTGAGCGGTGGTGAGTAAAGACGGAGAGAAGGGCTGGAGCGGTGGCGTTGGTTTGCTCTTCACCGCGGCTTGTGACATCATGTTGTAGTTCGGTGGTCACCTCACCACCGAAAATCCAGACTATGAATGAGCCTTGAGTATAGCAGATCTGGAGAGCTTGTAGACCTATTTTCAGACACCTGACGTATAAATCTGACGAGGGAAGTGAATAGTGGTCAAGTAATGATCTTTTCGGGGTGTACCTTTGATGTGGTTGAGTGTTACCCAGTAGTGTTCGTCTGGACTGTAGGTGTCTCTGGACCACTCCAACAGGTCCTGGGCCACGGGGCTCGTCAGTACAAAGTCTACAAAGTCTCTGGTGAGGGCGTAGTACGCCGTGCCGAAATACACTTTGAGGCCGTGAGGAGCGGGCTCCTTCGTCCACGCCTGCCCTCTCGGCGCCACGTACGACCCTACGATCTCCCTGTGCTGGAGCGCTGTCCTGTATCCCATGGCCATCGGCTGCCTGACGCCCGGGGTCATGTTCCTGTCCCTCCATTCCTTGCTCCGCATGTAACGCACCAGCTCCAGGTTGCTCTTGACCGGGAAGTCCTGCCCGCACGTGTTCACCACTTTCCTCCACGCCACCTCGGACCTCGCCAGGTCCCTCATGCAGTTCACGTCCGCCTGGAGGCGGGAGAAGCCGGCGTACGTGACGGTCTCGCTGCGGCTGGAGAGGAAGACGTTGTTTGGGAGGCAACCGACCAGTCTTCGTATGGCCGTCCGGTACCGCCAGGGAGCCTTGGCGTCCATGTGTACGCAGTAGACGTTCTGTGGGGCGTAGACGGCCCGCAGCAGACGCACAAAAAGCTCCAACTCTTTGTGGACGGTCAAGATGAAGGCTAACGGGTAGCTCTCCTCCTCGTCGCTCAGAGGTCTCGTGATGAAGTGGAGATCTTTGGTCAAATGTGAGCAGTTCAGATGAGAGTTGAAGATATAGCTTTCTACCTGATGGGGAGGAAAAAACAATGTATTGTTACAGTTGTCATAACTTTAGTTGCTCTCTCATTTAGTTTTTCTCCTATCTAACCCAGTACAGTAGAATGTTCTAGCTGGGACCTGGCTGCTAATATATCTAACCCAGTACAGTAGAATGTTCTAGCTGGGACCTGGCTGCTAATATAATCACCTTGTCAGTCGGTAGGTTGGCTTCTTGGAAGCCTCCAATAAGTGAGTAGCCCCACCACCAAACATAATGCCATAGGTGTCTGTCGGTGTATGTTCACAGAGGGATAATCTCTCAGTAGGGCTGTCACCATTACACATTTAAGCCATGATTCGTGAAAATGCGTCACAAATCTTTGAATATATAAATTATTTTAGAGCGAACGTTTTTAACTCAAATCTTTGCTTCCGGGGGGTCCCTGGAACAACATATTTTCAAATGGAGGTCGACGGCCTATTGTGGGGGTCCTTGGCATGAAATAATTAGCACCAATGAACATTTTTCAGAAAATTGTTATGATTTAGAAGAGATTTTTCGTCCTCAGGTCTTAATGGGTTAATGTCACACAAATAATTGCAATTAGAGAAATGAGAGTTACCATGTGGGGGTCTCTGGGGGTCCCGGGAACATCCAGACCCCCAGGAACGCGCCCAGGGGGCCGGGCCGATTCCGGCGAGCCACCCCACGTCCGAAACGTTTGAGAAATTACAGTTACAGTGTGGGGGTGCCTCTACTGTACTGTACTGGCACACCCAAAATCATCATATACTGTATAGGTTGCGCACAGGTGGTGGAAAAACAACCATGCTGTTTTCGTGCTCAGACCCAGCCAGCCAGCCACACACAGCTCCGTAAGGGAGTGGTTGCACCACTCAAAAATAGAGGAAATAGCTGATCTCTTTTTTATGTATGAAGTTATGACATTTTTTCAACATGGTCACGATTATATGATGATTATGACAAAATAATTCCGATTATCTTCTCAATTGCGATTATGTGACTGATAATTGTGACAACCCTATTCCTCCGAGGGAGCAAAGGGAGTGGACTTGAGAGACGAATGAGCGTTATGAGTGATTTGTCAAACCTATTCACATGTGGTGAACGTCGTGCACAGAGGCTTCCAGAGCAATTCAAGTACAGCAAGTCATTTACAAGTAATTAAAAAGGGTATCTTTTGAAAAACAAAGAAAATGTCCCGCCAGACACTTGCCAAAATGTTGTTCTTTATTAGGTTGACATTTCAGTCACTTAGACCTTAATAGGCAATAGTAATTGCCTTTATGTGGCCTCCCTACCTGGCAATCACGCCGGTGCCATTCTAGTCCCTCCTCGGGGCTGGACAGAAAGGTAGTGCATTTAGCGTCAAAGGGCCTGCATCCACCGGACACTATCAGGGGCTGGGGCTTCATCTGCACCTTGGCCCTCAGGTAGATGGCCGAGCAGATCACCATGCTTATCCCAAGGCACAACAAGAAGCTGCACTTGGCCCCTTCAAGTTGGAGCATAATAATCCAGCGCAGCGCAGCCCCAGATTCCTACCTCCTGCAACAAAGACAAAAGTTAGCCAGCCCTCCTGGAACGTTCAGGAATACCAAATAAGGTTAGATAATATGTGTGCTATTCTTTGAGACACGCCATTAATCCATTTTCAAGCTATAGAGCTCAATGGGTGAAATACAGAGGTCAGAGGAGAAGAATCTGTCTGTGCAAATGATAGTCCACCCGGAGAACAATCAGTGAAATGTCCAACTTGCATGGCGTAATGATTTACCCATATTTGATCACCCAGTACAATAAATGTTAATTCTACGCAGTTCTTTTGTATGTTTTTGAGTGAATAAGTACCAGCAAGGTACAACATGCTTCTCGACAATTGAAAACCCATAGACATACAAACATCTAAGAGGAACAAGGGATTGGTTTCTCAATACACTACGCTTTTAGGTGTTTTGGGGGTGACATTGTAACTCCACCTACCCAAAGTTTTATCTTTTTTTTTTCTTTCACGTCATCCGTGCTCAGACTCTCCCTCACTCATACACATACAGCCCACAACGCGTCGCTATTTTCAGCATGCAACTAATTGTAAAATGACTTATAATTATACTGGATCTCTTCTTGTCCACTTGTCCCTTCCTAACATTTTAGTCTAGTTGTTATTTGACGAAATTGTCATTATATTTAGTCTCCGTTTTAGTCGTCATAGCTTAGTTTTCATTTTGTTTCCATTTAGTTTTCATCAGTGGAAAAAGGTAGTTGACAAACATTTTTCGTCTTGGTTTTAGTCAACGGAATAAACACTGGTAATCATTAGTATGGTTTTGAATATACAGTAACTGTGGCGCCATCAGTGCATGGTACAAAACGCTATCCAGCATTTTCATATTGGGGGTGATCACCTGACAGTGTTCATTGTACTGTTATATTGACTAGCCCTTACTGCGGTACAGGTACTGTGCCCTGGGTGCGTTTAGCATTTTTTTATTCACTAATAAATTAATTACTAATTTATAATTTGTTAAATTGGAAAAAGGGCTTCTTTAAGACCTCCATATTATTATGGTCAATGCCTGTGTGAAAAGTGGGAGCGATTGGTGCAGGCAGTGAGGAGCTACGGAAGTGTTTCTGACAGACAGACAGATCGACAGACACACATTCAGACAGACATTGTCAGAATTATAGTATGATTTGATACTATTATGTCATTAGATCATGACTGCTTTACTCTGATACACATTTGACAGGGTAGATAATCAGAGGTTTGATTTTGTAACTTGTTACCTTTTCAGTTCTCATGAGTTTGCAGGTCTGCCTTCAGTCCACTGAAAATGTATGTTGAAAATTACTATTATATACTAATATTAACACACAGCAATATACTATTAGCTCAGCCAGTTTATACACAGAGTAGAGCAGTTTGGACCCCAGTTCAACTCTCGCCCCACATACATGTCTCTCTTTTCTCTCCGCTATGAGCAATATTATATCTCGTCCAGGCGATTTGATTGAAGGCTACCTAGGGTATTGATTACGTTATGAGAAAGGAATAGGCCATTTCAAGATGGAAAATTATGAACATTAGATTGTACAAAGTAATGTCAATCAAATTATATGTGGTTACATAATGCTAATTGAGGGAATGGCGTAGGTGGGTTATATAACGCGTGTTGCTGTCTCTGAGGATAATTCTTAAGTCATCAGAGAAAGCTCTGCTTCTATGGTCCTTTTTCTCGGTTGAGTGTTGCAGTGCTAACTAGAAAAATCACACCCGTGTGAAGTGAGTGGTGCAACTCTGTGTGGGGGTCCCGGAAGTTCCAGACCCACAGGACCACAGCCAGGGTGCCTCCCCGGTTCCGGCAAGCCGCCCTACATCCAAAACGGTAGATAAATGAGAGAGTTACCATGTGTGCGCCCAAGGGGCTGGGGGCCCATTCCGGCGAGCCGCCCCATGTCCGAAACGGTTGAGGAATGACAGTTACTGTGTGGGGGTCCCTCTACTGTACTGGCACACCCGAAATCATCATATATATATACAGTTAATAGCACATTTACTTAAAGTACTGTAATTAAGTACAATTTTGAGGTATTTGCACCTGCTTTACTGGAGTATTTCCAATTTCCAATACTTTTGCTTCTATGTACCTTTTTACTCCACTACATTTATTTGAAAACTGTAGTTACTTTGATTATTATTACAAAACGACATACATGATTAACCACTTCAGCCCTATATGCCTACATCTAGTGAGTGCTTTAATTTTTGGTACTTTGTATGTTTATGCCAATACTTTCACTCAAGTACATTTTGAATTCCAAACTTTTACCTGTAACTGAGTAGTTATAAATTGCAGTATTGATACTTTTACTTATGTATTAGAACAATTGAGTACTTGAGTAAAAATGTGCTCCTTGGAGCAGAAGTCAATCCCAGCCAATCGGGTTGGGATTTGAAAAATGGGACAGAACTGTCTTGAACACATGGCTATAGAGATGATGGTAAATGGTGCATTTATATAGCGCCTTCATCCAAGGTGCTTTACATAGACAGGCATTACATTCACCCATTCACACGATGGTGGAGGAAACCATGCAAGGGACCAACCTGCACATCAGGAGCAATTAGAGATTCAGCGTCTCTGACCCTTGACGACTATCTCTGTTTGTGCAACGTGTACCGATTTAAGATTTGCGTGAAGTTTTGACAAAACCTGTAGGAGTAATGGGTTTTTGCAAAAAACCCGACTGCAAGGGAAAGGCTCGCTCGACTCAAGTTGACAGTCTGTGCGGCTAACTTCAGCCGTATGCTGGGTGCAGATTCAGGGAATACGCAGAGAAGGCCTGCGTGTTTCGGCGCGCAGGCCTTCATCAGGCCTGATGAAGATGGCCTGTGTGCCAAAACACGTCTGTTTGGTTTGACTGCTGCAGATCGTACAACATTATTAATGGCTTTTCTGGTGGCCCTACAACAGGCCCGATGTGAACAATTTGAGGCAGATGTTCTGTTCTGGCCTCCAGGGAGTTGATCGGTCCAACAGCGCCGAAGATTAGCTGGTAGAACATACAGACGGATGGACGGACAGACAGACAGAGGGCAAAATAAATCATAGAGACGGCCACGCCTTTGGCCTGGCAGAGACGATAAACATATAAATCCAGCTGCCTGGCAATGATGTCGATTTCTGATAAAATGTCACACGAAGCGCAAACACCGGGCGTCGTGACACAGAGCAGCCCTAGGGTTACCTAGGGTACGGTTGCACCGTGTGTGTGTGTGTGTGTGTGTGTTTGTGTGTGTGTGGGCGGGCTGGTGTGTCTACAATGCCTTGTGTTCTTTCCTGACCATGTTGGGCTATCATTGCTATCCTTGAAGATAAGGGTAGAATGGCATTGTGGTCGCAGCCACAGTCGTTCTCGTCTTATCTTGACTGGAGGACAGTAGGAGGAAAGACAGCCTCTTAATTGCTAGAAATCATTGAGCTGCTTGCTATTGATTCTAGATGTGTGGTTAATGATAAATGTATCTGTCACGAAAGGGACATTTGTTACAAATGGACAATCACAATTTATTGTTTTATAACCATAGTATAACCATTTCTGGATTTTTTTTGCCTAGACCTGATGTAAAATCTCTTTATGTACCTACTACTCAAGTCTATGAAATGTATGAACCATGCATGCACAAACAGACACACACATACAGTCACACGCACACACAAATAGTCACGCGCACGCACACATGCATGCACGCACGCACACACGCACGCACGCACGCACAGATTGCTAATGCCAACGGAGGCACAGTTAGTTAGTCAGTTACCTTGATTTTAGTTGACCCCGTAGTCCTTAGAAGACGTTAAACATTAGCCCCATGCCCTCATGGTGGAAATAAGAACATTAATCCAAACGAGTCTTAACAAGACTCCATCTGGCGTTGGAGACAAAGAACAGGAGTCACGTCCGTGTGAGGCATCTTGTTCACTGTAATCAGCAACGGCAGCTGCAGTGGCAGCATTGATAAAAAAGACATGCGCCTTGTGTAGATCAGAGTATCCAGGGTTGTTTTGCTGCTGCCGTCACCTCAGGCAACGAGTGGCCCAAGGGTCTGTATTCTTCAAAGCTTGAGCCTGTGACGGAGGAAGAGTGTGTGGGCGCTCTTGTTATATTGCCGAGCGAGTCTCTCCTCCATCCCCTTGAGACGGGGGCTTTGCCTGGTTACCGGCAGGTCCACAGACACACAGACTCACCGCTTCTCTCTCGAGTCGTTCTTTACTGTCTCCTCCCCTTTGCTTTTCTGTCACTTAGTGTATTACTTTTATTTTCTTCTTGCCTTCACTTTTTGTCTTGCATCGCTTCAATCCATCTTCTCCTCTTTCCCTCCATTTTGCAGATGTTTTAGAAGTCCGTTAGTGGAACGTAGTTTAGAAGTATCCACACTTTGTATGTCCCCATCCATGTCTCTCTCTTGTCGCCTCTCAGATGGCTGGCTCAGTGCCGCATCAAAACTGCTGGTTGAATGGTTTTCTGGCTTGTTGCACAGCTGTTGAGTGAAATAAATGCTTAGCTGCCCGAACCAGTTTTTTGTCAGTGTGGCTGGGAGCAGCAACAACCGTGTGACTGACTTTGGAGCAGCGCAGAGAGTTTGTTTGCTGCCTGGTCAGCTACTGAGATTAGCTCTCTTGTGTTAACAGAGCACATGGCCATGGACCGGGCCACCCCCACTGAGCCTGCACTATACACACATGCACAAATTCCCCTGCTGGTCACTGACGGCTTTTGAGTTTTGCATGCGTGCAACATGGGGTGTTTTCTCAGTTTCTTTTCTTTTGCTTGCTTGTCATATAGAATGCAAATGTGTATGTGAATAAATGTCTGTCAAAGGCCAGACATTATGTTTTCGCCCCTTTGTTTGTTTGTCAGTGCACTTTGCTCTTTGCATGAACCTCTGCCCCAAATGTGTAACGGGCCGATTCACACTTTGGCCTATAATTCGTACAGGAAAAACAAAAATGGCCCATATAAGTTGGGTTTAACCCTGGCGGCTGTGGCTCAGGAGGTAGAGCAGTTCGTCCAATGATCCCTGGTTCGGCGGTTTGAATCCCGGTTCCTCCTGTCCACATGTCAAAGTGTCCTTGGGCAAGACAGACACTGAACCCTACATTGCCTCCAATCAGTCGGTCGATGTGAGCTTGCCACCATTGGTGTGTGAATGTGGGAAGTGAGGACGCTGGTGGCGTCGACTGTTTGCCCCTTCATCTCCCAATGTACTGTATGAATGACTGAACCATTGTAAAGCGCTTTGAGCTCTTGGAAAAGCGCTATACAAATGCAATTCATTAAGTGGTTAGCGTTGAGTGTTGAACAGACAGCTTTTGTTTTATTAGGTTGGTACGTAAAAGTGGACTCAGCCAAGATGACACGCATACATTCGAATGTATGCCTATCAAACATTTGTTCAGTCATTAACAAGTTCCTCAGGCGATGAGAGGAGCTCCTTGTCTTCTAATCGATAGCCAGGCTTCAATGTTTGCTTTCACGGTGTCATTATTGTTAGTATTTTATTTATTTTCATATTTGTACCGTGTCATACCACTCATTTTCAACATTGAACTATCCTAAGGTGTGTGTGTTTGTGGGTGTGTGTGTGTGGTTGTAATGCATGTAACTCGAGAACCGTTCGCCCCACTGACTTCATATTCGACACACGCGTTCAACACCCCCGCAGGGAGTGCAGTTCCCGGACTCCAGTCGGTTAAAGAGTTATGGCTGGTGGTGGAAGAATGCTCCCAAATAAAAGGAGAGATATTTGCTAGCACAAATTGTAGCCACTTTCTATTTGTATGATAGGATGTACTGTAGGTTTTTCTTTCTTTTTCTTTTTTCATGGAATAGTGCACCAAATGACCAGGTGACTAGTCTATGTTGTCAGTTACCGGGAAGTAGGAGGTCAATAAAAATTAGAATCTAAAGAAAGGGGAAGTGTACCATTTGAGTCATCATTATTGGAAAATAAACGGATATAAAACTGCATTCTCTTCAGTTTTCTACCGTGTTGTACTTTTTTTGTATTTGAACCTGCGACACCCTGTCAGGCTGGCATTGCAGCCTAGGGAGCCGGGACCGCCATGCATGCTGGCGGCCCAGGCCAGGAGCATTTACATTTTTAAACCTTTCCCCATGGACCACCTGTAGTTGTTGCTGAGCTACGCGCAGTACTTTGAATACTAAATGAGTGTGCCATCATCATTATATCTATTGTTAAGTTGACTGTGTTAAGTACTTTGACACTCTTGTGGCCAGCGGCCATTGTCACCTCGGTAGCCTACAAGATGTCCGCTGTCTTCAGTCTCTTCAAAGATTGAGTCTCACTCTCAACGAATACCAGACGTCTCGCCCCTTTACCAACTCGCCCCCAGGAAATGTGTTAATGTAGTTAACAGTTAATTTAGTATTTTCCTCCCTCTATGAAATCTGAAATTATCTTGTTTTTTGTTCTTGCTTAAATCGCTCTGGATTAAGAGTGTCTGCTAAATGCCTAAATTGTATATTGATGTTGACACTTCAGGGAGTAGGCAAGACTACCCCTTCTTTTTTTAAGTTAATGTTTTGCCCTTGATATGCAAATTAATGAATTAAACGCCGCTGCTCCTTATATAGAGGGTATGCGCATGCATAAAGTGAGTGGGAAAGTGAGTTTAATGTTTTAACATTGTTTAATCTAATGGGGCTTTTCTGCTTGGATGTATGAGCTGTCAAGGCCAGAAAGTAGTTTTTTGCATAATTTCCAGGTATGATGATGATGATGTCACGTGCTGCATACCCTCTATTGTTGTGTATGCTATTAATGCTAATGGCTCCATATTTGTTCTGATTCAGTGTGGCGACACGTTCCACGACCAGGATGTTGTGGTGATCAACGGAACCAAGGAGGACACGGACAGGCTGAGGGAGAGGATGGAGGGGAAGAGGGCCGCGGCAAAACTACTGAAACAAGCAAAGGTTGGTTCCGCTTTGTGCTGTGGGTAACATGCATGATAGAACAGCTGCTATGTGTCCATCTAATGTAGATATGATGTGCATCGGTATTGTCACAAGGTGAGAACAGTGTGTGCAGTGCCCAAGTCCCTATATTTTAGGCGCTACTTGGCTGCTGACGGTTGAGGATGAAGTTTAGCCCATTTAGACCTGAGGACCTGCTTCTACAAATGCCTTCTAAATCCTGACAGTTTTCTGAGTTTGTTCCTATGTCAGTCGTTCTCAAACATTTTCTTGCCAAGGACCCCCCCCCCAAAAGAATACCGGTATATATGTTGTTCCAGGGACCCCCTACCCAGAAGCAAATATTTTAGTTAAAAATGTTCGCTCTGAACGAATATATATTCAAACATTTGGGCCACATTTTCATGATTTAAAAAAAATAGCAGATCTACAAGCTTTACGTCATCTTGTCCCTAACACAAACATTAAATGCCATTAACAATAAAGAGAGTTTGTTTTACATCACCTATTCAACATGAGTTAGCCTTTAATATATTAGCGCCCCTCACTTCACACGGGTGTGATTTTTCTTTTTCCCCCCCCAGTTACAGTAAAGTCAAGGTCACGGTAAACTTTATTGTCCACAAGGGACATGGGCTTTCACCCCAGCTACAGCCACACATAAAACATCAATGACAGACAAAAATACATTACAGAGGGAGACAACATTACACCATTGCACACATGATGTGGATAATCTAGCCTCACACAGTTACTGCTGTTTCAGAGCCTCGTTCAACATCTTAGTTGATGCTGGTACAAACGATTCTTTAAATCTGAGTAAAGTAAAGTAAACCCATTCAGCACGGGAACCCCTTTTGGGGTTAAAACCCTTCTGGACGGGTCTGGAACCCCTTTGGGTGTTAAAACACTTCTGGACGGGAACCCCTTTTGGGGTTCTTGTTGTACAGTATATAGCAACATAACATTTTTGTAATTTTGGAATAAATATTTGACTCCTTTCTTTTCTTTTTTCTTTTAAATCTTAGGAGAAGCTTTAGAAGGCGTTTTTAGAATCGGCCTCAGTCTTAAATGGGTCAAAACCACAATTTGTGTTCAGTGTTGTGTTTCAGCTTAAATTATACTTCCATCTTATTTGTGACTTGTTTTGTTCTCAAATGTATTTCTATTTATTTTCCCTCCAGAAATCCAAAAAGAGCAAGGTGGTTGCTGAGAGTGCATCCAAAGCATCAGAGTCAAAAGGTAGGTGGGTCCTTTACGGTGTGTGATGTCTCAGAGACATGAATCATCTGCTGAAGAATCACCTGCAGATGAGGAACACAGTTGAACTTTAAAGAAAGCAGCGTCGCAGTCTATATACTGTTTATATACTGTAGCTTTCAGATCGGCTATTTATTCCTACAGTTTGCCTTATTACCATGACATGCCCAGAATATGGAGGCTAGGGTTCATGTGGTTATTGACACACCTCGACTCCAGGGTCCAGGCGGCATGTTGACAATAAAGACACTAGGGACTTTAAGCAATGACGGTTTTCAGCACGGCTTGTACGGTTGCTATGACGCAATCGCCGTAGCAGTCAAAATCGTTATGCAGACAGCCGTCGGCGACGGGTTCCCATCGCTTTTTGGTTCCCATGGTGACGACGCGTCTATGCAGCACGTGTCAAACATAAACACAGACATAAGAGAAAAGAGAACACTCCGTCGTGCTTCAGCTCACTTGCCGATAACTTGCTTCTGGGTGCAGGCTTTAGTTCCGACATACTATTGATCCGAAACCTCAATCCTAACCTAACCCTAACCGCAAGCACGGGAGCAGCGCATGTCGGACCATCGCTTTTTCGCATCTCATCCCATGTCCCCCCGCTTCGGATCTTCGGTGTGTCGGAAAAGCGTGCGCACCCCCTTGCTTCTTACATGCGCTGGACATGATCAGCAGTGGAAAGAGGAAGGTGCTGGAGCAATTTGTGTTATTCTAAAACCGTTTTAATAAACAAGGTTATTATGACATATGGAATTAGTGTTATTTCTTTATTCAGAGCATGTGCAGACACATTACACAGCAGAAGAGAGAGGTGAAGGAGCAATCGGTGTAAATGTATGAAAGTTTTCAATTATGACATGGCGTTGTAGACACTACGTGCAAGTGTAGGTTCTGCCGTAGTAGGCAAGCAGGTTTATCTGTCGAGCGCTGATCCATTTCCGGTTGCCGGAGCGGACTGCCGTAGCCGCCATTGCTTAAGGTCCCTACTAACTGCCATTGAGCTGCGTGTGTTGTGTACATTTAGTTTTGGTACAGACACCGGTGGCCCAGTACTTTTCCAGTCTGACTCGCAGCCTGAAAAGGTTGAGAACCACTGTGCCTTAATACACCAGGACTGGGTCGTCTTTGCGTCACGTTGGTGTGGCTTCCTGTTGAGTCCAGCAGTGCTGCATAATGAGGCACAATGCTCTCCCCTCACATTCAGAACAAGGCGTTGGCTGAGAAGGATGCAATGTTTATTTGTACCATCATACAGTCATCACAGTTTTCAATGAAACAATAAGAAGGCCAAATACACATCCTACCCAAAAAATGCTTCAGTTTGACCTTGGCTTCCATTTTAACCCATTCTGGGCGGGAACCCCTTTTGATGTTTAAAGGATTATGTTATCTTATGTGATCTGCTATTTTTGAAAAATCGTGACAATGTGGCGCAAATCATTGAATATATATTCTGTGAGCGAACGTTTTTAACGCAAGTCATTGCTTCGGGGGGCGGGTCTGGAGCAACATATTTGCAGATGGGTCTTTCCCACACGTCACCTTCTATTCCGCACACTTTCATTGGACCCCAATGTTAACATATGTTGTTCCAGACCCCACCCCCCAGAAGCAACAAATTCAAAACGAGTTAAAAACGTTCACTTTGAAATAACATACCGGTAATCAAAGATTTGTGTCACATTTTCACGATGGCTAAATTATAATATAATTCTTAAAACAACAAAAGGGGTTCCTGTCCTGAATTCAGGGACAAACGTGTTTTAAGATCACGCTTTCTGAATCAACAAAAACCCACAGATGAAGCAGGCTCTCCACAAGTGGACGTGGCAGGGACAAGCTCTGCGCAAAATGGTGGTGGCACTGGTGGTGGTGGTGGTGAATGCAGCCAGCCAGGTATGCTCACAATGCTATATCCTCACCCATACATCACTTGGTTTTATAGTTATAAAAACACTGCTGGTTAGCAGAAAAGGCAACTTACTGACTGACTGGGCTGTAAGCAATGGAGCCAGCAGGCTCGCCTGGAGCCTATACTGGATGTATACTGGCTGCGATTACTGCCGTGAGGCAAAAACATGTGAAGGTTTGGTGACTTACTTGGCCGGTTAAGACCGATATGAGGTTTGGGGACTTAGGTTGCTGGTTAAGACCGATATGAGGTTTGGGGACTTACGTGGCCGGTTAAGACTGATGTGAGGTTTGGGGACTTAGGTTGCTGGTTAAGACGGATATGAGGTTTAGGGACTTAATTTGCCGGTTAAGACTGATATGAGGTTAGGGGACTTACGTGGCCGGTTAAGACTGAGGTTAGGGCTAGTGTTAGTAATGGTGCAGGCAAGCCTGCTGCTGATGCCTCGATTGTATTCGAGTGATAAGTAACCTACTGGTGATTATCGGTTGATTATCATTCGAATCCTCAAAAAAATTAGCTGATTTACAATTTATAATGATTTATAAACTCACAACACGTCACTTTGCGATGTAGATCGGTGATGTGGATTGGCCTGTCACAATTATTATATAATCGTATAATCGCAATTATTTGAGATAAGCGCAATCTAAGCTGAAATAACCCTAATCTACAAACTACACTGTGTCACGTAAGTTATTTCTTGGTTTTGTTCTTTTTTTATATACTTTTTTGTTGTATACAAATAATGAATATATCAGACATTTATTTGTATATTTCAGTTATTTGTCATATTTGTCCTATGCATTTTTTGATTACCAGCCAAACAGAAATGTAAAACACAGTAAAAAATCTTTACTTGTAATCGTGACAGCCTTAGATGTGGATGGCATATTTTTGCAGAATGTTAGCTTACTATGATTATGGTTATGATTGATATAACCTAGTATCAGGAATAGTGACGCCCTCACGTTCAAATTAAAGTATAATGGCTACCAACTTATTGTGTTTCTTCCCGGCTGTAGCTGGAGCGTCCGGCTCGTCCACCACCACCACCTCCTCCTCCTCCAAGCTGACCCCTGCCACCAAGAGGTCCGTCCAGCAGATGGAGGAGAAGTCTGAGATTTTCAAGTCCCTGTTCACCAGCCACAGTTCTGCCAAGCGCACCAAAGAACAGACGTCCAACTGGGTGACCCACACCCCGTACCACTTTTAGGAAGGATGGGTGGATTCAGGCAAACCCGGTAGACAGACCGCTTATTCACAACCACCACGGTGGCAATTATGTTCGAGTGAGATTTAAGCTGAACGTCGGTGTTACACATATTATAGACTAGAGCAATCTCACCTAAAGCTCCCAATGCAAATAAATATGTTCTGTAGCCATGCATCATTCTCTCTCTCTCTCTCTCTCTCTCTGTAAGACACACACACACACACGTGCGCGCCCCCACAGTCCTCCAAATCATCCCCAGAGGCCCTGGTATTTAGTTGTTGTGAACATTTTCTTAATAAATCCCCAGGCTTATGTATGTGTTTTCTTAGCCATTACTCAACACACGTATTCCCTTGGACCTCTATGATGGCAGTAAGATGTGCCATGCAACAGAGGGGTGATTTGGCATTTGGCTGAGGAACCTAAAATATCTTGGACCAAACTGTTGCTCTATTGCTCTCCAGTGGTAGCTTTGTGTATTACAACAGGTCTTCTTTGTTGGGGATTGGACTGCATAAATTGACCAACCTGCTGTTTTCTCCTACAGGTTCTAACTTGGGGGTCAGTTAACCTCGGTGAGGCTCTATTTTTCTTACATGCTATAGTTCAGACCATTGATCCTCAACTCAAAGCTCCTGTACTTTGGTCTTATTTACAGTTCTTCATGAGAGTTCTCCCATTGTCCATCAGTAAATCATTAGATGCTGCAATGCACACAATGCATACGCTTTCCTTGATTGCTTAGTGAGAACTAAGCACTGTTGATTTCGTCGGCTAAAACTAAGACAAAATGTCTGTCGACTGCCTTTTTCCACTCTACTAAATCAACAAATCTTATGATATTTAGTCGACTAAAACTACGAACACTGAAACGTTCCATTTGACTAAAATGTGACTGAAACTAAATAAAAACTATTCAAGGGACTATGACTAAAACTAAAATCAAAATGTGCTGCGAAAAACAACACTGGAACTAAGGTGGTAAATTCAATATTCCCCTAAAAGGTAATTCATAATTTAGATGTATTCTTTTCCCCTCATCATGCAAGGAGAATACTAGGGGTTTCATCTTATTTATGATGTCATTAGTTAAGGGGCCATGCCCAGCGTGGTGTGTGCGCGTGTGTGTGTACCCCCATAGCGATGATTTCATTGGCTGAGGGCTTAAAAACTGAAAAGTGAGGACGCCAAAACTGATTGGCTTGGAATGTGATGATGTATGTATGATACGAGCGCCTCTGATTCATGTTGCAATTTAGGAATTACTCTGACTTCCAATTTAGTTGTTCAAGGAAAGAAGGCTTACGTTAATGTTTTAATATATTCATCTTGTTTTCTACACCCGGCTTAGAAAAGAAAATTTGAACATATTGTGAGGCAATGTTTTGTTTGTTTTACCTGTCTCAGTAGAAATAATATGTGAATCAGTAAATCCCAAATAAAGATTTTTTTTAAGCATACAATTTAAGGTTGACTCCAATACTTGATCCAATATCTTATTGTCTTGAAGACAGAAGAATATAAATACATGGCATGGATGCACCTGGGACATATCCTCACTCCTCAGTGATGTATCCCAAGGTCATCGGGTGTTTCGGGTCTCTCGAACATCATACCCCTCACTCGGGTGACCCAGCTGGGGTTATCAAGTCCCGACTTACGTCCTAGTAGCTACCCTCAATCAGTCACACTAGGGAAAGACTACTCTGCCGGGACTGGGAGGCACAATTCTGGCATGTGGAGGGACTAGGCTCTGGTTGACTCTGGGCCCCTCGACTAGAGGTATGAAAAAAATCACCATGTTAATGATTTTTTTCTTCATAGTTACAGTTCTAGGAAACACAATGGGTGGGACTTTTTTTTATTATTTCCACACAATAGCTCTAAGGTATATTAATGACAGTAAAATGTTGAAAATGAGTGGAATGCCCCTTTAAGTTGCTGTCTCACATATGCATGGGACTATGGGAGTCCATTGTATTGGTCCAATATTACCACAGGCTATCGATGACTGTCATACATTGTGTGGTGTAAAATATATGCCGGTACGTGTGTATATCTATTCTGGGGCAAACTTTCAGCAAAAGTAGATCTCTCATAAATCTCATTTTTGACAGAGATTTGGTGTGTAGACTAGAGGGTCAAAGTAGGGTGTCTGGAGGACTCGGTCAATAAAGTATCCGGTCTAGGAGGTTGTTGAACTGTGGACTCCCCAAGCGGGGGGTTTGTGAGTCCTCCCCCAGAAACATTTTAACACAGTATAGATGTAATTTCCTGTGTTCTGGTGAACTTTGGGAGTTTGATACTCTTAGCAGGCTTGCTTTACTATCATTGAAAAATGATGTGTAAAGGTTCAGCCATTAAAACGAAAAACGTAGGCCTACAGAAATGATGACTGAAGCAATATAAGACCCCCCCCCCCCCCCCCCCCCCTCGCTCTGGGTTGAACTGGCAGAAGATGTTGTCTGCATGCGCTGCAGCAGTAATGTATAGATCCCACCAAAAGAGGGCAGCAGACACTCAGTCATTTTACCATGTGGTTTTCTTGATACGGTAGCCTATACCTATACTTATCCTCCATAGAAATCTGTACCAGGGAGAACTGCCTGTTTCTCATTAAATTAAAGCTAGACCATAAATAATACAATCACTGTGGCTGAAGATTGAAAATAAACTGTCTTTATCCATCTGCATCACATCATGTTTTATTATTGTTTGTTTACCTTGCTTTCTCCGTTTCTTCTACACCTATAAGGATAGGCCTATATATTCTTCTATTTCTAATTTTCTACCATAAACACTGCACTATTCAAAATGAGGGTTCCCCCTTAATGCCTGTTCCAAGGTTTTACAAATGATATTTTTTTATACTTGCTATATATATGATTTTAAGTTTTATAGGCCTATTTAAAGAAATATAAGTAGCCTATCAACATTTTTCTTGGGTTTCTTGAATCAACCTTTTAAGAAATTCCGAGCCGTCAGGCCGGAGACTGTCATGCATCATGTATGTCATTTTGGCCGTTTTCTTTCCATGTGTATTTATTGTTTGAATAGCCTGTATCTTATATGCAAGCTAATTAACAGAAATAGGCAGTGCAGAAAATACTATAGCCTATGCCGCCCTTAACCCTTCATCTTAAAAAAAGACCTCATTTTTGTCGAAAAAAGCTTGGCTATTTCTCCGTTTTACTGCAAGCCAGTGATTCAGTTTCAGTATATCTGAATTATGGCCTAAATATATATTCATTTATAAAAGTGGGAGATAATAAAATGGTATAGGCGGACAGCGAACAGTTCCCCCCTCCTTTTAGATGTTTCTTTTTCTATTTCACATAGACTATAAATTAGCTGTAAACTCCTGTTTGTTCATTTCAGAACTGTTTAAATTGGTTTGCGGCAGATTAAAAGCTGTCTATCAAGCCAAGGTACGTTTATTTAAGGTAAATGCGACGTGGAAGCTGCTCTCTCAAACATATGGCACAGACACTTTGATGTGTTCATTAGTTTTAAGCTAAAGTATTTGGAGAGATCAGATAACCGTGAGCCAGGTTAGGCCTAAAAAGCTTCGTGGCTTTTTGAAAGCAGATTCTCGGTCAGCCTCGGGCACTGTTGTCTTCAAGGGTGGGATTACCTCACCTTCACATTTCTCAATGCTCCAGAAATCCCACGGGGAATATTTAACCCCTTTCTCTCGCGTCAATATGTTCACATCATGGCAATAAACATGCATTTATTGGAAAGTATATATTATGTCGAAAGTCCTGTAAATCTGACTAATAGATTGAGATGTGTGTTTATAGTTTATTTTATTAAATAAAACTGAACACAATTGGGCCTCATCCCAACTCATTAGCAGCATATCATTTGTCTCTTCTTTTTTTTGCCTAAATGAAAGTAGGACCATCTTATCGAACAGCCTACATTCATCAGATTTATGTCAACTGTCATATGCCTTAGAGCTAAGGAGAGCTATAAATTAAATAACACACACACACACACACACACACACACACACACACACACACACACACACACACACACACACACACACACACACACAACACACACACAAACGCACACGCAGCTTTGGGGGACCCCTCTGAATATAGGCGATCTACAAACTCACAGTGATCTTGCAGATCATCGGCCTATTTGTTTTACCATCTCAGCAGACAGACAGATACAAGCAGCACAAAAAAGGATCCTCCGGTTCAGGTGTGTGTGTTCCACGGGAGTGCGCATGCGCGGGCACGCGCGCACACCACCACCAGGTGAAGTCAGTGAGCATCTAGCCTGAGTGAAGCGCTCAGTGATTCCAGTCACTCCGTTAGTGTCCTCTGGCTCCGCTGTTCCGCACTGGGATTATACCGTCTGTCTGTCTGCAGTATAGCTGCGGAGGATCGAGCCTTTTACACAACAAATAATGTCTTTAATGGAGAGGATAGACTGGAGGGTGAGTTCATTGCTTTACATTTAACATTATTTTAGTTATTGTTGTCCGCATTCATGCCTATTTGTGACTTTTTTGTGGGGGTATAATATGGCTTGCTCTAGTTGCTCACCTGTTTCTCTTGTCTCTCCACGTCGGCTATATAGTAGGCCAAAAAGCCATATAAAGAATATAATACGACACTTTAGAGTTTAATGGCAGCAGTATTAATTGCTGTATACCTGTCATTTAAATCGTTTTTTTAATCAGGGTATTTCTTAAAATTAGGTGGTAATGGTTCACAGTCAGTGCGTGTCTGGAATACTGTAATATAAGTAGCCTAGTGTAACATTTGTATAAACATAATTTCGATTAATGTGGTTTTAAAATGCAGTAGCCTTGTTCCAAGACACACTGCACTTGCACCTCACACATGCATCACATCAACTATTGTGATAATTGAGGGGTGGTTGTTTTTTTTAATTCAAACCTCAGCAGCAGCAGTTCAATCAATTCCATCTCGGGAATGAATTGCCATTGAGCTGACAAGCTGGTTCAAATCATCGGCGTCCGACCGAGCGTGTCTAACGTCGTTTAAGTCTCCTCCGATTCTTTCTTAATTCCTTTCTAATATAAAGATCATGTAATCAGTGAACATTCGTTTCTGCTTCACGTCACAATAATAATATACAAGCCAAGAACGAAGACGCATCAGGCACTGGCAGGCAGAGTTAATCCACGGTCGCTGCTTCGGGTCCGCTGGTTCCCATGGTGGACATGGACAGACGCAACAGGCTATTGGCCCTAAATAAATAAAATAAATGTCTGACCACAATTATTCTGCAAAGAATTATTATGTGACAAATAATTATAATCAGTCTTAATTAAATATGCTATATAATGAACAATGTGCATGATGCGATTAAAACAACAGGGCAATGTGATTAATAACTGCATGCATGTGCTAATCTTCTGTATGAAGGAAAATAAACGTGTGTAATATATATATATATATATATATATATATTACACACGTGTGTGTGTGTGTGTGTGTGTGTGTGTGTGTGTGTGTGTGTGTCAAGTTATAAAAACTCCTGGGAGCTATAATAAAAAAACACAAGACAATTAAGACTAACTAAAAATGCATGCTAGTTGGAAGCTTTTGTTATATATTTAAAAAGCAACAACAACAAACACGACAACTGACAATAGCTAAGCCTAAGTCTCTTTTTTAACAAAACATAAATAAATGAATTCCACTGTCAGTCCCAGTAGTGGGGTCTATATACATACATATATACATAGTATACATATACATATCAATGCTTCAAAGCAGACTTGTTGTTTTGGACATGCATGGCGAAGCGAAGGGCAGCTCCACCAAAGATGTTAATGAAGGTGTAAGAAAGAGATGCGTGTTGTTGTTGGGATCCCTCATTCATTTCATTGAAGCTTCAGTGGTTCTTCCTGAAAGGAAAGAAGCCCTCGGGTTTATTTATTTCTTGGAATTTGGCGTCAACGAAACCATGGCACTTAAATCTGGAGACCCAGCATGTGTTGTGTTGGGTTCATTTGAATACAAGTCTAAAAACAAACTATTATCGTTTCTGAGTGATTGCACAGCAGTGGATGCATAATATTATAATAATATTGCTACTTTTGATGCAATTTCCATTCGCTGTTGGCAAAGGTAGCTATTAGAGCAGGTAACAATAGAATACATTTTTCATTTATAAGCTAATGGCTGTAGCAAATAGGCCTATTAATTCTAACACCTTTACTAATATTAGAAAATAGCCTACACTAAATGGGTATACTAAATTATTATTATGATTTAAGTATGCTACTTGCATTAGGCCTAATGCTAGTCTATTCATTCACATTTACATGCATTTACATATGTTAATAGCTAACTATACCTATACAGTCCTATAGGACATTTTAGAATAAAAACAATGGTTTGGTTTGATATTAATAGCATACATCCCAGAGGTTACACATAATCAACACAACTATGTCGTTATTTCATAGGCTGATTATTATTAGGCTATTATAATAATAATAATAATAATAATAATAATAATAATAATTATTATTATTATTAAGCATTGCATCATGAGACGATTTCTGCCTGGGAAAAAGTATAGCGATCAAGAAGACGGACAGAAATATAATTGGACTCTCTCTACTCCACCGATAACCAATCAGCGAAGTTTTCTTTCATATTCGGTGACATCATCATGACAGCAGCAACGCCCACCAAAATATAGTAGAGAGAGACCTCATGCCTGCACCATGCAAGGTTCAGCAAGTCCACGGTGTGTGCGTGCGTGCGTGTGTGTGCGTGTGACACTGTGTGTGCGGCAGTGTGGGTGCCAGCCATCCAGCCAGCCAGGACTGAACATCACTGCTTTGTCCATGAGAGGGAGACGAGTTTCTTCACATGCAACTCTGCAGCTTCACAACAGAACAGAAGTACACCCCAAAAGCATCGGGCGGAGAGAGAGAGAGAGAGAGAGAGGGAATATTTCTTGACAACTCTCCCATCGTAGTTTTAGTTGGTGCGGTAGTTTAGTTGGTGCGGTAGTTTTTAATGCATGCAGCCGTCCCCCCCCCCCCCCCCAAAAAAGTTTGACTTCGACCAAATTTGCTCCGCTCGCTTGAAGAAAACAATTCATGATTTCTACTGTGAAGAAACCGTTCGGTTCATCATCATCATACCTGGAATAATTATCGTCTTTTTTGTTTGACGACAAGCGCGTTGTTGTTGATTTTTTTTGAAGAGATTTTGTTCTCTTGTCTGTCAGAAGAAGCGATGTTGTGGAAACTAGCAGACAACGTCAAGTACGAGGATGACTGTGAGGTGAGTGAGTTCCGGCCGATCGATCGGATCGCCGGCCACACCATGGCACGGAAAATAGAAAAAGGGGTCTGGGGGGTGAAATGAATGACAAACAAGTTACAAGCTACAGCAGCTCATGCATTCCTTATTTTATTATCCCCCCCCTATTTCTATTTAACAAATGAGGAATTGGAATCACAGAGTGCACTGCATGGCACAACATGTGAGCACGTTTAGCGAGTGAAACTATAACTAAACGTTTGTTTAAAATAATAATAATAAGAGAGAGAGAGAGAGAGAGAGAGAGAGAGAGAGAGAGAGAGAGAGAGAGAGAGAGAGATGTAATTAAACTGAAGTAGGCGACAGAGAAACGCCAGCCAATGCCCTGTGCGCGCATTTCCAGTTTCCTCATGTGAAAAAAATATCCACACAACCACACAAAATTATAAAAATAAAAACTATAATAACATTGTAATAATAAATTAATAATGATCATAAATAATACTATGTAATGCAATATATTGTGTTTATTGTACGTGGCTAATAGTTCTACTACTAAAGTTTGTTGGATGGCCTAGTGACCATAAAACTTTTTTAATTAGTAATAAAATGGGAACGCGTTTCTTAGCCGAGATCAATGCCAGAAATAAAATATGCGTAGGCTACAAAACTTTTTAATATATATTATTTATTCATATATATTTTTCCCCTCACTGAGACGTCACCTTTGCTGCTGCTTTACTCACATCTTGTACTGTAATAAATGACATGTCCGCCATTTTATTATCACCTTCATCAGCACCTGGCCTGTAGTATTTATTTTCTTCCCCACCCTCCACCCGTCCCCCAGGAAAGGCACGACGGCAGCAGCAACGGGAACCCCAGGCTGCCTCACCTCCCGGCGGTCAGCCAGCACCTCTATAGCCCGTCTCCCTCTCTGTCACACTCGGTCAACTCGGACTTCCAGCCGCCGTACTTCCCTCCGCCCTACCAGCCCATCTCGTACCCGCAGTCCGGCGACCCGTACTCGCACCTCGGCGACCCATTTAACATCAACTCACTGCACCAGCAGTCGCAGTCCTCCAACCAGCAGCAGTCGTGGCCCGGCCGGCAGGGCCAGGAGGGACTCGTCGGGGTCGGGGCTCACGGGGGCAGGAGCGGCCTGGCGAGTCAGATCCTGGGCCTGGACGGAGGCTCCTCCTCGGGGGTGAGGAGAGAGGGCTTCCGCCGGCCGGAGCTGCTGCCTCCTCCTCACGTTCACAACATGGACTCGTCTAGCATCGGCGATGGGAATATGGGAATGCACGACATGACAGGCCACGGATTAGACGACGTCCAAGTGAGTCCAATGCTCTGGTGTTGGTTTGTTTATTTAGGCCTATATATATATAGTTTTTTGTGAACTCTAAAGTTGGTATCACTTTTTATTTCCCCCCTTTTTATTTTTATGTGTAGGACTACCCCCCCCCCCCTCAAAGAAAAACAAAACAAAAAAACGAATAATAATACAAATAAATGTAAGCATGCATTCATAGCCAATGTATTGTACACCATGGCTAATGTCTTCATTTTCATTTTTTATCAGCACGTAGATGACCACAGTATTATAATGGCAGACCAGACAGTCATAAAAAAAGGTGAGTTATATTTTATATATGAGGTTAATGTAGGTTATAACAAAAAAGGGGGTGGTGGGGACTCGGGAGTCAGGAGTTGAAATGAAGGCTTATATGTATTAGGTTTTTCTTTGTCCATTAAGTATTAAACAAGGATGCAATCATAACTGGAAGGGATTGGAAATTTACTGTAAAGGACCATACTTTCCACTACCCGTATTTGGAAAAGCAAAAAAAACATTTGTACAGTGGCATGTCAGGGCATTCAATCAGAGAACACACAGCAAAAAGGAGGAGTGTTGTATTTGTACTTTGCATACAGCACTAATCCTCGTTGCCATCTGATGCACTTAACTAAGCTCGCTGTGATCCGTAGTCTATTCTAGTGTTGAACGTGTTTGAATGGATGCCCAGTGGGAAGAAAAGATCCGTTTCAAAAAATGGCAGTGTAGCTGACAAGACATGGAAGTTGAGCAATAGGGCTAACAACCCCTGTGTTGAGAAGAGAAAGCTCTGGTTTATGTTTAAGTTGATTAAGCCCGGCACTCTTTTCAGCTGAAGTTAACAGCAATGTCTGTGAGTTGATCTTGAAGCTGCAGCCCAGACGCTTGCAGAACCAGCTTTTTTGCTGGGGTGTGGCATATTAAGCCTTAGCTGCCTGTATGTGGAGGACAGTTCAGTCATTTGTTGGGACATGAATTGTTCAGAAAGAATAAACGAGGATTTAAGCTATGTGTTGCATGACCAAGAATATATAAAGTACTTTAATGTTGCTGTCATCCTTAGACAACATTACTGTCTTACTCAGCTCTGTAAGCTTACAAAAAAACATATGTCAGTATAGCCTATATCAATATATATAAACATATATCCAATAGGGTCACTCTACCTCATATATCATTCACCGCAAATTATTATTGTCATTGTTATTGTTATATATTATTTTATTTCCATTATAATGCTAAAGAATTATAATAAATAATTTTGGTTTCTAATTGAATTAATATTCATCAGCAATATGGGTAATAAATGCAATGCGTTATCTGCTTGAAAGAAAGGGAAAGTAAGGCGCAAATTAATATTATGCAGCATTATTCAGTCAGTGACAGTTTGCATAGCACAATAAACAAACCAGTCCTTGTTGCGGAAATCTGTGATTGCTCACGGGCATGTATGCTGTAGGGAAACGAGTTAGCGTTTGTAAACAGCGGCGTGTCACTCCTCTTAGCCACATGTGCCTCAGACGTTAACTATTTTCCTGTCCTTATAGAAGAAAACTGTCAAGCATCGACAAAACATTTTAACAAATGGCAGGTCTACAAGCTCGCAACGCGGCGCAACGCGGCGCAATGCGACGCGTTGCGAGCTTGTAGACCGGCTATTTTTTCACTGTTTGACGCACACCAACGTACAGGGTGCATAAGTAGTTTAAAAGTAGTTTAAAACTCATGACATGTGTGATTTTATTTTGTCTCAGTATTAGGACTGCGAGGTGGCCGAAACCTTGATCGCTTACAGAGGACTTGTTATCAGGGGGGCATTCTTGCGGGTGAGGATGAAGAGAGTTACAGTTACAGTACGTCGTTTCGTTGTGTAGTTTGTGCTGTATTTGTTTTGTCCGGTGAGACTGCTGTCCAGTGCATTGTGTGGGGCTGGAGGTTTTGAACGTTGACCCTATCTTACCCACTGGGCTTTGGCCCAGGGGACCACCAGTGGTCCTTGAGGGGGTTCCATGTGGTCCCCCAGCTAAATGATGGAGAGTTGGTAACTAAATGGACCCTTATTAGATCTCTAATAACTTTTGAGAGCGTAAAATGAAACATAATTTCATAATTTTACCCTCTCGAAAGTAAAATTTCTTGTTAAACATCTGTATTGTTTAATTTACAAGAAGTCTGCACAATTAGAGAATGTAGAAGACTACTTGTTATTTTGATCAACGTTTGCCCGTTATCTCTCCTATACCACATCAATACAATAAATCGTACGCAGTGACAACTACATTTGGGTTTGAGAAGCTAAAAATCAAATGGTGGTCCGACGTGGCTCAAATGCTGAATAAATAATGGCCTTGATGTGGAAAAAGGATGAGAACCACTGCTCTAAACCCAGGTTGTCCATTGAAACGCAGGGAGGGACGTGGTGGCATGGACTGGCTAGATGCTGTGTGCATCATCATGAGACACCCAGGGCGTATAGCAGGGGTGGGCAACTTTGACCATGGAGAGGGTCATTATATTTGTCATTCCAGAGGAGCCACATTGCATGCATGTCGTAGCGAAAATAGCCGATCTACAAGCTCAAAAAGCTGCGATGCGATGCGTTTTGAACTTGTAGATCGGCTATTTTTGCTATATATTGAATTGAAATCCTGAATAATTTTCTGAGGCTGAGGGCCACATTAGGTGAAGGTGGGGGCCGCATGTGGCCCGCGGGCCGCCAGTTGCCCATGAATGGCATATAGTATCGCACAGCAGCATGATGTGTGGACGAGGATCTGTCTGTGTGTGTTTAGATGTTTTCTGTGGAGGGTGTGTGAGGAATGAGGGACTTTTCTGCTGTTTAAACCTCAGCGAAACCTATGTTGGGAAAACCATGACATTTCGCAAGCCTCGCAAGTTCTATTGTTCTCCGTCCGGAGCATACTATACATTTGCACCCAGTGTACTGTAAGTAAAGGACATAGTTTGACTCTTAACTGTGACTCAGGCTTTGAGTTCATAGCACTCCCAAAACCCACGTATACAAACAACAACAACACTGTGGAGGTTGAGGGTTCACATAATGTAGGAGCAAATTAACATTCACATGATAAAGTAAAAATTATCCTCCTCTTTGGCCTGACATGTTCATGAGATTGTAGTTTTGAAAATCGTGAAAATGTGGCACACATCTTTGAATATATATTCTTTCACAGTGAACGTTTCTAACTTGAATATTTGCTTCTGGGGGGTCCCTGGAACAACATATTTCCAGATGGGGGTCCACGGCCAAATACAGATACTTTTGTGGGTCCTTGACATGAAAAAAAAGTCAGATACGTTCTTTCAGAAAACCGGCAGGATTTGGAAGACATTGTGTAGAATCTGGTCTCAGGTCTTAATGGGTTTATTAAGCTCGCTCACGTTCTCTCCACCTCTCCTCTCCATGCAGGTCCCGTCACTCTTCCCAAAGGCCACGGCCTGGGCCTTCCCTTCCAGAAGGAGTCTTTGCTGGGCATGGTGTCCAACCCCACGGAGGTGTTCTGCTCCGTGCCCGGTCGCCTGTCCCTGCTCAGCTCCACCTCCAAGTACAAGGTGACCGTGGCCGAGGTCCAGAGACGCCTGTCGCCCCCCGAGTGCCTCAACGCCTCGCTACTGGGAGGCGTTCTACGCAGGTGAGACCTCGAAGTGTTCTCAACAATGACATACGAAATGGACTGGTATTAGTCCCCACACAGAGAAATTCTGTAATTTCAGGAAGAAATCAAAGAAAGAAATCTGAGAAGTTCCATAAATCCGAAAACAAATGTTAGTTTGGGTCCCGGGCAAACGTCTAATTCTCTTTTGGGTCACAGGCTTAAAAAGTTTGGGGACCACTGCGCTAATGTATCGGAGCCCTGTATTCCATCTTCATTAATGGCCGCCTGTAGTCTATTAACCAATTAACGAACCATAGGCATGCAAGATGAGAAGCAAATGTTCACTGATCCGGTGCAATGCTGCCATTTCAGCATGTTTCAGATATTGTCAGAAATGTACTAAAAAGCATTTGTGGCAGTTTCTGATTATATAGTTTGGCCCACCAGTTATTAGATATTTTTGTGTGGTCTTCTAACTTGGCTTTATTGCCTCCTTTGGGGATACAGTAGGTTACATCAGAACACCTGGCAGTAATGTGAAAGATGGGTTGGTACTGAATGCAAAGGATTGTAGTGGTTTTATCGATTCTGTTCATGTTTGTGTGTGTGCGTGCGTGCACGCATGAGCGTGCACACTTACCGCTATGCTTATTAGAGTTGAGATTGGGGCTGCAGCAGGGTAGCTCTTATTGCAAGAGAGAAGATGACCTTATGGCACAATTTGGCACTATGTTAACACAGGCAGTCATACCCTGAAGAAGAGAATTTTTATGGCATAGTTGATAGCTATACGAGTTGTGCGTCCTCTTTTCTTTTATAACATAGCAGTCTCATCAGATACATCCTACAACCATGTGGACACTCACTGCGCCTGCTACAAGCCGTTGAAAACCCTTGTTTTCACCAGAAACGGCCCCCCTTCAATGTCGTTTCTGAGATACAGGGCTTTGAATGCAGGGCTTAGAATGGAAGTGGATGCGCGCGCATCTTCAAAATGGCCGCGGCCACTGTCCCACTTTGTGTTGTTGTATTAGCAAATAGTAGCTAACGATACGATCAGGATTAAAACATGGATTAAAGAATGTAAACCCTGGAACATGAGAGTCTCGTGTTTGGCGGGCTAGTGTACTAATTTAACCCTTCGTGTTCGCCGTTTCTGGTGTTAATTCTAGTTCACACACAAAACAGACATTTTAAGTAGGTCATATAGGCCACACAGCAATAGCGAATTTGTGCTATGTATGCGCTGTGTTTCCGTTTGTGCTGAAGCATCATTGGCGGCGGGTTTGGGTCAGGAGAGGTATCCGGGAGTCCGGGACCTGCTCGTGTTTGATTTATTTGTTTTTCAAAAGTGTATGATGAGCCCTCGTTCAGGGGTGACTGCGCTGGGTTCTCCTCTGACAGGCTATTTGAAAGCACTTAAAAACTCTTGAGTTTGGCTGAATGTGGAATGTAGTTAGGCAGTGGTTGAAAATGTGTAATGGAATGCGTCCGTTCTGTTCTGTCATGTGTCCCTCCTGAGTTTCAATGTAAATAGAAATGGACAGTAACGATACGTGTACATTGTTTACACACACACACACACACACACACACACACACACACACACACACACACACACACAGGGTTAAATTAACATCATTTTACAAAGATATGCTAAAATAATAGTATAATGTATTCCTCTTCCACAGAGCCAAGTCAAAGAATGGTGGCCGTTCCCTGAGAGAAAAGCTGGACAAGATTGGACTTAACCTGCCTGCGGGGAGACGGAAGGCAGCTAATGTCACTTTACTCACGGCACTAGTAGAAGGTATGAGCTGTCACTCAGTACTTTGCATATTTGCTTAGGATAATTTCGGTCACTGGGAATGCAGCTCAATTATGCAACATGTGCTGCAAAGTATTTCCCTGCTTAGCATGCATGCCTGTATACTACACCCAGGACGAAGAGGTTCGATCTGTCTATGATATTGTTTCATATAGTATGTTAAAGGTTTTATATGTTTATTACCATGTTTATTACATAACGTACGTAATATAGTGCAGTACAGGGCCATGTCAGACTCATTATTTGTATATTATATATTTAGTCTGTCAGTAGCAGCTATCCTGTAGTGATTGTCTCAATTTTGACTGAAGTCAATGACTGAGCTATGTCTGTCATCTGTCTTTGGACCATCACAGCAGATATCAAGGAAGAGATTACTTCATTTTCTGCCTTGCTTTGTGACTTTATAGGTTAGCGGTTATTTGTGCAATATCTGAAAAGTCAACAGTACAGACCTACAAAAGGAAATACGCTTCTATGGATTGCTTTCCGACTAGTGTAGTGACATTATCGGTTGCACATCCACAACTAAAATACTGTATGCGATCTCAGTTGGATTTTTTTCTCCTTCAAATGGCCTGGGACTAGTAAAAATCGCCCATATTCTAAACCTTCCTTGTAAATGCCTCCATTGCTAAAACAGCCCCATCAGTCATACCTGGGCTAGACAATGACACATCGTCATGCTCGTGATATCACTTCAATCACGTCTACCTGCCCCAGGCTAAACCAGAATATATATATTTTTAAAAGAAAATCTCTCTCTCTCTCTCTCTCTCTCTCTCTCTCTCTCTCTCTCTGCAACTCTAATCTTTATAAATGGTCTGATGGTTCTGTGTAAGAAAAAAAGACCGGAGGCATGTGTTATTTAGAGACCTTCAAAGCTGAATTAAGGCTTGTTATCCTGGTGTAGCAGCTCGCCAAGAGCGCCGGCTGACCTTAAAGCTTGTGCTTCTGAATAGGCGTCCGCTCCGCATCCTCCAGTGATGTGCGTGTCTATCAATAAGCAGCGCCGCTATGTTGGCCGCCACGGGGCTCTCGCCACTTGCATTTCGACCACATAAATCCATTATGACCATGCAAGTCAAGTCGCCCTAAAGACAGGGAGGGATATATTCATCTCGCTAGCACCTCCTCCTCCTCCCCCGAGCAAGAACACGGAGCACAGCTGATCATTCTGCGCTATGCTCTCACTGCTCTGCCGCCTCATCATCAGCCTCCAAATGAGTTGCCGCTGTTAGCGGAATGAATGTCTGGCCAAATTGATGAGGTCTGTTGTCTGCCTGGGACACGGCACCATCCTAATCCTTTGTCCAGTGGGGCCCGGGGACATGCGGTGATGATGAATGTTAATGTTAATTACCTACATTTCGAATTTCTCTGCGGCGGAGAGAGTTTTTGGAGCACACGCTAATGATAAGGCTTTTATGGCCTTGAGATTAAGCGAGCCCCCAGTGTTGTTTCTCCTCAGTTTCTTCTTGGCATCACAAAACATTCTTGGCTTTTTTTTCTTCAGGGATTGAGTTTGTCTGTGATTAGTCTGTCGTTTTTTATTACAATATGTATATTTGATTTTTTTTCCAATAGGTGAAGCGGTTCACTTAGCAAGGGACTTTGGCTACGTGTGCGAGACCGAATTCCCGGCGAAAGCCATCGCCGAGTACCTGGGCAGGCCGCACGTGGAGCGCAACGAGGTCAACTCTCGCAAGAACATGCTCCTCGCCGCCAAGTAAGTGACAAAACTCATCCCTTGATGGTGGTATCTAATCTGCATAAGAGCCTCTAGCTATTTTCTCCCCCCCCCCTCCTAAAATCAAAACTTGGCAGTGCCTGCAAGCCAAGTTTTGATTCGAGTTGACAGATCAAGATATTTCACAAAGATTTTGTTCATTCACTGATTGTTTTAGCAACTTAACGATTTCCCTGTGATTTCTTTGGCTTATTAGCTACGGTTCAGAGAACTCGCTACTTGCTAAACTGAATGGAAATGTCATCATGCATGAGGATTTCATCTTCAGCTCTCAAGTAGCTTCGTCAGTTGAATCACTAGATGATAGAGGCTAGACTTCAACCTTCACATCTAGTACATGTTATAACACATCTAGTACATGGTATAACACATCTAGTACATGTTATAACACATCTAGTACATGTTATAACACATCTAGTACATGTTATAACACATCTAGTACATGTAACACATCTAGTACATGTTATAACACATCTAGTACATGTTATAACACATCTAGTACATGTTATAACACATCTAGTACATGTTATAACACATCTAGTACATGTTATAACACATCTAGTACATGTTATAACACATCTAGTACATGTTATAACATATCTAGTACATGTTATAATACATCTAGTACATGGTATAACACATCTAGTACATGTTATAACACATCTAGTACATGTTATAACACATCTAGTACATGTTATAACACATCTAGTACATGTTATAACACATCTAGTACATGTTATAACACATCTAGTACATGGTATAACACATCTAGTACATGGTATAACACATCTAGTACATGTTATAACACATCTAGTACATGGTATAACACATCTAGTACATGTTATAACACATCTAGTACATGTTATAACACATCTAGTACATGTTATAACACATCTAGTACATGTTATAACACATCTAGTACATGTTATAACACATCTAGTACATGTTATAACACATCTAGTACATGGTATAACATAACACATCTAGTACATGTTATAACACATCTAGTACATGTTATAACACATCTAGTACATGTTATAACACATCTAGTACATGTTATAACACATCTAGTACATGTTATAACACATCTAGTACATGTTATAACACATCTAGTACATGTTATAACACATCTAGTACATGTTATAACACATCTAGTACATGTTATAACACATCTAGTACATGTTATAACACATCTAGTACATGGTATAACACATCTAGTACATGGTATAACACATCTAGTACATGTTATAACACATCTAGTACATGTTATAACACATCTAGTACATGGTACTTTATAGTTCTACATTTCGATGCCAATACTTTTGCACTTTTACTCAAGTGCATTTTGAATTCCGGTGCCTTTTACGTTCAACAAAGTAGTTCCACATTGCAGTATTGATACTTTTACTTAAAGGTTTCATTCTCATGAAGTTTTATTTTTCGTTTTTCTTTTAGGTTTTCTGACCTCAATTATACCCCAAAAACCCTGAACTTTGACCATTCAGTGGATTTTCTGTGGTCTGGAATTTTCTCTGGGGTTTGGAAGCCTTTTTGAGCTGCAATGAAAACAGGCAAAACAGTGACATCTGCTGGCAAATCCCATTGACATATATGGGATTTGCAGGCTGTGATCACAAACAGCAGGAATATCACTTGTTTGAGCCAGAAAACCCCAGACCACAGAAAACCTACTGAATGTTAAAAGTTGAGATTATTTGGGTGCAATTGAACTCAGAACCCCCCCCCCCCCCCCAAAAAAAATTAAGAAAATTTACTAAAACCTTTTTTTATGTCACAATCCCTTTAGCAAAACATTTGCAAGTACTCTTTCCACCATTGACTATATTTCACATCTCTCTCCCCTTCAGGCAAATCTGCAAAGAGTTCACCGACATGCTCACTCAGGACCGCTCGCCCCTGGGAAACTCTCGACCGGCGCCCATCCTCGACCCCGGCATCCAGGGCTGCCTGACCCACTTCAGCCTCATCACGCACGGCTTCGGCTCGCCCGCCATCTGCGCCGCCATGACCTCGCTGCAGAACTACCTGAACGAGTCGCTCAAGCAGGTGGACAAGATGTACCTGAGCGGCGGCGACAGCCAAGGCTCGGCCTCGGACAACGGCAACAAATCCGCCGACAAAATGGAGAAGCACAGGAAATAATAATGAGACTTTTTCACAGAAGAGTGTTCATGGACTTCAGAGCCCCCTAGTCGCCCCCCGTCAATCTCTTTTACGACAGTCACCCACCCCAGCCAGCCCCCTGCCCCCTCCTTGTCTGTCGGCCTTTTGGACTATTTTCAAATTGCTATTCACTAGTTTTGGCATTTTGGTAACAATAAGACAAAAATGATTTCTGGGGACTTTCCAGTCAAATAGATGGGGTCACCATACGTCTGTGTCCACAGCCACCTACTTTGTTGAGGTGCCCGTTGGTGGTGTGACTGCCATGGGGTCCCGTTGGCGGTGTGACTGCCATGGGGTGCCGTTGGTGGTGTGACTGCCATGGGGTCCCGTTGGTGGTGTGACTGCCATGGGGTCCCGTTGGTGGTGTGACTGCCATGGGGTCCCGTTGGTGGTGTGACTGCCATGGGGTCCCGTTGGTGGTGTGACTGCCATGGGGTGCCGTTGGTGGTGTGACTGCCATGGGGTCCCATTGGTGGTGTGACTGCCATGGGGGTCCCGTTGGTGGTGTGACTGCCATGGGGTCCCGTTGGTGGTGTGACTGCCATGGGGTCCCGTTGGTGGTGTGACTGCCATGGGGGTCCCGTTGGTGGTGTGACTGCCATGGGGTGCCGTTGGCGGTGTGACTGCCATGGGGTCCCGTTGGTGGTGTGACTGCCATGGGGTCCCGTTGGTGGTGTGACTGCCATGGGGTCCCGTTGGTGGTGTGACTGCCATGGGGTCCCGTTGGTGGTGTGACTGCCATGGGGTCCCGTTGGCGGTGTGACTGCCATGGGGTCCCGTTGGTGGTGTGACTGCCATGGGGTGCCCGTTGGTGGTGTGACTGCCATGGGGTCCCGTTGGTGGTGTGACTGCCATGGGGTCCCGTTGGTGGTGTGACTGCCATGGGGTGCCGTTGGTGGTGTGACTGCCATGGGGTGCCCGTTGGCGGTGTGACTGCCATGGGGTCCCGTTGGCGGTGTGACTGCCATGGGGTGTTGCTATCCAACACATCTTATGGAACAAACAAACACATTATGGATCCCCCCATGCACTGATTACTTGCTATGAATGGAAGTGTATCTCCTACACATGCATTCCTGTGATCAGCACCTATGGTGCTGACCGGTCACAGCGAGAGCTTCATTCAGCAGGACTCTCTACAGCAGCACATCACACAGCGTCTGTGTAGAACGGTGTGTTGACGCCAGAACAGAACACAACAGAAAGCAGACTGTAATTTTTCTTCCTTCTTCCCAGAGGACATCATTTCAAGATGAGTTGCTGTGGCTGTGAATTCCTCTCCGATTTGTATCCCACCCCCCTCCCCTCCCACCCCCTTCCCCCCCGTCTGGAGGCAAATCCACTGATTTCCTGTCTCTTCTGTGGTGCTCACTCACATCCCATTGGACTTCCAACAGAGAATTCTTTTTTTAAATACGGGAAAGACAGAGAGAAGAAATTTTACTTAATCCTTTTCCTCGTATGTGCTTGTGATTTCTTCTCTCTCTCTCTCTCTCTCTCTCTCTCTCTCTTCACAACACCAAAATGGGTCCAGTATTATCACTTTGCTTTTGTTCATGGCAGTTGTTTCATACCGTAGAGCTGAGTGACCGAAGAAAAAGACAAGGAAAAACATTGACAATTTGCTTGTCACTCAGTCTGCGTTCCCCCCAGAAACCAGAGTGTTTAAAGTACAGTTTATCATGCAAGCCTTTTCAGTGTTCGTGTGGCTTAAGGGCAGAGCAATGCTTCCATTTCCTCTGTATTTAAAACAAGTCTTTAAGAGTCTTAGTCCATTGGATATGTGACACATTTAGTACTAAAAGAACCCCATGTAGATGTCAACCAACCAGCCAATTCAGTCCTGCCAGTGTACGTATGTACGTGTATGAGTGTGTGTGTGTGTGTGTGTGTGTGTGTGTGTGTGTGTGTGTGTGTGTGTGTGTGTGTGTGTGCGTGTGTGCGCGCACGCGAGAGCGAGCACGTGTAAATGTATATATTTCTTTCTTTTAAAACAAAACAAAAAACGTGTGTTTCTAATTAGACATTGAATTACAAACATTTTATCCAGTATCTTGTCCTGAATGTAAATACTTTCTAATTTATGTTGTAATTTAATGGGCTTGTGTAAATAATGGTATCATTCTGGTGTATGGTTTTTATGATGTGTTAAACTTTTATAAATGGGTTAGTTTTTTATCAGGTAGAGGTTAGGCAGTGGGTATGACATACTTTTTGAACATCTGTAAAAAAAGAAAAAAAAAATCAAGTTGCAAGGAAAAATGAATAAAAGACTCAACCCTGACCTTGCTAACAATTCAGTTATTTTGCCTATCTGTACAGACACACGCACACACACACACACACACACACACACACACACACACACACACACACACACACACACACACACACACACACACACACACACACACACACACAGAGAGAGAGAGAGAGATTTTGTTAATAAAAGTAATGAATTTCTTTTGAGGGCCTAGTCATGGGTTTGAATATTCCATTAATAAACATCAAAGACAAAATCTCAAACTAATGGGAACAGTGGCCATCATTATCCACGCTCATGTAACCACAGAAGTAGACTATGTGTGGGGAGTCCACTAAAAGCAATGTGATGTGTGAAGACATGTTGAGCTAAGAGCAAAAAACAACTTGTAGTCACCCATCCCGTTCCATTGATCTAGTCTTGGTGTGCCGCGAGACAACTATTGCAATTTACAACTACAGAATACAAAATAAGTTACAAATGAACTTTAATTTACAATATCTGTACTTTGTGAACACTCATCTATCAATACAGAGGCAAATTATATAAACCCACAAAATATTTAAAACATTTTCAACATGGCATCCCTATTTTGGGCATGAGCTGAACATGTAATTTGAGAATTGAAACAGTCCAGGCTGCGTTTAAAGCTTGTCGATCCACATATTGTCTCTATGAATACAGGTGTACCTTTAAGATTTGGACTTGCCCTGCATCTGTAGGCTATGCCTTTGGCTTTGGTACAAAAAGTTTGAAAATTACTATAAGGCTTGTTTATCTGTTGAAAGTTGAAACTTCCTCTTTTCTCCCATGGTTTCCATCCCATCTGTGCAGGTGTGTTCTTGTGTCGCTGTGTAAATGAGGTCCCTCTCGTGTATACCTGGGCTGCCAGTTTCACAACAACAGAGGACAATTCCTTTGAAGTGTGTGTGTGAGAAACAGAGGGGATGGAAAGTGCGGATGGACTCGACTTGTTGAGCAAGGTTGCTTAATCATCACTTTACTCAGCCCGTCTCTGCTGATTCATGTGGCTTGTCTTTGTTTATGTGTTAAAAAAAAATGACACACACACACACACACACACACACACACACACACACACACACACACACACACACACACACACACACACACACACACACACACACACACACACACACACACACACACACATACCAACATGGCTCATAGTAGTACATCTATGTTGGATTTGTCACACAGGAGGATTTATGAGCACACCAAAGTGACGGACTCCTCCACCAAACAGATTTATTGCAGAATGTCCATATTCGTATCGCACTTCACTGAAATGTAGGCATTTTATGTGTACACACACGGGACGCCGCTTCACTGCTTTGTGTGTCAATCCAGTGTTGAGAGATGTTTCCCAAGCGGAACGCACACGTTCTGTTTCCAGTGAAGGTGATTCAAAACCAGAAGTGTTACATAACATCAGCCCCCCTCAACCCACTCCACCAGCACATTATCAGTGCCAGGCACGTTATCATGACACACAGTTTGCACTGCTATTCCTCCTAAAAGCAGTTATACAGTCGACGACTGGGCCTCGGCCGAGCGAGCTGCACTCTATACTGGAGAAGAGGCATGAGTGTGTCACACTCATCAGACTAACAAGTAGCAGCCTCTCCCCTCTCTCTCCCTCAGAACCTGTCTAACCAGAACTGTCAACCTGGTGGCTCACAGCCCTGCCAGCGGTTAACTTTAACTGCTTTCAGTTACTCAGATTAGGCTCTTGCGTGGGGCTGTGAGTGCGGAGAGGAGGTTGGGGCTTGGACTAAATGGACTTGAGCTGCTTCTCCTCCAAGTGTCTTTTAATGACCAGTTCAACACGAGGCATTACTTAAAGGCAGAGTATATTCACCCCCCATCTTACCAGTGGTCGAAAGTTATAACTAAGTAAGTTTTCTCAAGTACTGTACTACTTGTTATAATCATGATCGCCCATGGCTGTGTACTTGAACGTGAGACACAGTGTACTTGATATGTATTGTGTACTGACTGATCTGTAGCATACTTTATAGTTAGGCTACGAGAGACATCTCAGACAGAAAGGTCAGCCTTGCTGCAGTTAGCGGTTATTATGTCTCATATCTTGTTGTCACGTCATTTGGGATCCATGCAGCTCTATATATGTTCCTGTGTGTATAATAAACTGTGTGAACCTTTGGCGTGATACTGTCTCGTGTCCCGTTATTTGTTCTCCCGGGCCCGCCGCCGCAGTCGTCGTACCAAAGGAATAATTCAACTGGATTGTCCCACACCACCCAGCCTGCACACACACTACCTGTCTGCCAGAACCAGACCAAGGTCCAATTAGAGTTTACACTACTGATTAAGTACAATTTTGAGGTATTTCCTATTTCCAATACCTTTACTTCTACTCCACTATCAGTTCCAAATATTGTACTTTTACCCCACTACATTTCTTTGGCAGTTTTAGCCACACAAGTTACTTTGTAAATTTAGATTATTATTACAAAACCGGTACATTAACCACTTCAGCCTATACTATATATAGGCTACATTTCGGCAATTTGAAAATATCCAATCTACAAACTCACAATGTGTCGCAAGTTTGTAGATCTGCTATTGTCAAAAGATTTTCATACATACTTTAAGTACATTTGATGCCAATACGTTTGTACTTTTTTGAATTCCAGACTTTTGCTTTTATTAAATTCCGGACTTTTACTTGTATGGAATAGTATGGAATACTGCAATACTATTGCAGTATATATTGATACTTTTACGAATAAGTAAATAATGTGAGTACTTTTTCAACCACTACCCCCCCCCCCCCCCCCACCCATCCTCTCTCTCTCTCTCTCTCTCTCTCTCTCTCTCGCTTTTTGTGTCTCTGTCACACTGTTTATTGTCAGCTGTGTCACATCATGCCGGTGGTGTTTGTTATGAAGCTGTAGCCGCGAGGTATTCGTCGACAATAATGTCCTGTTTACTTTCCTCACCTCTATTGTCTGCAGATCGTATCCCTCGAGGAAGGATTTGTTGTAGATGTGCGCTGTCTGTCTGTCTGTCTGTCTGTCTGTCTGTCTGTCTGTCTGTCTGCACAGTGTGCAACTGTGTATGCAGTGTGACAAATCTGGATCTGCTCCTCGTTTGGCAGGAGTCAGATGATGCAACACGTTGTTTTGTTTTGTGTCTTATTGGGCCTCTCTCTCTCTCTCTCTCTCTCTCTCTCTCTCTCTCTCTCTCTCTCTCGGGGCAAAGGAGACTTTTGACTGTTAAATGGTGTGGACATTTTTCTTCCACTTTCAGTCAAAGCAAACCTGAAGACGTATTAAGCACTTCTTAAATCCTATAACCTCAAGTATTCAGGGCCAGGCTATATACTTAGTTGACCTAGCCCCCCAGAGCCCTGTACTAGGTCCACACACACACACACACACACACACACACACACACACACACACACACACACACACACCACCACCCCTATACTGCAAATCTCCAGGGAAAGTAGCTCTGCGCTCTACAACTTGTAGATCTGCTACGAAATGTTCGGCCCATAAGAGGGATGCTATAGGGCAGTGGTTCCGGGTCCTTGAGGGAGTTCCAGGGGGTCCCCAGCTAAATGATATATAGTTAGGAACTAAATGGACCCCTGTTGTAGGGAAACAGAAATGTTGTCATTTTATTTAGAAGTTTCAGCATGAAACGCTGCTCTGAAGTTTCTGAACCAATCAGAGCGTTGCATCCCTTCAGGCGATGGGACGGTAGCTATGTGTGTTTGTTTACAAGTCATAGTGGCCAGCTGTACCAGTTTACTGATATGTGGCTTATTTCTACCCTATAATGTTTTCAGATACATATTTTAGTGTGATGATTAAGTTGAAACCGAGTAATACACTGTCTGGATCTTGAATGGGAATAAAAGGATAATAAGGAGGATTTCTGTAATCAGTAGCAGCTGTGTTGGACAGTGTTGGACGGAATCAAACGGGTGAGCTTCATTTTTATTGCCGTTTTTGGAGTTTGGAGTTTGTAGATCTGCTATTTTTGAAAAAAAAAATAGCAGGATTTAGAAGACATTTCTTTAGAATCCTCAGGTCTAAATGGGCTGAACAAATACTGAAGCATGCAAGGACATTTATTCACTCCAAACAATGATCTCACCACCAAATCATACAGCGCCACCAGTAATACCATTGTTTTACTTTAATCGGACTGACATCTACCGAATCGCTTAATTCTCATGATTGGTTCCTCTTTCTTTTCAAGTAAGGGCAAAGATAATAACTGATCCCCCGAAACATTTCCTCTCCTGTTTGTGTGTGTGTGTGTGTGTGTGTGTGTGTGTGTGTGTATGACGGTATGAGTGATTCACCCAGTGATATACGCTTGACAGAGATGGGAGGAAAAAAAGTCTCCACGTGAAGCAAGTTTAGACTTGCTCGTAATAAGCTCACCTGTGCGGCTTTATTGCCTCTCCTTGAGACTATATCGTATGCTCCTTTTATTTTCATGGATCATCATCATAACTGACGTGCTAATATAGAATCATCTTTTTGATCTCATTAGGATGCCCAGAGCCTACTTGTCATCTCGGGATTCACTGAGCTGTATAACGTACTCCTATTTCTGCTTGCCAGCTCTGACTGAGAGTATGTGACCTTTTCTATGTAGGTCACGGGCGGCGTGTCACATGACCAAGTGTTGATTTCGTCGACTAATAACTATAGCGAAAAAAATGTTCGCCGACTATTATCTTTCACTGACGAAAACGAAGCTATGATGACTAAACCTAAGACTAAATCTATTAACAATGTTGTCAACAGATAAAAACGAGACAAAAATGTTAGGAAGGGACTATAGTGGACAAAAGAGCCAGTATAAGTCATTTTACACTTGGTTGCATGCTGAAAATGGCCGTTCTACAAGCTCAGTCAACAAAAAGTCAACAAAAACTAGACTAACACTAAAACATTCCAGGTGACTAAAATGTCACTGAAACTAAATGAAAACTATTCAAAAAGTCTACGACTAAAAACTAAAATCAAAATTTGCTGTGAAAATCAACACTGCACATGAATCATGATGCAGTTGTTTGTTGGAGACTCGTCGCAAAAGACACAGCAAAGGATCAAAGTTTTATTATTTAATTTTTCTTCCAATATCAGTCCATTTCCATTCTTTATTAGTAAAATGACCCTAATTGCAAGCAGCTGTTCCTGTCATCACTCACAGGAGAGAAAGAAGAATAGAGAGAGAAAGAAAAAAAAACAACAGTGCTGGGAATCTAAACGCATACAGAGTTTAATGTGAAATAAACAACAAGTTCATAAAAGACAATATTCGATTGTCTTTTCACGGACTACAGCTTTCTTATCATGGTGTTTCCACATACTTGGTACATTACTTTCACCCCTTGTATTTTGTGCAACCACTTCCCTTCCCCATTTCAATCTGTTGCACATTAAGGCTCATTTGCAGTCACACTAATCGCTTCTTGCCGTTCCCAACCACCAAAACCACTTTATGAGCTCAGTCCTGGTCCCAACATCCCACGGTACAAGTCACAAGTCACGCCGACTACAATATAGTCTCAAATCTATAACCGGGGTGGTAGAGGTCAACTTGGTTTCAACTCAATCGGCAAACATTGTGGAGGTGGAGTTAATCATTATTGTCTCTTGACAATTCCCCAGCTGATTCAAAGTGAGTGAATTAACGAGACCCTTGCATAGTAGACACCTATTTTATTTTTATGTGTTTTTAACTGGTCAGTAGAGAACAAGCAAAAATAATTATATATATATATATATATATATATATATATATTTGATTTGGTGGCTGTACTGTTTGTGTGTTGTTACAGTCATCCAGTATACAAGGGGTGCATTATAGGTCGCCGTGAAAGGAACTTATAGTTCAATAATGAGAGCACAAAGCAATGACAACGACAAGGGGGGGGGGGCAGCCGTTTGGGGGTGGGGGGGGGGGGGGGGGGGGAGTTGCCATCTAATCCCTCAGGAAAATGTGGAAGAAATTAATTTTAATTACAAGGTTGAAGCCCGTTTGGGGGGGCGGCATATAAGAGGGGGGGGAGGGGGGTTCGGAGGGTAGTGGGAAATGAGGGAGGGTATGGATGGTCAGTGAAGGAGGGGGTGGTCTCTTTAAGAATTAAGATGTAATAGTTCATCGTCCTATCAACTTGATATACGTATATGGATCTAAATGAATAAGAACAAGTTCATAATGTACTTTCATCATTACAGGCCAGTGTCTCATTTCAGACGATAATGGCCATAGATCTCTCTTTTCTTCTCTCTTGCACTTATTTCATAATACTGAAATATAAGATTTCAAAAAAATTAACACAAATTAGGCTACATACATACATACACACACTGTATAATATTATTTGGCTACATGAAGGTATATAACAGTATGGGGCCAATACATTAGTGTCTATATTTCCAACAGTTCTTTTCTTGTGGGAATGCTGTGGCCTGTCTGACTTCCCCTTCTTTTTTTCCGTCTAGCCACCCAAACACCCCCCTCCCTCCCTCCCTCCCTCCCTCCCATGCTCAACACATACTACCAATTAGTCAGCGGCGTAGTCGCAGCCAGTGTCAGACAGGAGGACTACAGGGACCCCCTCCATCCTCACGTACCTCCTCTCTCTCTCTCTCTCTCTCTCTCTCTCTCTCTCTCTCTCTCTCTCTCTCTCCTCACTCACAGACAACAGATGTCTCGGTTTCTCAGGGAACTCGTGGCTTTCTCTCTCTCTCTCTCTCTCTCTCTCTCTCTCTCTCTCTCTCTCTCTCTCCAATAAACACTGCTTAAAAACCCTCCCCTTCTCTCCCTCAATTCTAACTGGAAATGGGAATATGTTTTTGTCTTACAAAGACAAAGTCCCTCTCCTTTCCCTTCCGCTATTGCTTTGCGAGGAGGCCGGGCCCCTTAGTTCTTCTTTCGTAGTTTAGCTCGACACAAAAACAGATAAATTACACAGGATGGTTGACGACGCCGCCGCCGCGCATCTTCAGCCTAATGAAGAGCATCTGTTGTTTCCCCCTGTACAAATATACAAGCAAGTCTCGTTCACCTAGCCTAGAAAACAGTAATTGGAACAAGATGTTTGGTCAACAAACAGTCCTGTAAACAAACACAAACTGTACACCCTATATGCTCTGCACTGGGTAGATTTTTTTTTTTTTAAATAAACTTAAAATATACTTTGTTGTACGATGGCGTATATAAATATATCAGTGACTATAGCTTGCTCAGGTGTGTCTTTCTCGAAACATTATTTGTAGTCCCTCGCTGTACAAACGACTGACTTGAGTAGTATTTGTGATTTACGTACTGTCATCACTGTGTTGATGGGATTATGAGTTATGCATTAAGAGGGATTATTGATTTGTCTGACTGTCGCAAACGGTTTCTGGATGCATTATCATTGCCCAGCAGCACATGGTCGATTCCCAAGCCTAAGATGTACTGTATGTATGTACACTAATAAGTAGCAATGGCTGTAGTAGAGGCCACATGTTGTCCCCATTGAGGTGGAGTGCCACAGATAGGAAGCACCTGCTGTCATGCACAAATGAATCTCTCTCTTTCGCGTGCGTGCGTGCACGTGCCTGTGTGCATGCGTGCATTCACCGCTCATTCATTCTATTATATCTCTGCATCATCTGCATGCTGTCAGGAAGAAACCACCTAACTCCAAAATGTTAATTTTTTCAGAAAATTATTTTTTACTTAATTGTATGCGAGGGGGAGAGGTGGTGGAGTTAGTTGTAAAGCCACTAACTCCACCACCTCTCCTCTTAACCTTAACCTCTTAACTCCATTGCCATTGGACCCTCAAACTGTCTGCTCACTTAGCAGACAGTTTGAGGGTCCAATGGAGTTAAGAGGTTTTGTCCGAAGCGCTTTGCACTACTCTTCATTTGTTCAACTTCAATATCATTTAACCAACACAAAGACGTAAAGGGTGTTCAATTGCCCATTTGCAGACCGCAGCCATGTTTCCATCAGAGTTTGGAAGCACTCGTTTTCAGTAAAGCAATGTCCTGCTGCCTCTTGCATTATGTGCTAATTCAAAACAGGTGGTACACAGGGCAGTCGAGTGATATCTAACGAGCACTTCCAAACTCCAGCACTTAGAAAAAGAATCACCTGCAAGGACACAAAGTAGCTCATAACATGTACATGAGTAGGTATGGGGACTTTTATGAAACAAACACTTAGAGGATAGACAGAGAATAATTCAAGCTTTCCGTACAGCTGCAATGTTGGTGAGTTTGACGTTGTTTAATACAATCAGATAGGACTTTTCTGTTTGGATGAATGGGCTGCCATTGGAAGTTGCACCTAAGTAGCACCTTGCCATTAACGTATATGGTAAGATGGCCGCAGTCTGCATATGGAGAATAGCCCTGCAAAAAATAAAACAATAAATCAAAAACTTCAAAAATTGAGTTAGGTGGTTTCCTTCTGACAGCAAGGAATGGACTCTAAGTGTACCACGGTGATGTCAGCATCATGCGTGTTCTTCACAGTGTCACAACCTTGATAGCCTTGATAACCTTTGGAATGGAAATGCATGATGTGATTAAGATCTATAGCTCCGCGTCCAAACCACAAAGGCCCACATCATAGAGGAGCTAGTTCTCTCAGATGTGTCCTTATTGTTATGGTAATCCAGATAACTTAAACATGAACTGCATCATGATGTTAATTAATTAAATGAAATGAAAGGAATTAGCTTGAAGTCTTGTGTTTTTGGCAGGCTTCATGAATGGCGGATATAGGAAGTAACGCTGTGTGTGTGTGTGTGTGTGTGTGTGTGTGTGTGTGTGTGTGTGTGTGTGTGTGTGTGTGTGTGTGTGTGTGTGTGTGTGTGTGTGTGTGTGTGTGTGTGTGTCTATCCATATCTATGTATTTGTGTACTCAAGTACTGTACAATTTTGAGGTAGCCTAATTTTACTTTACTGGAGTATTTCCAGTTTTCACTTTTCAGTATACGTTTACTTGTACTCCACTACATTTCAGAGGCAAATATTGTACTTTTACTCCAATACAATTATTTGAAAACTTTAGTTAGGCCTACTAGTTACTTAGATGTTGCGATTACCCACTATACATGTCGTCCATTGGAAAGTAGACAATGCCCAAGCTCCTATCTGCTATTTTCCAAAGATTTGAAAACTTCAAGTACATTTTGATACTGTTACTTTTGTAATATTACTCAAGTAACATTTTAATTGGGGCGCCGCTGGCCTAGCGGTCCAGGCTCATGCCACACATAGGCTCTGGCCTGACAGCGCGTCGCTGTTCGAGTCCCGTTCATGACGACCTTTGCTGCGTGTCTCTCCCCTTCTCTCTCTCTCTCTCTTTCCTGTCCGTCTCCACTTGTATCTATCAATAAAGGCAGAAAAGCTGTAAACAATAATGTAACATTTTAATTTCTGACTCTTATACTTGTAAACAGAGTATCTATTAATAATTTTACTTAAGTAAAAAATTTGCATCCTGCCTTTTCCACCACTAAGTGAGTGTTGGGTGTGTGTGTGTGTGTGTGTGTGTGTGTGTGTGTGTGTGTGTGTGTGTGTGTGTGTGTGTGTGTGTGTGTGTGTGTGTGTGTGCGTGCATGTGCTCGCGAGTGTGTATGTATGTGTGTGCGTGCGTGCGTCTGCGTGTGCGCGTGTGTCCGTACTTCAGAGCAGGAATGCCCATAGGCAGGCACCAGCCTTTATGGTTCAGCTGAAGGTAACGCTCATTACTCTGAGCGAGCGACAGTCTCTAAGCAGCTGTACTGCATGGTTAAAGCTCTGTGGCCTCGGGCACCTCTCTGGCCCTCTCTCTCTCTCTCTCTCTCTCTCTCTCCACTAATAAAGATATACAGAAGAGGAGAGAGAGAAAACATGCAGAAATGTTGAACTTCTTGCAAAGTGGAATAAGAAGAGCTGGCCAGTGGGAAGGATGGATGGGTAAAGAAAGAGGCTGAGGGCTTTAGAGAGAGAAACAGAAATAGAGACTGGGATATGTTTAAACATTATATTTAATTCACTCACTTGTTAGATCTAGATAGATATAGATAGATATGCAGTGGTGGAACTTACTTAACTACAATTTTGTGGCATTTGCACTTTATAATTTCCAATAGTTTTACGTCTACTCCACTACTTTGAATTTTGGACTTCTACATTGCAGTATTGATACTTTTACTTAAGTAAAACAATTGAATACTTTTTCCCACCCCTGGACATAACATTACATGACATAAAGACTTACATTATACTCGCCTCTCTTCTCCAGGTTTGAAAGTTGTGGCAAGGTGCACGACAGAAAAGCTATAGATATAACAAAACAAAAAAAAGAAGAAAGGAAGAAAAAAAAAATAGAACAACAACGGGACAGAAAGCCAAATTGAAAAAGATACATATCTGCCAAAAGAAAGAGTAAATAGTAAACATGTGAAGCCAAAAGCTGCCTTGAATGGCTCTCTTTGACAGCAAATGTTTCCAGTATGGGGTGAATCATTGTAAAACCACATTCATTTCCTGCCTGTGTTTATCCAATGGGGGATGAGATACAAAGCTGTCCAGACTTGTTTGCAGTGTGCATGCAGGATAGTGTTAAGAGAAGGAGATGCGCTGAGCTCAGCTCAGCATGCAGGGAACAAGGGCCATATAGTCGTATTTAGGTAAGTGTGGTGGTAGTTTGACAGCACGCTCGCTGACCGACTAGTCATGATAGCTAGTCCTTTTAAGAACGCATTTGTAGTGTAGATAACAGTAGCACAATTTGAAATGTGCACTATAGGGTTCGACTGGATTGCTGAATTCCTACAATGACCAGAATGCTTTGGTGGCCTTGTGGTTGGGGAGACACCCCATGTGGGCTATATAGTCTCACAAGTCCACAAAGGAAGAAGTGAGACCACATTTTGGTCATCATGACTAAATTATCTAAAAAAAACCCCACATATTACACACATAAAAATAAAACCCAGGAAAGTATTTCTTGTCCTCATAAACATCATTAAAATAAGAGCTGGTTGCAAAAGGGCTGAAGTGGCCCAATTATTTACTATATCTTGATCTTGATCTTCATTGATGATTACTAAAATTATGAAAATGACAAATGGCACTTATTCACGCATTGGAACCAAATTGATTTAATGGGCTGAATTGAATGTTTTCTCACTTCATTCTCTCTCTCTGTCTCTCTGTCTCTCTGTCTCTCTGTCTCTCTGTCTCTCTCTCTCTCTCTCTCTCTCTCTCTCTCTCTCTCTCTCTCTCTCTCTCTCTCTCTCTCTCTCTCTCTCTCTCTCTCTCCCTCCCTCCCTCCTCCCCTTCTCTGGCTACACAATCCAGCAGTGGTGGAACAAGTACTCGTCTATTTTACTTAAGTAAAAGTATCAATACTTCAATATAGAAATACTTTGTTAGTATTGGTAAGTATTGGTATCAAAATGTACCTAAAGTAGGCCTACCAAAAGTAAAACTCATTGTGCATAATGTCCCATTTCAAGCTTTTAAACATGTTTTGAAAATAGCCAATATATACATACGTATAGGTTGAAGAGGATAATGTATGTTTTGCAATAATAATCAAAATCTACAAAGTAACTATAGTAACTAAAACCTTGAAATGATTGTAGTGGAGTATAGAAGTATACAATATTTGCCTCTGAGATGTAGTGGAGTAGAAGTAAAAGTATTTAACCTATTCAGGACGGGAACCCCTTTTGGTGTTTTATGCATTCTCTTATACTTTAGCTATTGAAAAATAGCAGATCTACAAGCTCATAGCGCGGCACCGAGTGCTGCGCTACGAGCTTTGTAGATCTGCTATTTTTGAAAATGTGTGAAAATGTGGCGGACATCTTTGAATATATATTCTTTCAGAACAAATCGAAGTAAAATGTATAAGCTACTTATAGTTATACTTTCATTGCACTGCAATCCAGGCCGTGTTTTTGCCATGTATACGTCAGTCATATAGACCTGTGTGGCTGGCTCTGTTATGTTGGGCGCTATTGTGCAGTTGGAAGACAGAGAGCGAGCAATGTTTACAGTACTCTCCGCTGGCGCCTGGCCACGGCGTTACTCTGCGCATAAAGGAGGGAGGGAAGGTAGGTGGTGACGAGAGGTGTCAATGATCACCTGTCAGATTGAATGATGCACCTCCTCCTCTTTAAACCACAGAGGGAGAAAGAGACGTAACAGAAATATGATGAGAGAGAGAGAGAGAGAGAGAGAGAGAGAGAGAGAGAGAGAGAGAGAGAGAGAGAGAGATGGCAAGGTGAGATAGCAAGGGGGAGTTTGGAGAGAAAGCAAAAGAAAGAGAAAGTATAGTGAGAGAAGGGAAGAGGGTTTAGACTAGAGGGAGTGCATGACTGCAGACTTCAGCATATTTTTGAAACGTTTCATGGAAAACCAGTTAGTAACTCTGATACCTTTTTCTGTAGTTTTAGGGAAGACGGAGGACTTTAAAAATAATGATGAACTTAAATAATAATGTGTTTTTATTTTTATTTTCTCAAAGTGAGAAGAAAAAATGTCACGTTACCGTCTCTAGCCAGTTAGCTACTACAAACGTTGTGCGAAGCTCGGCCAATCACAGCAGAAGTTAGGTAGGTTACTCCGGAAGAAGAACAATAACAATATGTGACAATAACTATAGTCGGGTCGCGCATGAGATTTTCACACGCCCTGATTGGTTCACCGATCTGTCCGTCAGCCCTGGCCCCTCCTCTCCCCCTAGTGCAGCACTACTTCACCTAATTTGGAGCGACGCCCACCCGGAAGGGTTGACTCCCACTTCTAGCCATTGCGTTGCGAAAATGAAAGCCTGGGCTAGGCCGGGCCTTCATTTTTTAGCCTGTTGAGAACTCTAGTTTTCACCGGCTGCCGGACGAGGCTGCACTAATAACTATGGGGCAGGCCCGTCTAGAGGTTGAATGGACAGGTTTCAGTCAAAAGGGAGACGTCGACGGAGGAAGGACGGGTGGGGTAGCATAGGCTCAACATATGGAATGTCTGAACAGGTCAGCACCATATGTGGAGATCTATGGGTTTGAGGTTTGAGGTCATGTAGAGTGGCTGGCCGGCTCCATATAGGTGATGATCCAGTCTTCTCCATGTATGGCTATATCCAGGGTTTGATGAGGTCAGTGTTGTGATCTTCATGGAGACGGCCATATATGGAACATGTCACAAGGCATGATGGACTGAACGGCCATATATGGTGGCGTGACGTGTCACGAGGCGTGATGGACTGACAACCATATATGGAGGCATGACGGATCGAGCGACGGACGGGTTTTTCAGGTTTTCATAGTAACCTGCGACCTACAGTGGCAAAAAAATGTATTCTATTTTGCAAATAGTAAAGTGAATATTTGCTTTCAAAACAGCGTCTAACTTCAAAGACATAGCATGACTAGAATGGTAGCACTAGAAACAGGCTTACCCGACTGCAGCCCAACTGATACAGGCCATAGATCTGGGATCAAGGGAGAGGAAATTGAAAGTCAAACACTTGTGAGAGAGAGACGCATGAAGAATTGCTCTGCAAGGATTTGATGTCTTCAGGCTGTGTATATGTGTGTGTGCGTGCAGCATACATTTGTGTAAAACCAGGCAAATATAGATTTGAATATGGGCTTCAAGTGTTTGAACTGGCCATGGGTGTGCTTGTTTTATCTATCTCAATGTTTAAACAGCTTCCAAAACGAACACCCCGCACTTGTAAAAGGCCATAAATCAAGTGCTTCTTTAAACGTCCCGGTTATTTTTTAAACACATTAAAGTTTTTTTTCCCCCCGCTTAGCATCTCTGTGTGCCGTTATTTATGTATTGGTCTGTTGCCTATCTGTGTATGTTTGTGGTTAGGTGTGTGTGTGTGTGTGTGTGTGTGTGTGTGTGTGTGTGTGTGTGTGTGTGTGTGCGCGCGCACATGCATGCATGCGTATGTGTGTGCATGTTTATCCATGCATGCATTCTGTTTGTGCATATGTCTATCATGTCTGCACAGTGAGTCTACCGTGCACACCTGTGTGTGTGTGTGTGTGTGTGTGTGTACTATCATGCACCTGCCTATCCGGGATGAGGGGAAAAAAAAGGAAAATCCAAAGAAGCGAAATTACCGTGACAGCCATCGGCAACGGTTCTGCTGACGCAAGCATTCCTGGAGCAACATGCATGTCAGATGAACACAACACCGGAGCAATGAAAGGAACACATAATATTTGCTTATAATTTTCGTCCATGCTAAACCCCTTATCCCTAAACTACTTTGCCTTGTTTTACTATTTTGAAAAACATTTTTGAATAGTTAAAATAGCCAATCTACATCGACACGTTGTGAGCTTGTAGATTGGCTATTTTAACTACTGTATTCAAAAATAGTAAACAAAATAAAGGCAAGGTATAGGGATAAGGGGTTTAGCATGGATGAAAATAGAACCCTATAGTGTATATGAGGTAATAAACGGCCGGAGCATGCAGAAAAAGAACATGCAGTAATCCTGGTCTCTAAACTGCCTCCTCCTGGTCAGCCTGATGGAGGGGAAAGGAACTGGTCAGAATAACGTGTTCCTTCCTGCTGACGCTCTACGTCCGGCCAGGGAAACTCTCCCCTGTCAGGTGAAAAGAAGCATCTTGGACTACTCATGCATTCAAGGAAGCATGAGGTCAGTCCGTTGCTCTCCCCAGGTTGGCACGGAGAGTGAGTGTATAGCGCCCCGGATTACATTATTACATAATTGACACTGGGTGAAAAAATGGGTTGCAAAATCATGGGATAACATTTTTTAAGAAATAAGAGAGGGGGTTAGATAGAGTGTGAGAGAGAGAATGACAGTCTGAGCGAGGGAGAATGGAAGAGCTGAGAGAAAGAGAGAGAGAGAGAGAGAGAGGGTGGGGGGGGGTGAGAGAGTGATATGCAAGAAGTTAGTGACATATGAGCGGGATAAAGCTCTTATCTCAGCATGTTTACATTCAGAGAATCGTTGCACGCTGCAGCCTCATATTGTTTAGTGAGCAACAGAGGTGTCTTTGCTTACTGAAGCATTCTACAAAACAAATACCAGCAGTTTATGGTTGTACAACAAGGCAGTGTTGCGTGCCACAAAATAGCCGATCTACAAGCTCACTAACGCACCGCATCGCAACGCATTGTGAGCTTGTAGATCAATAGGCCCACTATAAATAAATCAGGCTTCAAATCCCTCAATAAACATGTCAACACGTGAGCTCACAGTATGTACACTTTACACAAACACCAAAGCAGCTGAAGAGCACTCAAATAAGGGATGCCGTGACCAAGACGATAAGGAAGCCACATTTGTGTAAAGGATTTTCAACATGGCTGCATCTCTCTTTTGTGTTTGCCTTATCAGTTTCTATCAGAATGCAGGCTCTGAGAGAGTAAGTGTGTTCCTGAATGGATTTTGACATTCATATCCGCACAAATGGCTGTCAAGATATTGGGAAATATTGCTTTGAGAGATAACAGAAGTTATGGCATTCATGAGACATCCCGTGGAAGAGGCATGAGTGTGCCTGTTTTGGTTAGGGTGAGGGTGTGGGTGTGCGTGCGTGTGCGCGTGTGTGTGCGTGCGTGCATGCATGCATGCATGGGTTACTGTATATTTGCATACAAACGGGCATGTATAAAGCACGAGTATGTGCATGTATAGACTGTAGACTGTAGTGTATGTGAGACACTGCATATTCAGTTACTTTGCATTTCATAACAGTTTTATGAATGATATTGTTGATTTATGGATCTTAAATGCAGCCAATTACTGCATTTCCCACATGCATTTGTCTAGTGTTTGCATGCGTAGAATATGACAAATTACATTAGCAAATCATTTGAGCAACAGGGTGGTGGACACAGCGAAGACACTAGCTGGCAGAGTGTTTATTTAAACAACTTGATAATCTGATTATCCCACACACCACTGACAAGATCATGCCCCACCTCTCTGCTAAATACACACAGGATCTGGTGTGTGTGTGTGTGTGTGTGTGTGTGTGTGTGTGTGTGTGTGTGTGTGTGTGTGTGTGTGTGTGTGTGTGTGTGTGTGTGTGTGTGTGTGTGCGTGCGTGCGTGCAAGAACATAGTTGTGTTACTGAAGGTTTGTGTTTTCATGTGCTGTGTGTGTATATACACACAAATTAATATCAGTATATTAAACATACAAAAACTGTACATTTATTGATTGATTGAATAGTTTACTAGACAAAAATGTTAAAAAAACAGCAACAGAGTACAGTGAAACACTTAGTCCAAAGGTGATGGCACCAAAACCAAAGTCCTTGTGGTCTTGTTTCCAGGGGTGTGCACCGATAGACACCAAGTAGTGCTAAAGCACCTGCCCTTTTGCCCTCTTTACAGCCAAGTTGCCTTTTGAATGTTAGTTTAATGTACAGTTTTGTTCATTCTATTTTTGTTTTGTACAGTGTACACTACAGTATGTGGCCCATGGTGACATCGATCAATTCTGGATTCAAAGCGTCTAATATATTATTTATGCCCCAAAATCTATAAATCTCACACACTATTAACAAGGCAGTTCCGGCGGTTCCACGCGCCGCACAACTAAGGTGCCCCTTTTTCACTTGAGCACCTGCCCCTCAAATTAGTGCACGCTTGTTTCCACATGCTATATCCTCATTCAAGGGAACTCTTCCCTCCCATGAGTCCCACCTCTCCATGACATGACAATCTCACTTGAGCCTAACAGAACCAGTAACCAACACCAACAAACACCACCATTTGCATGAAGTGGGGGATATCGTCACACACTTATAACCAAACTGGCAACCCCCCAAAAAGCCCTGTTAATCTGTAGTGTATTGGTTGCTTGGGTCACATGACCAGAAACAGGTACCAGGAAGCAGGTAACAGAATTGTGTAGAGACACACAATGTTATGTTATGTAGTGTTATGTTATGAGACCGGTCGAATAAATGAATGAGAAGACAAGCTTCATGTATGACTCAATGCAGGTTGCACTAACTAATAAGTTATAAGTTAGGAACACAACATTGGCGACGTTAAAAAGTTACTCTTGGACCAAGATGGACACACACGGCTCACTTCTTTCCAGTTGTTTGCAGATGGAAAAGGACTAATAATAATGCATGGCTTTTACTTGTGCCTGCAAAGTGTAAGCATAAGGCGTCTCCAACTCCAAGCATCACTCAACAAAAAATGGTAAGTTAAAAATAAAATGTATTCAATTCTCCACGAGGATAGATGGGTATAGAAATCGCGCATGCACGCACGACTCCCCGCACACGCACGTGCATGTGCATGTGCGGGGGGGTTTATGTTGTGCGTGCCACACGTTATAGTCCATCCCCTGCACGACATCATATAATAGGGCAATAAAGGCCACAGACATAGAAAGGCAGACGCCTCCTTCGGCTCTGGGGCGTGTGTTGTGTATCTCAAGAGGAGGCAACATGGAAGTGGAAGCTTGCCAAGCTTCTGCATGCGTCACAGAGCGGAGTAGTGGCAGTGGTCACAGAGCAGAGTAGTAGTAGTGGTCACAGAGCAGAGTAGTAGTAGTGGTCACAGAGCAGAGTAGTGGCAGTGGTCACAGAGCAGAGTAGTGGCAGTGGTCACAGAGCAGAGTAGTGGCAGTGGCAGTGGTCACAGAGCAGAGTAGTAGTAGTGGTCACAGAGCAGAGTAGTAGTAGTGGTCACAGAGCAGAGTAGTGGCAGTGGTCACAGAGCAGAGTAGTAGCAGTGGTCACAGAGCAGAGTAGTAGTAGTGGTCACAGAGCAGAGTAGTAGTAGTGGTCACAGAGCAGAGTAGTAGTAGTGGTCACAGAGCAGAGTAGTAGTAGTGGTCACAGAGCAGAGTAGTAGTAGTGGTCACAGAGTAGTAGTAGTGGTCACAGAGCAGAGTAGTAGTAGTGGTCACAGAGCAGAGTAGTGGCAGTGGTCACAGAGCAGAGTAGTGGCAGTGGTCACAGGCAGTGGTCACTTGATCATGAAGGTCAACGATGGCTCAACGATGTCAGTCAGCTTCTGTCTGTCTGTGGCTATCATTACCGTCCGTGTGTCAGTGGATCAGGGGGTAGAGTGGTCGCTTGATCCTAGTCATTGTCATTAATAATTGCAAGCAGAGAGAAGTAGTATTTGGCTGTGTGTGTGTGTGTGTGTGTGTGTGTGTGTGTGTTGTTCAGTATCTGCTGTTCACAGATACTGTAAAAGCAGGTGTGCTCATACTGTATGTACTTATGCTAGCCTCCAAACAGACAGAGAGAGAGAGAGAGAGGTCCCCCTGTGCAGCAGTACAGCAGGAAAAATGTTCAGCCTGCACATTTTGTCCTGTTCCAACACGTCCCATCATCGTCCCTCCTCCACAACCAAAGCATCTGCCCTCCTAGACCAGGGGTTCTCAACCTGTGCGCCGCGACCCCCTGGGGGGCAGTGGTGGAAAGTAACTAAGTACTTTTACTTAAGTACTGTACTTAAGTACAATTTCGAGGTATTTGTACTTTACTTGAGTATTTCCAATTTCCAGTACTTTTACTTCTACTCCACTACATCTCGGAGCCAAAATTTGTACTTTTACTCCACTACAATTATTTTAAACTTTAGTTACGAGTTACTTTTAATTTTGATTAGAAAACATACATTAACCACTTCAACCCTATATATTTTGGCCATTTGAAAATAGACGATCTACAAGCTCACAATGCGTCACAACGCGACGCATTGTGAGCTTGTAGATCTGTAACGAACCCGCAGTCTACCTTTATTGTGATGTTCAGGAAGTGTTGACATGCTGGCCCTTTAAATTGACATGGGTCTAGTTAAGGATAATTGGTGATTGGAACCCAGGTAGCTCAGCTGTGGAGGAGGGGACTGGTTTAAAACAGTCCTCCATGTTTGTTTGTTTTGTATGTAACTTTAATGCTATTGACGTTTGCAAAACAAAGTATTATACATTGTGGGTTTGCCGATACTATAGAAGCCGTGAAGTAAGCCGACAGGCCCTTATTGGTGTCAATCGCTCAAGTCACCTTATACATTTTTTTCAGGGTAATGTCATGTGGTCTACCGGCACAGCCTTTGTGATCTACTGGTAGATCATGATGTACCTTTTGGGCACCCCTGGTCTAGCTAGTCTGACACTAAATGACTGTATAGGGGAGAGCTATCCGCAGATTCCGCAGCATTGTGCCCTTAACCATTTAAGCATTATGTTATACTTTAGCTATTGAAAAATAGCAGATCTACAAGCTCACCAAGTGCCACATTACGAGCTTGTAGGTCTGCTATTTTTGAAAAATCATGAAAATGTGGCACAATTAAATCTTTGAATATATATTATATTCTTTCAGAGCAAACGTTTTTAACTCAAATCTTTGCTTCTGGGGTGGCCCTGGAGGCTGGAACAACATATTTTCAGATGGGGGTTGGCAGCCAATTACACATAGTTTTTGGGGGTCCTTGACATGAATTAGTTTGAGAACGACTGACATAGAAACATGTTTTTTCAGAAAACTGTCAGGATTTAGAAGACATTTGTAGAATCGTCCTCAGTTCTAAATGGGTTAATGTGGCCTGCAGGTTAATGTAATACTGATATAGTATTGATTTCAGCTGTCACAGCATGCAAACATGACCTGCGTCTATATTAGTAGCCTATAGTATTAAAATGTTGTTGTATTTTTGTCAGGTGAAACCTGACTAGTGAAAGCTCATGAAATGTAGACTACGATATCGACCCCCTAGTCATACTGACGCAGTGACGTGATTGGCTCCTTCTATGTGTAATGAGCCCCTCGATTATTCTAATTTCTGCATGCTTGCATCTGTGTGATCGGGTCTGTTTTTGCATGCACATACTGTACATTTCCTCAAACACAGTTCAATTGACTTAAAGTTGAACAAACTAATATTAAACATATTAGTTTAATCATTACATTTTTGTTCAGGTTCACATTTTTGGTTCACATTTTTGGTTTACATTTTTAGGTTCAAAGTATATTAGCTTATTGCCTTCTTGAATGATTTTGCTGTTAAGTTTGTCAGTAGGTAGGGCTCTTGCCTTCGGGACATGGGTTCAAATCTGAGTACAGACAACTCAGCGTATGAGTCTTCAAGAACCCCCACCATAAAAAACCAACCCTGTCACAATTCCCCCCCATATTAGCATGATTATTATTTCCTTTCCGACGTTCTGTGCGTGGTTCAATGACTGTGTTTTGTTGTGGCTTTGCATTGGCTGCGCTGCACTATTTCAGCCGTGTTTGGTTTGAAGTTATATGGAGTTGCTCTGCACTCTCTCTGCAGCCTGCACACGGCTGCCAGGGATATTCCCATTGGCTAGAGGCAGCTTTGCCGTTGCTTGTTGTCCCATTGGCTATACAATGGGTGGCCCATTTTAGATGAAATGGTTGGCCCATTTTAGTTTAACCACGTTCATGTGAATTGGTCCACTAACAAAATATTTTATTTCAGACTAAGCTAAGCAAAAGATCTGCATAATATCTAATAAAGGCCATCAGAACATGCATTCAATTATTTTTTTTGTATATGTACATTAGACTTTTATTGACTTAAACTTAGCATTGCTACTCCCACCATGAAAAATATAGACCAATCAAATCAATTGTTTTATGTCAAGTATAGCTGTGGCAAGACATGTGTGCAGCCATTGGCTGTTAAAACAGAGCTAGGAGGCTGAAACCTTAGCTGGCTCATTTTACCTGATGGCCCACTTTACATGAGACCACCCCTACTTAAAACTTTCAGATTGCAAAAAACTGGCATGTTTTAATCAGAACAGTCGGCCGACGAAACATTATTTTTCCCCCATGCAAATTGCAAAAAGCAGCCTGCAGTGTTGCCAGTTCTGCTGATTATAAACGACTTTGGGCTAGTTTCTCCTGTGTAACATAACTTAATATTCATCGTTGCCCGTTGCTTTAGTTTGGGCTTATTTATTAAGTGTAGTTGCTTATTTGGGCTTGCTTTCATGATTAGTTTTGGGGAAAACAAGCTGATGTAATAGGGCTCAAGGGGGTGAAACTGCCTGCTTCCTTTGGGTACATGTTTTCATAGACCTGGTCGCTTGTTTCACTCACATTAGATGACGCACCCATACATTCAGCAGTCACGTTCACCGGTCAATATAAAGTCACATAAAAGGATACACGCTGTCGCCTTTCTCATAGAGCCTGTTGCATGGTATCAGAAGTCCCGAGTATACGTCACAGTGCAATAAGTCCCAGTCGGCGTTGCTAACAGAGACAGTGCGATGTGTGATCCTGCTTGCCTCGTAGCCTGGAATTTTCTTTTTTTAAACAAAAAACAAACAAAAAAATTACAAATAAAAACTGCACAGAAAGAAGATGATGGATTCCCTGACTGTTCTCCATAAGTACACCAGAAAACTTTTTTTTCCCAGACTTTCCAAGCTGGCCCAATTGGATCCGGAGGTTTGAAAGGTTCGTTCAGAGTTGCTGTTGGACTGGACCAAAAGGATGAAGATTGAAGACTATAAATGGTACACACACACACACACACACACACACACACACACACACACACACACACACACACACACACACACACACACACACACACACACACACACACACACACACACACACTCATACACAGATGGCGGCGGAAACCATGCAAGGCACCAACCTACACATCAGGAGCAATTAGGGGTTCAGAGTCTTGCTCAACGACTCTTCGACACTAACTCTGGGGGAGCGCGGGTTCGAGCTGGCAACCTTTTGGTTACCATCCAGCCCCAAGTACATTCATTGGTTTATACCATGGGTGATAAAGCTGATGACATTCATGGCCACACTGGGCTTAAGTGATGCAGACAAAAAGCAAGGCAGTGTGGTAAAGGAGGCTTTTGATATTAAATTTGCAAACATAATGTGATCTATGAACTATGCAGTTTTTACAAAAGAAGCAATTAGGATCCAGGTGAATCATCTGAATCGTTCATTTCTGCAGTTTATAAACTGCAGAAATGAAATCTGCGCGAGCGCACACACCCTTCTCCATATACTGCTCACCTTACACATAGTGTTATGACAGTGACAGCGTAAAGCAGCTGTTGGCGCTGCCCCCCCCACACTAGCGCACACACACACACACACACACACACACACACACACACACACACACACACACACACACACACACACACTAGAGATTCCTGAGTGAGGCCACAGGTAACAGTGATTTAGGGGGACAAGATGAGTGTTGATGATCACTCTGGGCAGAGGATATATGCGTGTGTGTGTGTGTGTGTGTGTGTGTGTGTGTGTGTGTGTGTGTGCACATGCACATGTACATACATACCGGTACGGTACATGTATATTTGATATATATGTTGTGCACATGCACCTGGAGGCAATAACATGTAATGAAATTGTGTAAGTGTAATTGTGTGTGTGTGTGTGTGTGCCCCCCTCACCCCGTATGCACTTGTGTGCGTGTGTGTGCGTGAGCGTGTCTGTGTAAAGGGGAGGGTAGATGGCTTTCAGCCGCATGTACAGCGCACACACACACACACACACACACACACACACACACACACACACACACACACACACACACACACACACACACACATACACATACATACACAAACATCCTCCAGGCAACGAGAGTCGTCCTGGGAATATTTATCTCTGCTGGTAACGTAAAGAGGCAGCAGACCTCTAATCTGGCCCACAGTTATGTTCTCTGACATCAGGGGGGGGGGGGGGGGGATCGTTGGGGATGGAAATAAGTTAGAAGTTTTAAAGACATTACTAATCAACCATGCAGCGTGCACACACATACACACACGCACGTGGAAGCAACGGGTTAGTCTTAAACGGCCATGTATATGAGAGAGAGAGAGAGAGAGAGAGAGAGAGAGGTGTGGATGTGGGGGCAGAACCTGGAAGGTCTTGGGTTCGATCCCCAGCCACTCATGGCTGCATCTCAAAGTATCCTATGTGTAGACGAGGGAATGCGCATGCATAAAGTGAGTAGCACATCGAGTGGCAAAGTGACCGTACCGTTGTTTAACATCATTTAATGGAATCAGATGGGACTTTTCTGTGTGGACGTGGACGTACTGTAGGCTGTCAAGGCCAGAAAGTAGTTTTCTGCCAAGTAGGTGTTCCCTCATAACTTCCAGGTATGATGATGATGTCACGCGCATAGCCTCTATTATAATATTATATTATAATACCCTCTATTGCAGTGGTTTCCAAAGTGGGGTCCGGGGACCCCCAGGGGTCCTTGAGGGAGTTCCAGGGGGTCCCCAGCTCTAATGATAGTTTGGAACCAAATGGACCCCTTGTAACTCAGAGAGTGTACTCAGAGTTAAATTAACATTGATTTTACAATATAAATTTGGGGTCCCAGAGATATAAATGCCATTGAATGGGGGTCTGTAGACTGATGCATGTCAAACTGGGGGTCCTTGAAATGAAAATGGTTGAGAATAACTGCTATAGAGCCATACAAATCACTGGGTCACTGGAATGTCTTTTCGAATGGGGGTCTGTGGGCTAATTAGTGTCAATTTGGGAACCACTGCTCTATTGGATAAGGCCTGTATCCCTTTAATGCTGCTGCTGATTGTAAAGTGGTATATGGATAGAAATGGTGTGTGTGTGTGTGTGTGTGTGTGTGTGTGTGGGGGGGGGGGGGTGGGGGGATCCAACGCATTGTTTGTCACTCAAGGAACGCCAGTGGGTTCAAGAGGCAGGCCGGGGGCTGATCGTTGACGCGTAGAGATCCTGTTCTTAGTGGCACTGTGAGGCACAATGACATGGGAAGGTGTGTGCGCGTGTCTCTGTCCGTCTGTGAAAATCTGTGTCGAAATGTGTGTGTGTGTGTGTGTGTGTGTTTCCCCAGGCTGAGCAGGATCTCCCTGCGTGTGGCTGATTGAAAGTGAATGGCAGCGTGCCGTGTGACTCCATTGTACCCAAATGTCTTCTGACACTCAGGAGATGGACACGCACGCACGCACGCACGCACCCTGGAACTCCCTCAAGTACCCCTATAGGGGTACCCGGACCCCACTTTGGTAACCACTGGTTTATAGTGATGCCCAAAAGTGGGGTCCGGGGACCCCCAGGGGTCCTTGAGGGAGTTCCAGGGGTTCCCAAATGGAGCCGTTACACTCTCAGAGTTAAATTAACAGTGGTTTTACAATATAAATTGCGGGTCCCAGAGATAGAAATGCCATTAAATGGGGGGGTATACGTAGCCTAATTCATGTCAAACTGGGGGTCCTGTTAAATATATCGGGTTGAGAATCACTGCTAGAGCCGTGAAAATCTTCTCTTATGGGGGTCCTGTGGCATATGGGTCCTTATGGGGGTCCCTGTGGCATATGGGTCCTTGATATGAAAACGTTTGGGAACCACGGATGTATATGGATGGCTTACTGTCTGAGTCTGTCAGTGATGTGTGGATGGCTTACTGTCTGAGTCTGTCAGTGATGTGTGGATGGCTTACTGTCTGTGGGTCTGTCAGTGATGTGTGGATGGCTTACTGTCTGTGGGTCTGTCAGTGATGTGTGGATGGCTTACTGTCTGTGGGTCTGTTAGTGATGTGTGGATGGCTTACTGTCTGAGTCTGTCAGTGATGTGTGGATGGCTTACTGTCTGTGGGTCTGTCAGTGATGTGTGGATGGCTTACTGTCTGTGGGTCTGTCAGTGATGTGTGGATGGCTTACTGTCTGAGTCTGTCAGTGATGTGTGGATGGCTTACTGTCTGTGGGTCTGTCAGTGATGTGTGGATGGCTTACTGTCTGTGGGTCTGTCAGTGATGTGTGGATGGCTTACTGTCTGAGTCTGTCAGTGATGTGTGGATGGCTTACTGTCTTAGTCTGTCAGTGACGTATGGATGGCTTACTGTCTGAGTCTGTCAGTGATGTGTGGATGGCTTACTGTCTGTGGGTCTGTCAGTGATGTGTGGATGGCTTACTGTCTTAGTCTGTCAGTGATGTGTGGATGGCTTACTGTCTGTGGGTCTGTCAGTGATGTGTGGATGGCTTACTGTCTGAGTCTGTCAGTGATGTGTGGATGGCTTACTGTCTGTGGGTCTGTCAGTGATGTGTGGATGGCTTACTGTCTTAGTCTGTCAGTGATGTGTGGATGGCTTACTGTCTGTGGGTCTGTCAGTGATGTGTGGATGGCTTACTGTCTGAGTCTGTCAGTGATGTGTGGATGGCTTACTGTCTGAGTCTGTCAGTGATGTGTGGATGGCTTACTGTCTGAGTCTGTCAGTGATGTGTGGATGGCTTACTGTCTGGGGGTCTGTCAGTGATGTGTGGATGGCTTACTGCAGGGTCTGTCAGTGGAAAAAGAGGCTTATGGAAATTTGGACCATGTTTTGTTTGCTTTCATTTTACTTGTATCTGTTTACTCTGCATGTGTTTCATTGTACTTGTATCTGTTTACTCTGCATGTGTTTCATTGTACTTGTATCTGTTTACTCTGCATGTGTTTCATTGTACTTGTATCTGTTTACTCTGCATGTGTTTCATTGTACTTGTATCTGTTTACTCTGCATGTGTTTCATTGTACTTGTATCTGTTTACTCTGCATGTGTTTCACTTTAACATGCCTGGCCTAAACTAATAAGAGCCTATAGAGGACACACGCAAACGCACGCACCCACCCACGCACGCACGCACACTCCCACACGTGCACATGTTCCCTCATAGACACACACTATTTGGTGTGGGTGGGTAGGTTAGTGTGTGTCCATTTGAATTGACGTGAGTCTCATGTCATGTCACGGACAGTCTGTTCAGTGCTACGGCTGTCCTTGCCTCGGGCCACCGCTGTGCAAGACGCTTGACAGGCGATGTCTTCATCCTCCCTCACTCTGTTCTGCTTGATCTGGGCCATATAACACAAGTCTGGTTATTAAGGCCTGAGCCGGGCTAGCGGTCCAGGCACCTATAGGCTGATAATCCAGCATGAAAGTGTGTCGCGGGTTCGAGTCCCGATCCCGACGACCTTTGCTGTGTGTATTCCCCCCCCCCCCCATCGCTCTCCCCGTTTCTTGTACCTACTGTACAACTATATCAATAAAGGCAAAAAGACCCAAAAATATCTTTAAAAAGTCGGGTTATCGTACCGACAAAGGGATCGAGGACCCAATTGGCTATTTAACGATTCAATAAATGTTTTGCTGAATGATTGGATTAAATGTTTGAGGGCCTGTCCAGGTTTTGGTGTGTGTAACCCAAATATTGTCCTAACACAAACATTAGATGACATTGACAATGAATGGACAATTTTGAGTGTTTGTGTAAACAGGACGCACATTGTGATTGGCCGGAATGAGGTGATGTATTTATGATGATGTACGATGATAAGAGCGACCCTCACTTCACACAGGTGTGATTTTGTCCCTCCTATACAGCTTTTGTCCCCACAAAATGTCCGCAACAAAATGCCATTGACAATGAAGGGAAAATGTACGTCATCTTGTCATCAATGAAACGAGAAATGAGGTCAAATGTCCGCCAAATATGATGTCAATTTGTGGCACCAGGCATTCTGATTGGCCAGTAATGATTCATGATGATGTGCGATGATAAGAGCGCCCCTCACTTCACAAGGGTGTGATTTCTTTATTCAAAGGTGCTTCATCTGCATGAGAAAACATACGTTTACACACTTTAATGTTTACTGATGCAACAGTGGCTTCTATGTCAGCGCGCTAACTTTCCCCGTTTTTCCTACCCTGTTTCGCACCAGTGAGGGGTGGGAGGGGCAAGTTACAGTCAGATGAGTCGTGAAAACTCCTGCATCTGATCATCCATTTATTCCATTAGATTAGATTAGACCATAGACCATTTTTATGATTTTATCCAGAATGAAAACATTCTCTGATGTAAATGAGTTATAATGTTTTAGTTATTTCAGATACAGTATGCTACTGGCTGGAGGATGGAAAGGCTATATTATTTTACTTATATTGGCCAATTTAGTAGGCTATAATTTACAGTAGTATAGCCTATGTAAGGTTTAACCTCGTCAGATAATCCTCACATAGCGTACATTTACGAGAAATTCAAAGTTTTTTTTTAGTAGTAGTTGTGAATATTAGCAAACTGGACATGTAATCTCAAACCTCTATGAGTAGACATAATTGATACCATCTTAGTAGTGAGGACCAATTATATGAAGATATGGCTGAAAAATAGCGTTTAATTTTACAGTAATAACACCAGCCCGCATCTGCTGCGTACTGTATAGGCTTTGCTCGGTCCAAGATTAGAAGTATTCAGGTATGGGTTGCTTGTACTGTAGGTATCTAATATCCCCCATTGCCTTTACAGTCATCAGAATCTCTATGGGCCAAACCATCCCATGGGCTCTATTTGCGTCCATGCTAAACCCTTTATCCCTATACGTAGCTTATGTCATAATGTCTATAAGGTGCAAACATCAACATCGTCTGTAGAACTGAATGCTGACACCTGAACTTTAATAATGCCGCTGTCGGCGGAAACTTTATATGCCTATATGTCCAAAACTGTTACTTAGTTTACAGGCTTTGAAATTCAATTCAAATGTTCACTATTTCAGTGGGACAATGGGAAGCTGTAGTATAAGTATGGTATTCATTTCTGTATTTGTAAGTCGGAATAGGGAGATATGGCTTCTTCCCAACAGCAAGCAACAACTAATATTTCCTTGGTATAGTGTCACTACCATGCGATGCGAGTGAGGTCGTTGGTTTGGGTTGATTTATGGTTCTCCACAGTAGCAGCCAACATGCTGAGACCTGCCAAGCAGCCATTGTTTCATTCTGTATTCCCAGACCTTAAAGAGAGTGGGGAGCAACTGGGAGGCTGGGCGAGTGAAAATGCAAACGTTATATAGCCATCTCATGCACATTCTCTCTCTCTCTCTCTCTCTCTCTCTCTCTCTCGCTCTGTGTGTTTGTCTCTCTTCCCCTCCATGTCCGTCTGTCATTGTCTCTTTCCTCAAACTGTTTCTACCTCCCTTTTCTCTCTGTCACTCTCACTCTCGTACACACACACGCACGCGCGTATACTGTAGGCCTACTATACACACGTGTGTGTGTGTGTGTGTGTGTGTGTGTGTGTGGATATCACCATTTTAATGTCAGTTTTATGAGTCATTTTTACAATATCTTGCCATTCTTAACCGTATACCTAAAGCCGAAAAATAGCAGATCTACAAGCTCGAACTTTCAGATCATTGTTCGGTGAGCGCACGTAAATGAGGCATAGCCTACATCTAACCCCAAGCCCTAAACCTATACTGTATCCTCTAAATATGTGGTTTTCAACCTTATCTAACCCTAAGCCCTAAACCTATAATGTATCCTCTAAATCTGTGGTTTTCAACCTTTTACATACCAAGCAAGGCAATATTTTTATTCAGCATTTGAGCCACGGTGGTCTGAGGACATTTTGCCTCTCAGACCCAAAACTTAGAATATTTTGCTGTTGTCTCCACCAGGCCAAAGGCATGGGGAGAAAGTATGTTTTGCACTCCGTCCGTCCGTGTGTGTCCGTCCGTCCGTTACCAGCTAATCTCCGGCACCGTTAACCCAGTTGATGCCAAACTTTGCACACACACTCCCTAGATGCCAACGATGAACCTTTTTGCTATTACTCCTCCAGATTAATATATAGAATACAATACAGGACTAGGCCAGATCACAGCCCATATGGGGATCAATACAGGACTAGGCCAGATCACAGCCCATATTGGGATGAATATAGAAAAAATACAGGACTAGGCCAGAACACAGCCCATATGGGGATGGATACAGGACTAGGCCAGATCACAGCCCATATGGGGATGGATACAGGACTAGGCCAGAACACAGCCCATATGGGGATGGATACAGGACTAGGCCAGATCACAGCCCATATGGGGATGGATATAGCTTATTCTGGGCCAGATCTGACTATAGTTATGATATGACTTTAGTTGATCTGGCCTCGATCAGACTGTCTGTGATTCATCCAGGGACATCCGTCTTAGTGGGCAGAATTTATGTTGGTTGAAATCAGGTGATATTCTTCTGAGCCAGATGTGACTAGTCTTGGTTTGGCTTGATCCGGCCCCAATCGAGACGCCACTAATTCGTCCAGGTCCTGACCGTGCTTGCTGGGTCATATTCTACTATACTTGTGGGGACGTCCTCACAAGTATAACACACGCACGCACTCACGCACGCATGCATGCACACACGTGTGCACACGCACAGAGACACACAGAGACACACAAAGACACACAGAGACACACAGACTCGGGCCCTGTTCCCTTTGTGTGGACAAGCAGGCGGGGAATCCTTTCATGCTTTTTTAAGCAGCACAAACACAAACATCAACTCCATATTGGATTAGGTCTGTTGCCCTGGGATAATTCACTGATCATTTATCACACTTAAAGAATCGTTAATCATTGCTAAACGTCGCTGACAGGACTGTGTCACGCGGTCGATACTTCTTCAGACTGCTGTGGTGGAAAGTAACTAAGTTCTTTAAGTACTGTTTACACAATTATGAGATTAGTTTTTACTTTATTTGAGTATTTCCAATTTCCTATACTTTATACTTCGGGGTGCATACTTAGTTTAGACTAGTCATTGGTTTTTTCTTCATTCATGTATCTACCTTTAGTCCGGCACCAGCCAGGAACTGGATGTGCGCAAGCCACCTGCTTTTTAAACTAGTCATTGGTTAGACATAAGGTTGGTGAGGGGTGCGTTAAAACGACCGGATTAAGGTTGGTGAGGGGTGTGTTAAAACGACCGGATTAAGGTTGGTGAGGGGTGCGTTAAAACGACCGGATTAAGGTTGGTGAGGGGTGCGTTAAAACGACCGGATTAAGGTTGGTGAGGGGTGCGCTAAAACGACCGGATTAAGGTTGGTGAGGGGTGCGCTAAAACGACTGGATTAAGGTTGGTGAGGGGTGCAATAAAACGACCGGATTAAGGTTGGTGAGGGGTGCGTTAAAACGACCGGATTAAGGTTGGTGAGGGGTGCGTTAAAACGACCGGATTAAGGTTGGTGAGGGGTGCGTTAAAACGACCGGATTAAGGTTGGTGAGGGGTGCGTTAAAACCACCGGATTAAGGTTGGTGAGGGGTGCGTTAAAACGACCGGATTAAGGTTGGTGAGGGGTGCTTTAAAACGACCGGATTAAGGTTTGTGAGGGGTGCGTTAAAACGACCGGATTAAGGTTGGTGAGGGGTGCCTTAAAACGACCGGATTAAGGTTGGTGAGGGGTGCCTTAAAACGACCGGATTAAGGTTGGTGAGGGGTGCGTTAAAACGACTGGATTAAGGTTGGTGAGGGGTGTGTTAAAACGACCGGATTAAGGTTGGTGAGGGGTGTGTTAAAACGACCGGATTAAGGTTGGTGAGGGGTGCGTTAAAACGACCGGATTAAGGTTGGTGAGGGGTGTGTTAAAACGACCGGATTAAGGTTGGTGAGGGGTGCGTTAAAACGACCGGATTAAGGTTGGTGAGGGGTGCGTTAAAACGACCGGATTAAGGTTGGTGAGGGGTGCGCTAAAACGACCGGATTAAGGTTGGTGAGGGGTGCGCTAAAACGACCGGATTAAGGTTGGTGAGGGGTGCGCTAAAACGACCGGATTAAGGTTGGTGAGGGGTGCGTTAAAACGACCGGATTAAGGTTGGTGAGGGGTGCGTTAAAACGACCGGATTAAGGTTGGTGAGGGGTGCGTTAAAACGACCGGATTAAGGTTGGTGAGGGGTGCGTTAAAACGACCGGATTAAGGTTGGTGAGGGGTGCGTTAAAACGACCGGATTAAGGTTGGTGAGGGGTGCGTTAAAACGACCGGATTAAGGTTGGTGAGGGGTGCTTTAAAACGACCGGATTAAGGTTTGTGAGGGGTGCGTTAAAACGACCGGATTAAGGTTGGTGAGGGGTGCCTTAAAACGACCGGATTAAGGTTGGTGAGGGGTGCCTTAAAACGACCGGATTAAGGTTGGTGAGGGGTGCGTTAAAACGACTGGATTAAGGTTGGTGAGGGGTGTGTTAAAACGACCGGATTAAGGTTGGTGAGGGGTGTGTTAAAACGACCGGATTAAGGTTGGTGAGGGGTGCGTTAAAACGACCGGATTAAGGTTGGTGAGGGGTGCCTTAAAACGACCGGATTAAGGTTGGTGAGGGGTGCCTTAAAACGACCGGATTAAGGTTGGTGAGGGGTGCCTTAAAACGACCGGATTAAGGTTGGTGAGGGGTGCCTTAAAACGACCGGATTAAGGTTGGTGAGGGGTGCCTTAAAACGACCGGATTAAGGTTGGTGAGGGGTGCCTTAAAACGACCGGATTAAGGTTGATGAGGGGTGTGTTAAAACGACCGGATTAAGGTTGGTGAGGGGTGCGTTAAAACGACCGGATTAAGGTTGATGAGGGGTGCGTTAAAACGACCGGATTAAGGTTGATGAGGGGTGCGTTAAAACGACCGGATTAAGGTTGATGAGGGGTGCTTTAAGTACATTTTGAAGCCACTATACTTTTGTACTTTTTAATCAAGTAAATGTTGAATTCCAGACTTATACTTGTAACGGAGTGTTCTTAATATTGCAGTATTGATACAGTACTTTTACTTAATGAGTACTTTTTCCCACCATGGTGTTACACTTTACACACAAGCGTCCTCTTTGTTAAATGTGCGTATTGCAACATCGCTGTGATAACCAGAGGTGGAAAATAACTAAGTAGCCAATACATTTACTTTTACAATTTGGAGGTTTTTCCGATTTCCAATACTTCTAATCCACTGCATTAATTTGAAAACTTTAGTTACTAATTACTTTATAGGTTTTGATTGTTATTACGAAACATACATTATAGCCACTTCAGCCCACAAGCTCACAATGCATCGCAAATGTTTGTAGATCTGCTATTTTCATTTTTTAAATACATTTTTAAGACTTGAAATGGGATACATTTTGATGTCAATGCTTTTGCACTTTTACGCGAATACATTTTGAATTCACTTTTACTTGTAACGGAGTATTTCTATATTGCAGTATATTGATACTTTTACTCAAGTAAAAAACCTTTTCCCACCACTGGGCTGATAACTGCTTTTGACTGGATTTAGCTGGAAGCCCATAAAACGAGCGCCATCTTCTTCCCTGCACAGACAGCACAGAACGCTCTCCCTTCCGCTCCAGAGGCGTGCACACATAGACATCAAAGGGGGCATCAGCCCTGGGCCCTGCCCTTTTACCCGTCTGCAAACCGCTCTCCAAGCCACAAATGCAGCATTGACTATATGTTGAAGAAATGCACATGCCCGAAGGCAGCGTTCAGGAGAATTGCTTTATTTCCCGAAGTCTCCTGAACTTGAACACAGCATTTTGCGTGGAACAAATTAGTTTATAAATCCATGTCGTATAGTCGTATACACACCACATCTCCACTAGCTAAAGAGTGCTGGGTTGCGTGAACTTGCGCCCCGAAAATAGCTGATTGTGAGCTTGTAGGTCTGCTATTTTTGTCCAAAAGTACCCTCTTACGGAATGTCAGCCCCCACTCTCTGCACGTCCCTGCTCCGCTGCAGTATTAACTAGCCGCTTCCGCGTCTGCGTCGCTCCTTTACTAGCGTGGTGAGGGTCATAAACATGTGCACTTGACAAGCCTCGTTCTGTCCCGCGTATATCCTGCAACATTACGCAAGAGTGTTTCATGTTGTGTTGGATCTGAGGCCAAATTACATACTTGTCTCTTTCAGTGAATATCACCCCCAGACGAGCTAGCGCGCTATAACACACTGGGCTGCCCTTCCCTCCAGCGCACTGTAACCCCTCACCACAGGACAGACAACGGAGAGAGAGAGAGAGAGAGAGAGAGAGAGAGAGAGAGAGAGAGAGAGAGAGAGAGAGAGAGAGAGAGAGAGAGAGAGAGAGAGAGAGAGAGAGAGAGAGAGAGAGAGAGAGAGAGAGAGAGAGAGAGAGAGAGAGAGAGAGAGAGAGAGAGAGAGACACATGCCGGGTGATTTAGAACAACCCGTGCAAAGAAACATGGTTGACATCATTGTTCGGCTTCCCAATCCATGAAAAATCCTTGTCCTCCCTTAAAAATGTGGCACAGAACAAAGAGCTGGCCAAAGAAAAAGCATTGTTAGCTCAGTTTAGTCAGAACCATGTGGGAGACCATGAGAGACATAATATATCCCCCTCTGTCGTGGCTCGTGTTATTGGCAAAGTCACTGGCCACGTTTCCTCTCGGCTGCCTATACCCCCCACCCAGAAACCAACAGACATGCCCCCCCGAACCCGTCCCCCCGTCTCTCCCCCTCCCCACGACATCAAGCGCACCCCTGCATGGCCCCTGGCCTACAGCTCCGTGAGGATTAATTAACCAATTAGGAGAGGACGCCCTGGGAGGCGTTCGAGGGTCCTCCTCAACGGCATCGGCATCAGTATGTGCATGGGAAAGAGCACGCAGCCCCACACGCAAGCACGCACGCACGCATGCACGCACGCACGCGCACGCACACCAGACAAGCATGCATATACCTATACTACAGAATTCCTCAGGCAAAATACACCAGACACAATGAACACACACCAACACCCTACGATTCACACACACCTACAGTACTTTATGCATGCACGCACACACACACACACACACACACACACACACACACACACACACACACACACACACACACACACACGCACGCGTGCTCTTCTCCAACAGCTCTTTACCCTCTCTGTACTTGAATGAACAACCTTTTCATTGAACGGTCATTAGTCCTCCATCATGTCATGTCTGCATGTTTCTAGACTCTCCTCACGCCTCCTCTCACCCCCCCCCCACCTGAGGTCCATGAAGAGCACTGATTAAGGAGCCCCCCGACACACACACACACACACACGCACGCACGCACGCGCGCAGCGCACACTCTCTCTCTCTCTCTCTCTCTCTCTCTCTCTCTCTCTCTCTCTCTCATGTGTACATATTTTGCTCTGAGCTACAGCTTTCCGTCTGTGAACTGAACTCTATACCTTTAGGGGAGCATCTGTCTCACACCCACAATGACTTTTGTTCTTAACATTAATTCCTCACCGCGTGAAGCCTTGCATTCTTTGCATTCCTTCACGGTGATGATTGAATGAAACATCCCAAAACTGCAGTGCTTTGTAAACACTAAGTTGTCTATAGTTAATTTTGTAACAAAAGATTAGTTGTTGTTGTAACTGAGAGTGTATAAATTAAATGACACTCTTAAGGGCCATCCATACCAAGCACGACGTTGATTACTGCATAAATATGATGATAATGATGTGAGCATCCGCGGTGATGTTGAACTTATGGTGTGGCCCTCTAGACTCGAGTTATAACCATTTACAATTTAGGCATTTAGCTTAATCCAGAGTGATCACTGAGTGGAACACCTGTGAAGGAAGTATAGGGAATTAAGCGGCCCAGAAGTAGGAACAGTTATTCCTCCCTCTACACCAAATCGCATCAGTAGAAATAGCTGATCTACAAATGTACATTTGTACACTCCTTAGTCTCAGATTTACAGACCGGGGCCATTCTTTTGGAACCCACTCAAGGACACTTTGAGACCCACTACTGGGGTGTTTCCAGTGAGCCAATTCACACGCAAACCCTGACTCTGTTTGACCAGAATGGAACCACAGAGCCTTCATTAGTATCATCACTAACACCTGTGAAGGAAGTAGCCAGGTTATTTCCAAAATGGCGTGTGTGCATATAGCCCCATTGATTGACCGCAGACGGCCACAGAACACAGCAGGGAGGGAGGGTGGGAGGGAGATGGGAATGGATGGGGGTGAGGGTGAGAGGACCCTCTCCTTGTCATGGTCATCACTGCTCGCCATCGCTCACTCACTCCCTCCTCGTGTGTGTGTGTGTGTGTGTGTGTGTGTGTGTGTGTGTTCACTCACACTCTCACAGCATGAGGCTCGGCATGTGTTAATGGCCTAGTGGCTCAGTTATTGGCAGTGGTGGAAAGTAACTATAGGCTATACATCTAAGTACTACAATTTTGACATGTATACTTCACTTTAGTTCTTTCAGGACTCTACTCAATACATCTAAGAGGCAAATGTATTTTTAACTCCACAACAAATATTTGAAAATTCAATAGGCCTATACTGCTTGAAATGATTGGATGACCTGACCTCCTATCCCATGAGCTACAGCAGTGGATCCCAAACCTT
>NC_137863.1:30263069-30453069 GCF_963924005.1 Protomyctophum bolini | reverse complement strand
TTTACTGCATCCTGGTACATCCTGCCTTAATGAGGCCCCCCTCTCTCTCTGCCCATCTGTCCCCAGCGGGATCAGCCACGCAGGGCCCCTGCACTGGAGACGGTGCGCGCGAGCGCGCGCGCGTGTGTGTGTGTGTGTGTGTGTGTGTGTGTGTGTGTGTGTGTGTGTGTGTGTGACTGTGTGTGTGTGACTGTGTGTCTCTGTGTGTGTGTGACTGTGTGTGTGTGTGTGTGTGTGTGTGTGTGTGTGTGTGTGTGACTGTGTGTGCATGCGTGTCTGTGCATGCTGTGTACCCACGCACACACGTCTATTCTGTCTATGCATTTGTGTCTGCAAGTTCGGCCATGTGTGCGTGTGTGTGTGTGTGTGTGTGTGTGTGTGTGTGTGTGTGTGTGTGTGTGTGTGTGTCGCATGTTCGTGTGCATTTGAGACGTGTGTGTGCATGTGTACAAGTTTGAATGCGTACTGTGTGTAAATGCATACTGTATGTGTGTGACTGAGTCTGCATACAGTACAGCATGTGAATGTTTGCCTATGTATGCGAAAGTGTATAAGTATGTCAGTGAGTGCACAGTGCAAAGGGAACCGGAGGGGGGAGGGGGGGACCGACCGAATAACTGCATGACAAATGCTGACACACGTCTCAAAGGACCACTTCACCCCTTTTGCAACCAGATCTTATTGTAATGATGTTTGAGAGTCAAGAAACACTTTCCTGTGGGTTTCCTGTGGGTTTTTAATATGTGGGCAATTTGGGTTTTTTGATATTTCAGTATTTCAAAGTGTCCATGGGACACAGGGCTCACCTCCTTGCTGGACTACAAATCCCCATAATGCTTTGGTGCACTGCTCCTCCTTGTGGATAGGGGGAGGGGCATGTCTTACTGAGAGTCCAGGAAGTAAGTGAGCCCGCAGTGTCCATGACATCATGGAGTCCATGGACACTTTGAAAAACTGAAATATCTACCCACATAAAAACCCCAGGAAAGTGTTTCTTGTCTCCCGAACATCATTAAAGTAAGATCAGGTTGCAAAAGGGGTGGCCATTTTAGCCTGGGGTCCACCTATGCTTATGGCATAGGCAGCTCCCGGCAGGATCCGCCGGGAGAATCTAGACGCCGCTGCGTCTATAGATTCGCGTTGCGACGCGATGTGAGCTTGTAGATCTGCTTTTTTCGCTATTGTTTTTGTCAAAAAGTGACCTCTTACGGGATTTCAGCCCCTGCCCCTCTAATGTTTTGTTGCAAGTAGTTGCAGCTGGTGTGGTTTGGGCCTTACAGCAACAACTCCTAGAAACATTCCATACACTAAGCTGACCCTGCATGCCATCCATCCGTTTTAAGGAACAGCTTTGTGTGTCTGTCTTTTTGAGCACGGAATGACCTATACCTGCAGCAGCTGCCCGATTGCACACACGCACAGAGGAGGTTTTCAATTGAGTGGGGGTGTCTTCTCTTCTCCCGTACAGTACAGTACAGTACAGTACAGTACAGTACAGTACAGTACAGTACAGTACACAGTACAGTAGGGGTGTGCTGTGTGAATGACAGCTAAAATAAAGCAAATCCCACTCTCATATTCCACAGCAACCAGAAGTACTGAATTACTGGATGGTGATTTGTCCAAACAGCTTTGTGGGAATACAAAATGCAGAATGCATTTCCCCAGCAGTCCACTGACACCAGTGATAATGGTCAGTTGGTGGTGTTTGTGAGGTATTATACTGACACCAGTGATAATGGTCAGTTGGTGGTGTTTGTGAGGTATTATGATGACACCAGTGATAATGGTCAGCTGGTGGTGTTTGTGAGGTATTATGGTGATAATGGTCAGTTGGTGGTGTTTGTGAGGCATTATGGTGATAATGGTCAGTTGGTGGTGTTTGTGAGGTATTATGATGAGGGTGTGTGTGTGTGTGTGTGTGTGTGTGTGTGTGTGTGTCCGAGCACGGAAATAGCGTTTTTTCCAGTTCCAAGTATTTTGTAGTTGCAGATATCGCAATATATCGTGATATTATCATTATTGAGGGCCTAATATCGCGATATATATCGTATCGTGAGGTACCCATATCGTCCCACCCCTACAGTACAGTACAGTACAAATAGTAATACAGGTCTGTATAGTTGCACTGCTCAGTCAGTTCGCACGGGTTCGCGATTTTTATTCATTGTTATTACACAAGGGGGGTGCTGTTCAATTAGAACGGTTGGGATGCCCCCCCCCCCCCCCCCCCCCCCACACACACACACACACACACACCACCTCTCCTCCACCTTTCCACCGTCAACCACCTCCGATGACCTCCCTCTCCACGATACAGTCTCATTAGCCCCGGCTGCAGCGGCTTGTTAACCCCGCTAATCGAAAAGGGAGCGAGCATAAAAGCGAGCCCAAAGAATTTACTGCCGGGTCCACACTTCAAAGGGACGGTGAATGAAGTGAACGAAAGAGGGGGGAGGCGGGGCGTTTGGAGTTGAGGTGTGTGTGTGTGTGTGTGTGTGTGTGTGTGTGTGTGTGTGTGTACGTACATAGATGTGTGAGTGCGTGTGCAGTGACATTTAAATAGAAATTGATTGTATAAGAATATCATAGTAGTTATGACAAGCTGTTTTTCTGTTTGCCTTTGTGTCTGTGCATTTTTGTTATGTTTTTTGTTTTTGTTTTTTCTTCTGTTTTTGTTTTCTGGGATTCATATGTTTGATTTTTGTTCATTTATTCATTATTTGGTGGAAAGAATTTAAAAACAAAATCATAAAGCAGGCGTGTTTGTCTAAACGAGAATGTGTTCTCTCGTTCATGGATGCTTTGGTATAACACCGATGGTAAAAAAAAAAAGTTGGGGGGGGGGGGGGGGATTGTTTTTCAAGTGTATCACGTTTCGTGGCCTTCACGGAGACACAAAGTACACTTTGACAAACGGGATGAACTTCAGCTTCGGATTTATGGGGAAAAAGTTGACACTCAAAAGCTGAGGTTTCCTCATTCCAGCGATGGTGTGTGTGTTTAGTGCAGAGGACTGGGATATACTCTGTCAAACTCCCACACTCGCTTAAATAATCATGTGTTTCAGGGACGTGTTGCAGCGCGCCCCACTAGCGTCTCTCCCCCCATGGAGATGTCAAGACTCTTTGACACGATCCCATGCGGCAGGAATAACGGCCATATCGTTCACAAATGCACATGAGCCATGCAGCGAATGTTATGTTATTTTGCCTATAATCCTCAATGCTATATACACAGTAAAATCATTGTTCATTTAAGTACAATCAGAGGTTGAACCATAGACTGTAGAAAACACCTGAACACCTGCATCAGATCCTGATAGTATCCGTATAGTACAAACGTATAGCTAACCACATGCTTTAACCAGTACCATGTATAAGGAATTACAGACTTTGTAATTCAGAGAGTGTATGATGGAACCAAATTTCGTTCCATTTATACACTCAGAGTTAAATTTACATTGATTGTACAGAGATAGATATGCCATTAAATGGGTGTCCGTAGCCTTAGCCCTAATGCATGTCAAATTGGGGGTCCTTGAAATGAAAATGGTTGAGAATCACTGCTAGCGCCCCTCCGTTGTGGTCTAAAACGTATCTGCAAAATTAATATAATAATAAAGTCTGCAGTTGTTGTAAAAAATGGTGGCGGCGGCGGCAGCAGGATTTGAACCCCGGTGGCGTGGATTGGGAGTCTGATTGGACCAGCACGCTACCGAGTTGGGTGCCAGAATTGGTTTTCAGGCTGTGTTAGAATGTGAAAATGACCCTACTACTTTGCCCTGCCCTCTTACTAGTAGGAGGGAGCCAATCAGAGGCTGGCGCCTAGCGGGGGTCGGGTCTTTTCACAACCGGGCCGTATTCTTAAATTATGCGTTCAGAGTATGGGAAAGACTGGGGAAGTCTCCCCATTGACCATGCTACCTGCATGGTTTCATCTGCGGGTTTGAGTAAATGGTGCGCTGTGACTGGCCAGTCGCTGTGATTGACAGCCTACACCTAACCCTAACGCTAACCTTAACCTCAGTAAAACTATACCTAAACCTAACCCTAACCTTAACCTCAGTAAAACTATACCTAAACCTAACCTTAACCTCAGTAAAACTATACCTAAACCTAACCTCAATAAAGTAAACTATACCTAGGCTAAACCTAACCTCAGTAAAACTAACGCAGTGGCTGGGGGAATTTCCAAGAACCCAAATCCGCAGATGAAACCATGCCATCATTGAGCATATGCAGACCGCAGCCATGTTTTTGCCAGCATGGTGCTAACTAGGTGCAACTTCCCATTGCCAGCCCATCCAATCCTCCAAACAGAAAAGTCCTATCTGATTGTATTAAACGTCAAACTCACAAACATTGCAGTTGTACGGAAAGCTTGAATTATCCTCTTTCAATCTGTAAAGTTTCAGAGTTTGGAAGCGCTTGTTATCAGTAAAGCAACCAGCTCCTGCTGCCTCCTGCATTATGTGCAAATTGAAAACAGGTGGTACGCATGGGCCGTTGAGTGATCTTCAACGAGCACTTCCAAACTTCCAAAAAATCATCTGCAAGGAATTTATTGACAGGAAGTAGCTCATAACATGTCTAAAGTGGATTTTTATTAATCAAACACTTTGCAGCTTTCCGTAATTTTCCGTTTGATGTTGTTTAATACAATCATAGGAATTTTCTGTTTGGATGAATGGAGCCCTACACACACTGTCTGCGAACGCCGCGCGTCAAAACAGCCGCCTCCGTTATTTTCAATTAAACTATCCCACACCGGTGGCGTCCGACGCACGTTCACGCCTCGCCTGACGCTCCGATACGCCACCGTTCTATTTTCCAGGTGTTGCCGCGTCGCTGTGCACCCGGTGTGTGCTGGGCTTGAGCTATCAATGGGAAGTTGCAACTAGTTTGCACCTTGCTGGCAAGATGGATACGGTCTGCATATGGTCATTTGGCTTAAAGTACAGCCAATCTGTATAGAGACCACCAGCCTGCTCTTGAAGGAAGCTGGTGAAAACAGCAGAGAATCACTGTGACAATGTAGGAGGGTACATTTACCAATTAATCAATTATTATTATGCATATTGTGCACTGATAATTTAATCCATCAATTTAATTCATCATTCACAACCAGTATGTTGGATATCACAGGAAACACTTTATTTGGCCAATGCACAAATGCCACAACATCCTTGATTATTGAAAAGGTCAGACTCACAAGATCCTGCCTTTTGCAACACATTTTATACAATGAGCGTCATGGCTGCTGTCAGATAGGAAAGCACTGCAAACTATGGCTGTAAAGCTTCAACAATCTGCCTGCGTGCCCCCACTCCCCAATATCTTTTCATGGGGCCGGGCGTGGCATTCAACACTTGGCAAACTACAAAATCCCAGAGGTGCAGAAAGCTGTTTTGTGGAGGGGGAACATGTAATCCATTTATTGAGCCACAGATGTTTATCTTCAAGATCCTTTTGTGTCACTTTGTTTGCTTTGTGTCATTTTCAGCGTGAGCACAAACTCTCTCTTATTTTGATTATTCAAACAAGCCGGAGCACCGTGGTTTGGTTAGGTAGGCCCCCGAGAGGTATCTGGCTCATCCCAATTCAGTGCTTCACAAAAGCCGGGATGAAATCTGTTGATACCAGTCCATTAGCTGTTATGAAAACCAGCCAGCATTTTTCTAAACAAGGCTTATAGGACCTGACGTTATGCAAAATGCATTTATAGAGTATAGTCTATATAAGATTATGTGAGTTGATGTTTGGCAGGGATGTTTTGACTTGTTCATGCAAAAGGCCACCGATATCGACATATCCACACATCCAAGGCGGTAGAAATAAGTCTTACATCATGCTTAACACAAAGCGTGCTACTATTCCCTCGGCCTGATTACGTCCTGACGCTAATGCTGATAGCATTTTCCAAGGCCGACAGCAAATGTTCTCTTATAACGAGAAGCACACCGCATACCTCAAAAGAAAGCTTAATTTGTCCACTCCAATTATAATTTTTTTTTTTACCATAAACTCCCCAATAATGCGGGGACATTCAGACCCAAATGACCCCCTCTCCGGCGCTCATGCTTTATAGTGCGAATTGGCTACATTGCGGCGGTCAGTCTCTCTGTGGAGCTCTCTGCATGAAAGTTGTGGTGCAAGCAAGCACCCCCCCCCCAAAGCCCTGCAGGCAGTGGAACGCCTATCTCTCCTGGGCCATCTTTCTCAGCCTGTTTATGCATCTCATCCTGCAGTGTGACACATCAAATGAATGATTGAGATCTCTTTGTGTTTCCACCCGGAGATGAAACGGGACGGTTAATCAACTGCATAAGTTGTTGCGCCTCCTACAGTAATCGTCTGTCCAAAAACGAGCTTAGAATCTTCATTGCAACAATGTGGATTTAGATGGACATAAGAGCTAGGGAGAGAAAAAAAAGACATACAAATAATGCATGTAACGCGTTCTGGTTACATGCAGTGTTTGGTTTGTTGTTGAACAGTGACAGTCATTCCTGTGTACTTATTGTGATATAGAGATTGTCTTCAAATCCGACGCTGCATGACCGACGCCCCACTAATTATTCTGTCAAGAAAATTAAAGCTCAGCAGCTTAATTTTTTTGTGTGATCATTCTGTCTATTGTGGGCTTTCGGGCAGCCAATTTATTGAATGTGACACCGGCATGTGCCTACATACACACACACACACACACACACACACACACACACACACACACACACACACACACACACACACACACACACACACACACACACACACACACACACACACACACACACAATGTTTGTGTCCGTGTGCTATGCCATCAGCGATACATACTGCTGACCAGGCTGTCAGTCTCACTTCTGTCCCCAGCTGTGTGTTCGTTCTTCTCACATCAGAGTGTGTGTGTGTGTGTGTGTGTGTGTGTGTGTGTGTGTGTGTGTGTGTGCGTGCGCGCTCCCTGCAAGAAGATGGACAGGCAGAGTGAGATCTTCTGCGGGCAAGGCTGACACTTACTTCTGCTTGCTATCATCACATCACTCCCTGGTGTTCTAATTGCTGCTGCTAGTATACATGCTGTGGGTTTAAAAGGGCCCCTACTAGTGGTTCAACTGAGTAGTGCATGCATGATCACACGTTATACTAGACTGCATTCATCTGGCAGGGGTCATTCTGTTTCAGCTTCACCCAGCTGATGGACATGCATGATGAGTGCTCGGACTGGGAGCAGATGTCCTATTGGTTCATTTTCAAACGGTTTGAGACGCCCAAGCAGTGTTTTCATTTAGTTTGAGTCACATTTCAGTCACCTGGAATGTTTTAGTGTTAGTCTTGTTTACTCTAAGGTATATTAATGTATGACATAGTTCAATGTTGGAAATGAGTGGTGTTCCCCTTTAAGCCAGCTGCCTAAATCCCTAGCAAAAGAGGAGAAGTGTATAATTGGAGCATTCATTAATATTAATATTAAAACCACGTAACTTGGAGACGGCATGAGAGTTTGGATCACTTGACAACAAAAAGCAACATTATCAACGCAAAAACACTGATCATTCAACTCCAACCCACAATGGCTCCACTATTACGCTGCTCACTGCAAAGAAGAACTGGGACATTTATTTTGGTCTCTTGGTCTGTCACAGGTCTCGAGATGCAATCATGTGGCTGAACATTAAAAAGCATGAAAGATGTATTGGAGAGGAGGACGCATGAAGACAACAACGGAGCCATTGGTTGGAGTTATAGATGACATCAGCTCATGTTTGTGAAGACCACATGGTCAGGACACAGGACTTAAAACACAGCCCTTTGTGGCCTGGCAGAGGGAATGAAGAGCTGAGGGAGTTGTGGAGAAACGAGAAAGGCAGACAGACAGACAGACAGACAGAGTAGCCTTACAGAAAACAGACTGAAAGCTGTACTTTTACTCCACTACATTTATTTGAAAACCTTTTATTAGTATTAGTATTATGAAACATACACTAACCTTGTAGATCTGCTATTTTCAAAGTATTTTGGAATGTAGATCTGCTATTTTCAAAATAACTACTTCTACTTTTGGTACTTTAAGTACAGTAGGCCTACATTTTTATGCCAATTACTTTTGTACTTTTTATTCAAGTACATTTTTGGACTTTTACTTGTAACAGAGTTCTACGTGGCAGTATTGATACTTTTACTTATAATAAGTAAAACAATTGAGTGCTTTTCCGAGCATGCGCTGCTATATTTAGGCTACTTGACATTTTAACCTGGGGTCTCTCCACATGCATGGAGAGACATCTTCAACCACTTATCCATAATCGGGTCACGGGGCAACAGCTCCACCAGAGTGTTCCAGGCGTCCCTCTCCAGAGCAACATTAGTGACTTCCTCCTGGGGGATCCCGAGACGTTCCAAGGCCAGTGAGTGTTTCCTCCAACTGCGCCTTGGTCTGCCCCAGGGGTCTCCTCCCAGTGGGACGTGCCTCGAGGACCTCCCTGCAGGGGAGACGCCCGAGAGGCATCCTAACCAGATGCCCAAACCACCTAAGCTGGCTCCTTTCCAGGTGAAGAAGCAGTGACTCTCGTGTGACTGAACTTCTCACCCTATCTCTAAGGGAGATGCCTATGGCATCTTATAAGACCCTATGGGCCCTATGTACCAGGTCTTATACTTAACTTAAGAGCATTGACCACTCCAGGTCTTAAGTTAAGTCATAAGACCTGGTACTTAAGACACGCAAAATATGGCTCATATATTATATGTTATAGCCTATAGTATGTTTATGAGCATCAGTGGTGTCTGTATACCCGGCAGACACTTACTTATACTTATGCTCTTTGCCCCCAATGGGGCATAAGGCATCGATGATGTTCCTCCACCTATCACGGTCTTTGCCCCCAATGGGGCATAAGGCATCGATGATGTTCCTCCACCTATCACGGTCTTTGGCAACCAGTTGCGCCGTGCCCCATGAGAGCCCCATCTCCAGCAGTTCAGCCTCTACCGTTCTGCTCCAAGTGATCTTAGGTCGGCCTCGTTTCCTTTTCCTTGGGGGTGTCCATCTGAGGGCCACTTTGGGGATCCGCTCTGGGGCACGTGTCAGAGTACGTGTCAAGGGGCACGGTGGCACAGTTGGTAGTGCTGTCACCTCACAGCTAGAAGGTCCTGGGTTCGATTCCCGCTCGGGGCGCTGTGGGTGCTGGCGGCGTGTTTCCTCCTCACGCGTCATCAGTGCCCATACCCGAAGGCGGGGTTGGCGAAAGGGCCTTTCTGTGTGGAGTTTGCATGTTCTCCCTGTGCCCCCTAGGGTAGGTATACCTCACAAAAACATGCAGTAATCCTGGTCTAAACTGCCTCCCGCTGGCCAGCCGGGGCGCCTGATGGAGGGGAAAGGAACTGGTTGGAATAACGTGTTCCTTCCACGCGCTACGTCCAACCAGGGAAACTCCCCCCTGTCAGGTGTAAAGGAGCAACTTGGACACTCAAGCATGAAGGAAGCATGAGTTAAGTCCGTTGCTCTCCCCAGGTTGGCGGAGGGTGTGCCCAGGATCACATTAGATGACTGACACAGGGGTGAAAAATGGGTTACAAAATCGTGGGATAAAATATATATAAAAAATAAATAAAAAAGAGTACGTGTCCATGCCATTTAGACAACGATGTTTAACTTCTGTAAATGGTAAATGGTGCATTTATATAGCACCTTTATCCAAGGCGTGCAGGATTGTGCATCAATTGACCCACACATTCACACACCGATGGCGGCGGAAACCATGCAAGGCACCAACCAGCACATCAGGAGCAATTAGGGGTTCAGTGTCTTGCTCAAGGACACTTCAACACTAACCCTAACCATTCAGCCACTCTACCCCTGAGCCACCGCCGCCTGTGGTCACATCTTGGCAGCCAGGCTTTATAGAGATCTTTGTTGGTAAACCTGACAGACAGACAGACAGTACTCTAAACGTTTCAATGGAAGAGTAACAGTTAGTGCGTTTAAACAGTGGGAGAACAACGGCGAGCGACACTTGCCCACTATGCCGGACGACGTTGCCCCAAAAGATGAATTATTTTCATATTTTCGTTCCTCCGCCCACTTTTCGACCATTGCCTGTTCGCCTGCTATGGCCAGCTAGCGCCAGTAGTTGCCGCCGGGTCCCATTGACAAATAATGGACTTCCGGAAAGTCTGTTTGGCTGTAAAACGTACTGTCAGGAGATGGAGACCAGACCATGCACATATAAGACTATACCCCCCCCCCCCCCCCCCCCCCCCCCAACACACACACACACACACACACACACCACCACCACCTCTCTTCCTCCTCATTTGCCCAAAATAGGGACACCAGGGTTAATGTGGTGTAACAACTGTGACGCTGAGGCGACGCCGGTTCACTGGAGGACAATGAAAGCTGCATGCATCACGTGGCTAATCCAGACCTTACACACACACACACACACACACACACACACACACACACACACACACACACACACACAAGCAGCTCGGTCGGTAGGCCCCATAAGTGATCCCATACTTGTTACTATTGTGTTTGATATATTGCCTCAATCTGTGCACATGCAGTCAAAGTCACCCAGTCTCACTGTTTTCGTTCCTCGTCTCTTATTGTCTTCGTCGTCCGCCTCCCTCCACGACCGCTGCGCATACAGCTTTATTCAGAATCGGAAACAGCAGATTTCCAGTTGAGGTTAAAAAAAAAGGGGGGAAGAAACATTGGTGCCTGACTGTGTGGCAACGTCAACCATAAACTCAAACACACTTCATTCATTGATGAAAGACTCAGAACTATACCAACAATGAATGAATGCGGACGGGCGTCCAGGCAGGTCTGCACGTCAGTCTGCAGAACATAGGCTATACACGCACTGCAGACAGTCAGCAGACAGCCAGACAAAGCTCACCGCTTAATATGGAGGATATGGAGGATATTGCAGATGACACACCACCACCCACCCACCACACACAACAATGCCTTTGACGTCGGTTCATGTGTGCACACTGCACATTTAAGTGGCTGAAGGTCTGGTAAAGTGAGACTTGCCTGGAAATGTGTTTGCCGGTTGAGTTATACTAGCCTGTATATTGATGAAAAACACCACGGTGCAACAGTTCAAGAGTGGAAAATGGACATTTAGGAAAGGCGGAAAGCATAATGTATGTAGCCTGTTATTTTGACATAGGCCAGTGGGGGTCAATATGTTACTCAGGTTCTATGTTCCCCACTTACCTTATAGGGTTTAGGGTTAGTGTTAGGTTTTAAGGACTTCAGTGTTTTGTACCATACAATTATATGTACAGTATTGTACCGAACAACAGTTTGCTTTTGCCATCTTTGTTGAAGAAGAGTCTGAGCAATTATGTTTTATTTTGTTTTATGCCAGTCTTAATTTTTTGGTTGGCTAAGACGAGATAGTTTAAGTAGCCTATGCAAGCCTAAAGTTCAATCATCAATGGATTGTTCAAAGACCAAGCTTAAATCAGAATTTGCTACTAAAAGTAAGACTAAGTTGCTAAAATACTTTTAGTCTTACTAGAATTACTAAAATGACTAGGTTAGATTTCTGGTTTAGGTTTACTCTAAGTGGGGAACAAAGAACCTTTTTTGTGGGGTAAGTGGGCGGACATAGAACCTGGGGAACATATAGGTACGCTCCTGGCCAGTGTTGTGCCATGGCCCATTTATTTAAACTATGATATAGAAGCCTGTATAGACTAAAATGTATGGAATTTCGGTAACGAATCACACTGCAGTTGAACAGCAAAATGCATTTATATTAATACAATATATAATAGCCTTATAGCCTAATATATCGGACTGTATAACAATTGGATGACTCATATCATATTTATTTTCTGTCTGAGTCCTACAATGCATGCAGGGTCTTTACCATAAAGAAGAAGAAAAAAATGCTGTCATTGCACTTGTCACTTTGTAACATGTCAAGAAACGCGGAATGTATTCAAGCCTTTGGCAAAGTATGACCTTTTAGGGGGAATCCTAGGCGCAGCTACTCTAATTAACCCCTCCTCTTCATGCGTACAGACATGCATATCCACTCTCTCTCTCACACACACACACACACACACACACACACACACACACACACACACACACCACGTGCCTTCTTCATTAGATAGACAAGGAGATCAACAGATTAATTGAATCTGCATAAATGCAAATGTCCTGCCTGAGCGTCGCTCACTGCTCCTGTTTAAAGCGGTACATTGTAAGCAGCGCTGATAATATACACGTCAGAAATGACAACTATTTCTTTTTTTCTCCCTTTGTTGACTAGCGTTTTTTTAAAGACAAGATATGCTAGGCATAATTTAATCTCTTTCAGCTGTGTCGAGGGTGATTGTATAACTTGTAGTCCTACTTTTTCCAATTTTTTTCCTGCTACATATTATGAGCCCATGGGTGCGTTGTTAATTAGTTTGAGACAATGAACACTTGGGGTTCTTTGCCATCAGTCTCATTAAGGCAATAAACACACATCGATTATTAATGCAAATTAACCCAATTCGTAGTGTGTAGTGTAAACTACAGTGTGCTGACAGTGACAAGTCCATCATATGCAAAATAACAAAAAACACATGTTTGCTCTCATGCACATGCAGCTTAATAAAAAAAACAAAAATGTAGGCTGTATAATGTGTATATAGAGGCAATTAATGTTATCGAAATATAGGAATTATATCACTGATGAGCTAATCTGTCAAACACACTTTACACTGACTGAATTGTGTTTCTTTGTGTTTATTTTTTTGCCAAAAATATCGAGTGTAGCCCTAAATAATTGGTCGAAAAACGTCAGTGTCCATCCATGCATGTCTTGAAGGCCTGTATGTTTATGTCTTTAGCTATAAGTGGTGGAACAAGTTGGCCTAGGCCTACTCACATTTTTACTTGAGTAAAAGTACAAAAGTATTGGCATGAAAATACAAGTAAAAGTACTACTCATTATGCAGAATATCCCAGTCCATGTTTTCAATACGTATATGCATTTTATTTTGAAAATAGCTATTTTCAAATGTCAAAATGTATACAGGGCTGAAGTGGTTAAGGTATGTTTTGTAAGAATAATCAAAATCTACAAAGTAACTATAGTACCGGTAACTAAAGTTTTCAAATAACTGTAGTGGAGAGTAGAAGTAGGCTAAAAGTATTGGAAGTTGGAATTACATAGTTACGAATAACGAATTAACTATACAAATATGTCAAAATTGCACACTAAATGTAGCCACTGCTTTTAATCTTTAATGGTAGCTAAAACTTTAAACCTGTTAAATCATAAATAAATACAAATTCTGACATTTTGGGCAAGTTGTGAAATGTGAATTCGTTTTAAGTAGCTATTCAGTGAATAGTGAAAATGTCACTGACTGTATTAGCTGTGTTATTCAAGCCACCAGAGAAATGCAACATAGAATAGAAAGGCCAGAAGATCATGTTTGCTCTGCTTCATTTGTCAGGGGAAAAAAAACACTAGAAGCTCCAACATTGTGTGTGTGTGTGTGTGTGTGTGTGTGTGTGTGTGTGTGTGTGTGTGTGTGTGTGTGTGTGTGTGTGTGTGTGTGTGTGTGTGTGTGTGTGTGTGTGTGTGTGTGTGTGTGTGTGCGTGTGCATGCGTGGTAGAAAGAGAGACAGAGAGAGAGAGCAAATATACCAAATAAATCAGTGAGAATGCAGATGATTCCATACAGGTGAGATTGCTTCATAATTAAGCAATTAACATCCTGTCATGTTCTGTGGCGCATATAGAAAGACAGGAAATCTTCATTTCATACCAAGAAAAGGAAAAGATCTGAAAATGTTTGAAAAATAGTAATAAAAAAAGGAATTGTTTGGTTTTCCACCTGCAGGCAGGCGGCAACGATATATTCTTCTCCACAAGTGGATGAGTGCGCATGTGAACCGTCCACCAAGAAGGTGTGTCTGAGTGGATGCATGATGTAAATGTTTGACCCCTGCAGCGCATGGGGTCCTGGCATGGTTTGGCCCCTGCAGCGCATGGGGTCCTGGCATGGTTTGGCCCCTGCAGCGCATGGGGTCCTGGCATGGTTTGGCCCCTGCAGCGCATGGTGTCCTGGCATGGTTTGGCCCCTGCAGCGCATGGTGTCCTGGCATGGTTTGGCCCCTGCAGCGCATGGTGTCCTGGCATGGTTTGGCCCCTGCAGCGCATGGGGTCCTGGCATGGTTTGGCCCCTGCAGCGCATGGGGTCCTGGCATGGTTTGGCCCCTGCAGCGCATGGTGTCCTGGCATGGTTTGGCCCCTGCAGCGCATGGGGTCCTGGCATGGTTTGGCCCCTGCAGCGCATGGTGTCCTGGCATGGTTTGGCCCCTGCAGCGCATGGTGTCCTGGCATGGTTTGGCCCCTGCAGCGCATGGGGTCCTGGCATGGTTTGGCCCCTGCAGCGCATGGGGTCCTGGCATGGTTTGGCCCCTGCAGCGCATGGGGTCCTGGCATGGTTTGGCCCCTGCAGCGCATGGGGTCCTGGCATGGTTTGGCCCCTGCAGCGCATGGGGTCCTGGCATGGTTTGGCCCCTGCAGCGCATGGGGTCCTGGCATGGTTTGGGGTGGATCCACTTGTCCCCAGGCACCTGCAGAGTGTGTTAAGGCTCATACATAGTCTGGAGTTTCGGTGGTGAGGTGACCACCGAACTACAACATGACGTCACGAGACGCGGTGAAGAGCAAACCACCGCCACCCTCTCTCTGTTTTTACTCACCTCCGCTCAACGTTATAGAGCTGTGGTCCCTTCACCAAATGAATGAGCCTTTAAAGAGGCAAAAATAGCACATCTACAAGCTTGTAGATCAGCTATTTTCGAGGCTCAACCCTGCACTCTTTAGCCACTGAGAGATGCAGTGCACAACATGGATTGTGACACAGACTGAGTAGACAAAACTTTTATTCAAATCCCATATTTTAAATTGTAGTTTGTTGTAGTTTAACCACTTCCCTCAGGGGCCTTAGGGGAATTGTACAGGGGTATTTGACTTTACTTTGTCATCCATGGCACAGAGAGAATTAAGGAGTGAGGAGGGTGGCATCCATTTAGCCATGCAGTTACAGAGCTTTTAATGCAATTCAAAAGTGATAGTGATACCTAAAAGCCATTTGACATCTTCCTTAGTTATAATCAGTGTAAAACAAAATGTGGAAAACAGACCCTGGTGTTAAAAATAACACACAAAATTTGATTGTCTACTTGTACTGCTTCACTGCATCTTTCGTTGCATGCACTGAAAAGGAGGGGTTGTATTTAACACGTTCCCCCCCCTGTTTTAAAGAGATGTTTAAACAAACACAGCTCTTTTGCACCGCCTCCCCAGAGTCCCCACCAGCCAGCCAGGCCTACATGAAAAGGTGGAACAGAGAGAGAGAGAGAGAGAGAGAGAGAGCCATGGGTGAATATGTGGGATTTCACCGAGGGGGAGTTGAGACCACTGACTGCAATGTAGGCTGCCAACCTGAATAGGAATATACTGTACCATTAGCTAACTATAGAACCCAGACAGACCACTGCGTTCAGGGGACTATAGAGAGGGGAGCCGGGCAGGGCTCCTGCTGTTTGTTGTACAAAGGGGGTGCTTGATGACTATGTGAAACCCCTGTGGAGGTCCCAGTGAAATGGAAATGCCATATATACAGTACTGTATATATTGCGATGATATGATGATTGGCCGGCTCCTCGTTGGCTGCTTTTCGGGTGAAGGAGCTGCTGCTGCTCCCCGGACGGACCCGACCCGACCCGGGGGTCCCACTGTGATCGCCCCACCACCATGCCCCAGCATGACACACCCTCCCCACCCCACCCCACTCCACCGTGTCTTGACGGCTGATCTGCATGTCAGATTTTATATAATATCGCACGCTGGTTAGGATATAGGTGTGTGGGACAGTGCTTATAGTGACAAAGGTCAAAGATGAAGACGCTCGCACACTGTGGGCTCCGATGCTGTGATAAGTGCCTTTATTTGCACAAATAGGTGACTGTGTTGGGTACTGGCCTGATATTTTCAATTCCCCATAATTTACATTGATAAAACACCTTTGGTGTTCATGTTTTGTAGTATAGTGCAGCTTTAAAGACATACTTACACTCTCTAGTTAATTTGTCCTTGGAGTGGATTTTTATTTTCAAATGGAGTCATTACCACGCTTCCTCTGTTGCATGGTAACAGTGTGTGTGGAGAGAGAGAGAGAGAGAGAGAGATAACTGTATAAGTTCATGATGACAAGAAGAACAGCCACGCAGTGAGTGGCAATACGGAGTGAAACACTTGCAATGATTCTGGATTTCTGGTTCAGCTGATTATCTGGTGCAGCTGATTCTGGTTCAGCTGATTATCTGGTGCAGCTGATTCTGGTTCAGCTGATTATCTGGTGCAGCTGATGCTGGTTCAGCTGATTGAGCGTCCCTATAGAGAAAGGCCATGCAGCGCAGGGTCATGTAGCCTACATTTAGAAACACAAACAAAGCTAATTGAAATTGTTTGATCATGATAGGAGCAAGACTTAAAGGAGTGTGAAAGGAGCTCTCTCTCTCTCCCTCTCTACATCCGACGCACGGCAGCCCTTTCCTTCATCATATTAAGCCAGAGAGACATGCCTGGCTGTGAGTTTCTCCTCTCATTTGGCGCTGCAGTGCATGCGGGGTCTGGGAAGCTCTGGGGCTGTGTGTGTTTGCAGTGTCCCTGCCCTGAGACAGAACTATAGCTCTCTCACGCACGACACTGAACTGGCTTGGCAGCCGGCGTGTGTGGAGTGCCAGGCTTGAGGTGTGTGTGTGTGTGTGTGTGTGTGTGTGTGTGTGTGTGTGTGTGTGTGTGTTTGTGTGCGTGCGCGCACAAGTGTGTGTAAGTGTGTGTGTACAAAAGTGCAAATGTTTGTCTATGTGTATATGGATATGTATCTCTCATGTGGTTTGTGTTTGATTGTGGTTGTTTGTGTGTGTGTGTGTTTTATGTTTTTGTATAAAGGCTTGTATAAATGCTCACATCTCTCACACACACACGCACGCACGCACGCACACACACACACACACACACACACACACACACACACACACACACACACACACACACACACACACACACACACACACACACGCACACACACAGCGGCGGAGGGGTCCGGTGTGGTGGTGGTGGTGGTGCATCCTCGCACCACCTCTCTCTTGTTGCTCTGTCAGCTTTGGCGACTTGTGAAAAGCGCCAGAGTGAGGATTGTAAGTGAGCAGGACAACCCGTCACAGGTCCACCCATGAGACTCCCTGACACCTGTCAGCCCCGCTTACGCTGAGGACCTGCTACTCGCCACCTCCAGCCTCGCCTCATAGCCTCTCCTCCCCTTCACCCATGGATAAGTTGGCGCGGGGGGTGGTTGGTGTGAGAGGGGGCATAGAAGGGAGGAAGAAGAGGAGGAGGAGGGGGTGTAGGGGGGGGGATGCGTGGCACTGGAATTGCACACCCCCAGTGCACGGCGCATCTATCTTTTTCGGTGCACTTCTAGCGAGGTTGGAGGGCAAATGGATGGGAGAGAGTATACATGCATGGGATGGTGGGATAAAGGGGGGGAGGGGGGGGGGGGGTGGTGGTTGTGGAGTCTGTCTGGCGAGTGTGTGTGTGTGTGTGTGTGTGTGTGTGTGTGTGTGTGCGTCCTTCAGATGAGCATGGCTCTCTCTCTGCATGGCCCTGTGGCCATAAACCCCCTGTCCGCCTGACCGCATGCTCAGGACAAAGATGCGCTCTGTGTGTGTTTCTGTGTGTGTGTTTGTGCGTGCATGCGTGTGTGTGTGTGTGTGTGTGTGTGAGACGCGTGTGCGTGTTTGGTATTTGGCTTCATGTGTGTGTGTGTGTGTGTGCATGCATCAGGGAGTGCATGGGTACATCTCTGTGTGTTTCTGTATAGTACATGCATGGGAATTTGTGTGTGTGTGTGTGTGTGTGTGTGTGTTGGGGGGGGGGGGGGGGGGCTACATTTGTAACTGTACCCTATATATCTTCCTCTAATGGATTGCTAATTAAAATAGTTTCATGTTTCTGTTCACTCTGTCTTTCAGTGCCGCTGAGTAAAACAGATGGCGGCCGGGGGAACATGTTTACTGACACTTTACATCACATTTGCACTCCAATGTTTATACTCTACCCTGGCTTTATGGCAGCGGAGAGTTGGGGTGCATATTAAACAGAACAGCGCTGATAGCACAGAGATACACAGGGGAGAGAGAGAGAGAGAGAGGCTTGTTTAGTTCAGAAAGCATTTAACAACTTCCCCTGGAAATTGAAAGAGGAAATAGTTTTGGACTGGATTGCAGCAGGGGGGGAATGAAGCCCATATGAAGACCAGATGAAGAGAACCAGCAGCCAAGCAGGCAGGGAGAGAGAGAGAGAGAGAGAGAGAGAGAGAGAGAGAGAGAGAGAGAGAGAGAGAGAGAGAGAGAGAGCATGGTGTTACAGGACACATCAGGGAGAGTGTGAGAGTGGTAGCGTGAAACAGAGAATGGTGGATAAAGGGAGAAAATAACAGGGGGGGGGGGGGGGGGGCACTGCGGAGTGTTTATGAGGTCATTTAGCAAACTCGTGTTTTCAACATTTCCTCTCTACTTTTTTCTTCTTTTTTTTGCTTTGTTCTACCCTAATTACTTCCATTCGAGTAGTGTGTGTGTTGTGTGTGTTGTGTGTGTGTGTGTGTGTGTGTGTGTGTGTGTGTGTGTGTGTGCGTGCGCACATGAGTAGTATGGGTGTGTTTGTGTGTAGAGTAGACGCATACTTATTTGTTGTTGAGAATGAGCAGAGCCAGGCTATGCGTTGGCAGTGGGCCTTGCCATAGTATTCAAGCATCAACACAATATTACTCAGCATTATCATATCAGTTGAATAGAAAGATGTTGTCTTCATTTGTATAAAATGCATGGAACACTATATATATTACACTATTTTGAGAAAGTTTAAAATGACGTTCAGTTCCCAATTTAAATGGAATGTACCATTTAACAACAATCTGCCGTCAACAACAAACAATCTGCCGTGATCGAACTGCAGTTCCATGTCATCCGGCAACATTTGGATGATCCCCCGATGTTTTTATGTTCAATGAAACGCTCTGCAGTATGCCACTAAACGTCCCTATGAAATGCGATCTAGACACCACTTGACCTGTAACATTAGATAGGCGCTAGGCTAACACACCCTCTCTCTTTAACCGTGTTCTCTGTCGTGTTCTCTGATCGGTTTGCTTCCTGACAGCATGATGAAATTTCAAGTGCATCCGCCATACGGTCTGGAGCAACGGAAGCTCTATCATGAGTAAAATATAAAGCGGAAGTAAGCTGAGTCCTCCAAAACTTCCGTATCGTCCTTACAGTCGCACACATTTATTCAAAGATGAATATAAATCATCTAAGCATATATAGCACATATACATATATATATGTTGCTTAGCAGAAAAGCAACAAGCAGCAATAAAAATAATAATAAAATGTAAAGCATCCGGGGGATTGTGGAATAGTTGTCTCGCTAAGCGAGACTATAGCTCACCTCGAGACATTGAGTTATACAGTAATGGTCATTTTCCATGATGAGATTTTGTTCCAAGGGCTCCAATCTGACAATAACACAGTCAATGTGTTCTGGTATAGACTGTATATAGGCATATATCCCGTTTCCGTGTGCTGCTGCCAGACATCAGGAGGAGTGTCAGTCAATGCTCAGACCTGTCAGTGTTGTGCAATCTAATTGCGGCCACAGAAAAAAAAAGTGAGGTCGTTGTGTCTTATAACCGGAAGTGCTGCTTCAAAGAGGGGGTAAATAAATGGGCCAAAGGGAAGATTATGATGATGTTATAGTATATTGCATATTTCCCAAATATAATATGAATACCTATATAGGCCATTAATTCTCTCTGAATTACATCTGAACAATTTTCTTTACGGATCCAAACCGGCACAGGGTAATTGGCTGAAATATCGTACGTTTTTTTCTTTTTCTTAAAAAAAAGAAAGAAATAAAAACTAGCTTGTGTCCTCCTGCGGCCACACGCATAGAGTGACTTCCTGGCTGTGTCACTGTGACTAATGCATGTGTTATGACATCCGATGATATTTACATATTCATCGGTGACATTAAGAATTCCTCTCTCTCTCTCTCTCTGCTGCCTCAGGTGTTCCCGTGTCCTCGGCGTGACACACTATCAAGGGCACAGATCCTCACATTCAACCACTAAGCATTCATGACTGCAAAGCCCAGTTGATCGCATATCTTAAGCGCTGTTTAGAGGAGTGGCAGGGCACTCTGTTTAGAGGAGTGGCAGAGCAGTGACTCTGCCTCTGTCTCACGCTGACTGGCAGTGGCTTTAATTAGAGTGGAAACCAGTGTTGATCCGATTTTTTTGCGAGTGAAACAAGCCTATGAAATCAAGTGCAAAATTAAGCGACTATAGGGCTGGTCAGTCAAAATGTATTGTCTGTGTGATGTTTTAAGCATATGTTACTCAAATATTGTTATAATGGCCACGGGCGCCAGTCTGAAAATAGTTTGTGCCAGTAGTGCCCCCTACAAGATTATACAACATTCCAGGTTTTTAACATAATTGTATCAAGATTTTGTTTTTGTTTTTGAAAATTGCAGATCTACATGCTCGCAACGCATCACATTGTAACGCATTGTGAGCTTGTAGATCTGCTATTTTCAAATAGCTGATGTGTATAGTGGTTAAACTGAAGCAAGCTCAAAAGAGCATAAGACACAAAGCCCCAAAGAACAGCAACCCGCAACTTCCAATATTTACGAGCGACTTTACAGAAAAACAAGCCCATGCTGGTCGCTTGTAATAAGTGGACTTGGCACTGCTCTCATGGTGCAGTGCTGAGGCTAACACTGGCCCATGCAGAGCAGGGACGTGCACACATAGACAACAAAGGAGGCTTGAGCCCTTGCCCTTTAACCCATCTGTGGCCCTTTCCAGCTTTTATTATGGTGAAAGAAATGCAAATGCCACTCCTTTCCTTCCATGCCATGCCGGAAGGCAGCATTCAGGAGAATTGCTTTTTTTCCCCGAAGTCTCCTGAACTGGAAACCATTATTTTGCGTTGAACAAATTAGTTTAGAAATCCATGTCGTACACCACATCTCCACTAGCTAAAGAGTGCTGGGTTGCGTCCCGGAAATAGCTGATCTACAAGCTCTCTCTCAACGTGTCGCCTAGTCTCAACGTGTCGCCTAGTCTACACCAAATCTGTTTGAGGAAAACAGCCCAACAAGCTTACAATTCATTGCAATGCGACGCGTTATGAACTTTTAGATTTGCATTGTATTTTATTGTTTTGGTGCGACACTGCCGTATATGTCATAGTATATATACACCTTAACCCATTTAGACCATAAGGCAGATTAAAGAAAAAGTCTTCTAAATCCTGAAGTTTTCTGAAATAATAGCGTTGAAATAATATTGTTGCTATATTATATAGCAACAAACAAAAAATGACACATATGCGTTCCCCGGCTTGAAAAGTACAGTAGGACAACGCACACACACACACACACACACACACACACACACACACACACACACACACACACACACACACACACACGCACAACATTACACCAGTGCATGGACACTATTTTCATATGTACGTACGGATGATGTTGACAGACAGACAGACAGACAGACAGACAGACAGACAGACAGACAGACAGACAGACAGACAGACAGACAGAAGGACAGGAGCCATGTCATGTTTCATAACAGATTGCCCGGAGGACATGCATTCCACACTTTTCCATCACAAAGGACATTAATTGTAACAAAGCCGTAACGTAATACCAACGACGTCAAATGATATTCAGGTGTTATGGCTCCGAGGATGATTTCCAAAGTGACTCAAATGCCTTCGATGAAATTCAGTAATGCTGTTATTCTCGAATGACACCCAGTCCACCCGGTCCCATGCAGTACTGGGGCCAATTTCGCAGTTCTCACATCCAATGGAGCAAATCTGATGATATAACCTGCTTACTTTTGCTTGAATAAACTGTTTGAATATGTATGTACTGTAAATAAAGACCTATGCTGCTAAATATGTGGGTAAAACTTTGAGGGGGTAATAGCCCCTCATCTCATATGTCCAGCTTTTGGTGTGCGTAACCCAAATTTTGTCCTAACACAAACATTAAATGCCATTGAGTGTTTGTGTAAACACAAACATTGCATAACACAAACATGAGATGATCATTATCATCATATCATGAATGAGATTATAAACGGAATGAGATGATGTATTTATGATGATGTACGATGATAATAGCGCTCCTCACTTCACACAGGTGTAATTTTTGAGGGGCACTAGCCCCTCCTATAATTATACAGGTTTAATGTTTGTTTTAAAAAAATTGACAATGAAGAGAAATTAATGTTTGTTTTGTCCCTATAAAATTAAATCCCATTAACAATAAAGATAATTTAATGGTTGTTTTGACACTGTTTGTTTTACATCATTACATCACCTAATCATAGCAACATGAGTTGTTTTAATATACCAATGTTGTAAGATGTTAAGAGCGCCCCTCACTTCACACGGGTGTGATTTTTATAGAGTTAAATTGCCTTTAGTTGTTTAGCTAAATGACAGAAACCATTCGCACACAAAGCTTCTTTGAAAGACCTGCCATTGAAGTGACTTTGTGTGCTTCTGACTAGCAGAAGCTGTGGAAAGTGACATGATGACTGACCGTGTGAACCATATGGTTATGGAAGGATGGACAACAGAGACAACAGAAAAATATGTAGATAATATTATGCAGACAGAACGAAACAGGATACACGAGTCAGGAGGAAAGGAAAAGAGCGCCGGAGAGAGATGAAAGATGAAATACAAAATAAATATATTGGAGCAGCAGCAGTCAGAGCTGCATCATGGCATGAGAGACGGAAAGTGAACTGGAGGTTGACTGGTGTTTTTCTGCGTTCCCCGGCCGTCCGGGTCTGTGCGTAAACGCTGCAGTGCAGGGTTACAGGTCTGGCCTCCAGCGCCAACCCTGTCACTGGGAATTACAGACAGACAAAGTGTGTAACCTGCCCTAGCACTGTGGCAGAGAGCCTGAGGGCGGCCAGGGCTCATACTGCCTGCCTGACTGCCTAACACTGGCCCATGCAGAGCAGGGACGTGCACACATAGACAACAAAGGAGGCTTGAGCCCTTGCCCTTTAACCCATCTGTGGCCCTTTCCAGACCACGAATGCAGCTTTTATTATGGTGAAAGAAATGCAAATGCCACTCCTTTCCTTCCATGCCATGTCGGAAGGCAGCATTCAGGAGAATTGCTTTTTTCCCCCAAAGTCTCCTGAACTGGAAACCATTATTTTGCGTTGAACAAATTAGTTTAGAAATCCATGTCGTACACCACATCTCCACTAGCTAAAGAGTGCTGGGTTGCGTCCCGGAAATAGCTGATCTACAAGCTCTCTCTCAACGTGTCGCCTAGTCTCAACGTGTCGCCTAGTCTACACCAAATCTGTTTGAGGAAAACAGCCCAACAAGGAATTACAGACAGACAAAGTGTGTAACCTGCCCTAGCACTGTGGCAGAGAGCCTGAGGGCGGCCAGGGCTCATACTGCCTGCCTGCCTGGGTGACTCTCTGGATCACTGTTTCCTAAACAGTGCGTCAGGATACCCATATATGGGTCGCGGACACATTTTTATGGGTCCCTTAATTTATTTGTTTCGAAATATTGAGGGGCACTAGCCGCTCCTATATACAGCTCTTTGTCACATTTGCCATTGACAATGAAAATGGAAATGGACTTTCTGCATGAGTACTGATGTCAATACCTTTGTACTTAATTTGATGCTGATACCTTTTGGACTCAAGTAAAATGTGAAAATGTAAAATGTGAATGGCCCTGGTCAAGGTTGGTGGATGGTTGGCCCTGCAGGTCAAGGTTGGTGGATGGTTGGCCCTGGTCAAGGTTGGTGGATGGTTGGCCCTGGTCAAGGTTGGTGGATGGTTTGCCCTGGTCAAGGTTGGTGGATGGTTGGCCCTGGTCAAGGTTGGTGGATGGTTGGCCCTGGTCAAGGTTGGTGGATGGTTGGCCCAGGTAAAGGTTGGTGGATGGTTGGCCCAGGTCAAGGTTGGTGGATGGTTGGCCCTGGTCAAGGTTGGTGGATGGTTGGCCCAGGTCAAGGTTGGTGGATGGTTGGCCCAGGTCAAGGTTGGTGGATGGTTGGCCCAGGTCAAGGTTGGTGGATGGTTGGCCCAGGTCAAGGTTGGTGGATGGTTGGCCCTGGTCAAGGTTGGTGGATGGTTGGCCCTGCAGGTCAAGGTTGGTGGATGGTTGGCCCTGCAGGTCAAGGTTGGTGGATGGTTGGCCCTGGTCAAGGTTGGTGGATGGTTGGCCCTGGTCAAGGTTGGTGGATGGTTGGCCCAGGTAAAGGTTGGTGGATGGTTGGCCCAGGTCAAGGTTGGTGGATGGTTGGCCCTGGTCAAGGTTGGTGGATGGTTGGCCCAGGTCAAGGTTGGTGGATGGTTGGCCCAGGTCAAGGTTGGTGGATGGTTGGCCCAGGTCAAGGTTGGTGGATGGTTGGCCCAGGTCAAGGTTGGTGGATGGTTGGCCCTGGTCAAGGTTGGTGGATGGTTGGCCCTGCAGGTCAAGGTTGGTGGATGGTTGGCCCTGCAGGTCAAGGTTGGTGGATGGTTGGCCCAGGTCAAGGTTGGTGGATGGGTGGCCCTGGTCAAGGTTGGTGGATGGTTGGCCCTGCAGGTCAAGGTTGGTGGATGGTTGGCCCTGCAGGTCAAGGTTGGTGGATGGTTGGCCCAGGTCAAGGTTGGTGGATGGTTGGCCCTGGTCAAGGTTGGTGGATGGTTGGCCCTGGTCAAGGTTGGTGGATGGTTGGCCCTGCAGGTCAAGGTTGGTGGATGGTTGGCCCTGGTCAAGGTTGGTGGATGGTTGGCCCTGCAGGTCAAGGAAAAGAAACAGACACATTATCAATTGTCAAATTCCCCGGCACAAATCTTCACGTATCTATCAAAGATTAACTAATTAACTAGTTCCATGATACATTCTAGGTAAACAAGAAAACAGGTCATCATGGGCCTATAGATAGAATTGATTGATTGATTGATTGAGGTTCTCTTATGGTGGGGCGTAAGCTAGAGGACTTGTCTAGGTCCAGTTGGAGCTAGAGGACTTGTCTAGGTCCAGTTGGAGCTAGAGGACTATAGGTCCAGTTGGAGCTAGAGGACTTGTCTAGGTCCAGTTGGAGCTAGAGGACTTGTCTAGGTCCAGTTGGAGCTAGAGGACTTGTCTAGGTCCAGTTGGAGCTAGAGGACTTGTCTAGGTCCAGTTGGAGCTAGAGGACTTGTCTAGGTCCAGTTGCAGACAGGATCTCTTATGGCGGTTTTGCGAGTCGCACATTTTGATGGCTGGTGGTGGTAGCGGGGCATTCCACATAATAGTAGAATTAATTAATCTCATATTTAATGAGTCCAGGGGCCGAGACAGATTTTGGTACCACCTACGGTGACCGTAACATTTTTGTTACCATAGCCGTTACCAATGTGATGACATTTGGGCCCATTTGGGCAAGTGGCTATAGCCGAATTTAGGCCAAGGAGTGTTTTTCCTGCAAAACGAATGCTTGGAATGGGTTCAGAATCATGAAAACCCCCTAGGTTGTATATAGTTGGTTAATGGTATGGTCACATATAACTGGTGATAACTGGCATTAAGCTACTGAATGGAAGTTGTATCATACCAAAATATAAACTAGAGGCATGTAGGAATACAATATTTTTACCGTCACCTTTGGTTGGTGGTACCAATTTTTCAAAATATCTGTGTTGGCCCCTGCACTTATGCCACATTTGGGGGGGATGATATCTGTGGAGCTCCCTCTGGTGTTGTGCCCGTGGGCGTGTCTCAATCTTTTGAAGTAATTTGACATAATTTATGCTACATGAGCAGCGGTCCCTTGAGTTTCTTGCAAGTTGCTTGATTTTGGATTGATTGAATACTTTATTAACAGTTTGCATGGACAAGCACATGGGAAGTACAGTATATACAATACAAGGTCTGCTAAAAGGATTAACCACTCATGTAGGAGGACGTACACACATAGACATCAAAGGGGGCTTCAGCCCCTGCCCTTTTACTCGCCTGTAAAACAACTGAGAGACTGCCAGCCTCCAGACCACGAATGCAGCATTTACTATGGTGAAACAAATGCAAAACGCCTCTCCTTTCCATGCCATGATGCCAGAAGGCAGCATTCAGGAGAATTGCTTTTTTTCCCCTCTCGAAGTCTACTGAACTTGAACACAGTACTAATTTGAGTTGAACACCTTTGTTTATAAATCCATGTCGTATACACCGCATCTCCACTAGCTAAAGAGTGCTGGGCTGCACCCCGAAAATAGCAGATATACAAGCTCTCAACGTGTCGCACTGCAACACGTTGAGAGCTTGTATATCTGCTATTTTTGCCAAAAGTGCCCTCTTACGGGATTTCAGCCCCTGCCTCTCTAACACTCTGTGCACGTCCCTGCACTCATGTACTCATGTCCTGTGACTAGTCTGTGACCATACCCTGAGTCATCCCACCCTATGATGAACAGGGGTGAATTTCTGATTAACCTCTTCCACCTGCATCATGAAGTTACATATTGGAGTTCTCTTGCTCTCATTTTCTCGTTGTGTGTATATTGTAAACAGCGAATACTCTTTGCAAGCTTTATTTGCTTCTTCTGCTGCTCAAAATGTATACCCATTTGGTTTCATGGTGTTATAGATTATAATTTATAATGCCATTGTTTGCTGTTTACTGATAAATTTGAGATCAAATGCGCCAATTAATTCAAGTTTTATAGTATACAAATACCCATAGCCTATAATCCCTGTCAGTGTGAAGGGGTGGGTGTGCTACAGTCAATATGGACCAGAAGCAAATGTTAAATGATTTGAATCACTGTGTGTATCTCTGTGGCATTGGAAACCATTTTGTTTTTGTGTGCTTTGTTTTTTTATGTACATTTCTGATAATTTTTCTCTTTTAACAATCTTGCCTTACCCAGAGACCTCCTAACAACTTTATTATATGTCATCTATCTTCACGTTACAATGCACTTTCCATAGAAGCGGATTGTCATGAAGATAATGTGCACACAGGGCGCAGGGGGTTCTGTCCCCTGTCCAAACCCACATCTCAAAATGCCACTCACATCGAAATAATTGCAGGCTATAATGTTGCCAGTGTCGGTGGCTTCGTGCAAAGCTGCACATTTACACCCATTTGTCAAAAAGGGCTGGCTGTCTGTGGCTTCTAGTGACAGCCTTCTTGGTGATAAAGTCATTCGGTCATCTCAGGGGGGAAATCAAGAATGACATTAGCCAATGAGTTCAGTACAAGCACTGGCTTATGTTTTGATATGCATCCAAAAAGGAAACTAAACTGCCGCTCATGCTCTGTGCTAATAAAAGGCAGACGTCAACTGTGTCTGTGTAACTGTGTCACAGTGGGTTACAATGAGAGCATCTCAAGAAACTCTTTGAAGTTAACACAGAGCTCTGCGACAACAATATGACTTTCATCGTAGCGCTGGCATCTATTAAAAAAATAACACAACTTGGCCTTGTCATTAGTTTTTTTTAACGGCTCGCCGGGATATCCAGCCCCGCTAATCCAAATAGGCAATGCTTCAATTTGTAGCTGTGGTAATTGTTGTTAAAACAGAGCCCATGGCAAAGACCTGCCCCATTCATTAGAAAATCTCTGTCAATTAACACTAGCCACAGGTTGTTTGGGGAGGACAATTTGGACAAATATGCTCTGAGCAAGAGCAAGCAACTCTGTCCTATATGTTAGGGCAGAGTGATATATATATATATATATATATATATATATATATATATATATATATAATTTTGATATATATCAACATAATACAGATTATTTAACCAGCAAAAAAATAATATATTTTTTTAAAAATAATCTGCATTTAATTTGTGTACTCATCTCATTCAGTTGTGAAAACAGACACTTGGTCGGTCAGAATCGGTATCGGCAGTTATGACCCTGTAAATAATCAGAGATCGGATATCGGTCATAATTTCATAATCGTGCACCCCTAATATATATATATATATATATACATATATGGTACTGGTCGATAAAAAAAAAGGTTAAACCTGGAGAAAATGTATGTACCCTGGTATAAAGATCCATGACCTGACTGGGCAAACAAATGATGATGTGATAAAAGAAAAAAAGAGATGAACCCTCCCTAGGGGTGTTTGCTTATTGTTTAAGCACTATCGTTGAGACGCTGAATAGTAGGAGTGTAACTAATGATACATTTAAACAGCGATACGATACGTATCATGATACATGGTTGACGATATGATACATGGATGATATTGGTTCATTATGGCGATCCGATACGATTCAATGATTTGAAATCGATACAGTAACTATTTAAAATGCATTGACATTATTTTAAACTAAGTATAATTAAACCCCCTTTTTATTTTTTCTTCTAAAAATTGCTAAATACCACGCAAAAAATGTATAGTATCAATACAATCGATAATTTGCATAGCAAAACGATTCGATACCGATTATTTGCATTGCAAAACGATACGACACGATACGATACAAAGTCAATGTTGCCGTTTTCATTTCGATATATTTAGATACTTGAAATTAAAATAGATTTTTCGATGCAGTTACTATAATCGTTACACCCCTACTGAATAGAGTAGACTCTCTCTCTTTCTCTGAGGGAGATTTGACAGGGTCGTTCACACTCACAGTGTGTTGATGGCTTAACGGCCATCATTGATTGATTATTTTATGAATTAAAATATGTATGACACTCCATTGGACTCAGAGTAAAATTTGCTGACCTCCCAGGCATATACCATCCCCTATTTTCCTCCTGGGACCGTCACCCCTTCTGTACATTTAGACTAGTCCCTAAGTTGAGGCTATTGTAAAATGTGCATGAATTAAGGCTCCATTAGTATCCATACATATAATGTGTTCCTGTTCCTTTCATTGTATGCAAGTACAGTAGTGTAAAATGACCCAGAGACTCCCATTTTAATGTTCTTTCATAATGTGTAGACCAGTGGTTCTCAAAGTGGGGTCCAGGGACCCCTAGGGTCCTTGAGGGAGTTCCTGGTAAGTAGCCTATAGTGTACACATTTGCACACTCTCAGAGTTAAATGAACATTGATTTTAACAATATAAATGGGGGTCCCAGTGATAGTGATATTGGGGGTCCTTGAAATTAAAATGGTTGCGAATCACTGCTAGAGCCGGCGTAAACATCTTCTCTTATGGAGGTCTCTGCATGGCATATATTTTCTAATGGGGTCCGCAGGCTAATAAGTGTCAATTTGGGGGTCCTTGACGTGAACAAAGTTTGAGAACTATCTGGTGTAGAGTGTATAGAGTAGACTGTAGAATCTGCCTGGCCTGCTGAGGAAGATGCATGTTCTACTAATAACTACACTGACTAGACACAATCCCTGCAGTGGCGCCTGCAGACAGTACAAGAGAGAAAGAGAGCCCCCTGGTGGCTGTAACAGAGCAGCGTTTTACTGCTACAACACAACACAACACTACAGGCATCCGAGCGAATATTTTATCTCTCCCTGACCATTTAATCACTCGATCGCCACCACAAACCCAACTTAATGTCCGTCAACAAAGCTCGCATCCGTCAGGCCTTTCGTCGAGCTTTCCTCACGGGTCCAAGTTTACAAGCCGCATGGATGGAATAAGAAGAAGAACCTGCCACGGTAGGCTAAAAAACAAACCCGTCTGTTTCCTGTGGCTCTTCAGATGTTCTACATTTAGTAGACAGACTGCTATAAATGTCCACACATGCAGCATCGTGCGTATTTCTATTCACTTGCAATTATCCACAATATGCTTTTTGTCAAATCACTATAGGCCTATATATTGTAGGCTAGAGCAGGGCCTGGCTGTAAACAAGTTATTGAGCTTAGTCCAGTTGCCCTGGGTAAACAATAACATAGTACCTTTCCTTTCCTTTTGGTTCCCTTGGGGTCCGGGGACCCCCAGGGGTCCTCGAGGGAGTTCCAGGGGGTCCCCCCAGCTATAATGATAGTTTGGAACCAAATGGTACCTTATGGGTCTGTAACTCTGAGAGTGTACAAATGGAACCATATCCCTAACAGGTCCATTTGTACACTCTCAGAGTTAAATTAAAAATGTACAATATAAATTGGGGGTTTCAGAGATAGAAATGAGCCTATAATGTATTTGTTTGCATGATATATCTGAATCAATCAATAAAGTAGGCCTAAGGAAAACAAAAGGGAAGGGAAAAAAATAATGTAATTGTCCCCAGGCTTCGAGGGTTAAAGCAAGGTCAGAGGTTGAAGGTCAAGCCAAGTACCTGCATGACCACCTCTGTCCTTGCTTTCTTATGTCTTGCTCACCCCCCCCCCCCCCCTTGCCTATATCTGCCTCATTCACATGTACACGTCATCATGATGCAGGCCTACGCACACCCAAATACACGCTCACACTTGCACACATATTAGGGACACAAACACATGCATTCATAAACAGAGTCACATGCACGCACTCACTGTCTCACGCACACACACACACACACACACACACACACACACACACACACACACACACACACACACACACACACACAGGAACGCAGAGTCGCACATAGTAAGTAGCCTTGCCGAGCCATGAGGCCCATAGGGCAGGAGCCTATCTCCTGTTTCTGTAGTGTGAGGCAGCTTGATGTACAAGTACACACCCTGGACATGACGCTAGTATGTCGCAGAGTCGCACATACCAACACACAAGCATGCATACACACGTGCACAGTCCCATACACACGTGCACAGTCGCATAACACACACACACTCACACACACACGCACACACACACACACACAGGGAGCAGTGCTTGCGTGTGTGTGCGTGGCCCCAGCATGGTAACCTGTTCTATTGTTATGTATAGATGGAAGGGCAGGGCTGCAGTGTGCAGGCAACATGCCATGCTAAGTGTCGGGTGTGGTGAGGTCACAAAGATCACCATCTCCTTTAATTACATGAGCCCTGCCTGGCCAGCCGCCCGCCACCTATTGGCTTGGCTCATTTAGAGGTGTGTGCGTTTGTGCACGTGCGTGTGTGTGTGTGCATGTGTGGGGAGGGAGGGTGGGTGGGTGGATGAGAGAGAGAGAGAGAGAAAGACAGAGAGAGAGAGAGAGTGCATATGCATGCGAGAAAAAGAGAACGTGTGTATGTCAGAGAGCAAGTGTGTGGGTGGGTATTATGCGCACGAGCACGCGTGCAAATCTGTGCAGTGTGCACAGATCCTGCGTGTGCGTGTCGGTACAGCTAATGCGATAGGTGCTGGAGAAAGCGCATTGGTTTTCCCAGTGACACCCAGCCAGCCAGCCATGCAGCCTCAGGTGAAATGACTCCTGAACATAAACCTCCAGCCACTTTTACAAACAGAGAGAGAGATCCCCAAGTCAGTTGTCCTCTCTGGGGGAAACCACCTGCGTCTGTTTGGCAGAGGAACCTAAACTGACCTGTGTGACCTGCTGCTGCCCAAGGGCCTGCTTCTTCTCTCTCTCTCTCTCTCTCTCTCTCTCTCTCAGGCAGCAGCAGCTCCCACAAGCCGAACCACAAAATGCGCAACTTAATGTCTCCTCTTACCCTAATGCTTTCTCTTAGTGCTCAGAGGCACAAACACGAGTCTTTTGATACAGTGACAGACTAGTGTTCCCCTCAAGCCTTGGGCCAATCATTTGTCTCAAGTGCAGCACATGGGTATGACTGAACCGAGGATAAGGTTTTGTGGTACCATCAGTGCCTGGCATGGAATAGACTTGCATGGTGTGTCTTTTAGATTCATAATTTACGGGAACTTCCATGATACGTTTTTTGGCACGGTTGGATTTGGATGTAAAAAAAATGTTTTGTGCCGTTCATTTTGAAACACGGAGAACGATAAAGCATATGACTCAGTTTTACACCGTGGCTATAGCATCGAAGGAGAAGATAGCGTAATGTAATTTTATGACCGTCGAGATTTATTGCTGTACACTTCCCTCCCACTCCTGCAAACTCTCTCTCTTGCTGTACACTTCCCTCCCACTCCAACAAACTCTCTCTCTCTCTCTCTCTCTCTCTCTCTCTCTCCTTGCATCCCTGAGGGCTTCACCTGTGCAGCAGTGCTCTGTCATTTGCCCATAGGAAGAACATAATGCATAATAGAAACACAATAAAAGCTACAGTCACCAAATCACTTCTGTCACCTGCAGGTCCAGTGTCTGTTGCCTGCGCACTATTTAGGGTTTGACAACTGTTGCTTTAAACTTTATACTACCTATATTGTTTATTACTTATTATGTAAGAAATAAGCACCGACCAGTAGCCAACAACGGAAATGGCAAATGACATGATAAATATATATCTTTAATTTGTCATTTTTGCATGTGCGAAACCGAAAACGAAACAAAAGAGTACAAAAAAATCAAGTCATTCATGAAAAATGCTAAAGCAAACTATATTGGATACCCTGAAGTTTCATATTGTACATTTCTGCACCCACTTAGCTCTTTAAACCTGTTTGTAATGCCAAAAATAGCTGATCTACAAACTCACGATTGCTCACATCTGCGACGCATTGCACGCTTATAGATCGGCTATTATTGGCATGCAACAAAGTATGAATCAGGCTTTGCACAGTATGTCACACATGTTGAGAGGGTTGTACATGGAAACAAGAAAATCTGTCTTTTATATTAAGCTAAATTCATGCAGTATGCCCCCACCTCCCCCATCAACAAACCAATCTAAACAAGAAAAGACAGAGCACATTGAAATCAGCCATTTTGCTTTGTCTTCATGCATGGCCTCTCATGCAAGAACGCTCATCTGGTAAAGATTGCTTTGAAATTTCAATACATAATTTTCAAAAAAGGGGGGAAAAATGGCAAAGTACAAGAAAGACTACACTGTGGAATAAAACAATGGTCTCCTATACACAGTTACGATTGTCACTGTTTTCGGTTTTCTCTTGCGGCAGTATCTGTCCAAAACTGGATGTGAAGTGGGGGGAGGGACAGTGGTGATGTTGGTGGTGTTGCTGGTGGTGGTGGTGGGGGGGGGGGGGGGGGGGGGGGGATAGGAAGCAAGAGGGTTCATCCATTTTGTTTCAATCAGCGGCAAGACAGACAGAAAGAAGAACTGACAGAGACAGAGAGGGGGGGGGGGGGCAAAATGAAAAATGAAAGCGGCAGGAGAGAATGACACATTTAATTTTCCCTGGAGATGTTGTAGTGGTCCTCTTTTCTTTTTGGTCTCTCTTCTTCACGTCTAATCAGCATTGTCAACTGAATGCGCCGTGGTCAGATACAATTCCTTACAGCTTTTGTTTACGATAAACAAACGTGATAGGCATCAAGGAGGTAAAGCCACCCCCCGGGGCAGGAGAGTAGTGTTGGGTTGACAAAGACAGAAAGACAGCCGCAGCCACTCTAAACATTGCTTAAATTACAACGAAATGACCTGTTTGAATACCTGTATGACTAACGCCCCGTGTTTGAAAACTTTGAATAATGATTTCATTCACGCATGCTGTTCTTTGTAGGGAATGGAACAAAAGGAGTGTGGAGAGGAGGTGTCGGGGCAATTAGAAATATAATAATATTAGTTAGTTTTTCTTGATTTAAAGCTGCTATAAGCAATAAAATGTCAACATTTTAATGCCTTTTTTTTCTTTTCTTTTTTTGTATTCAGACAGGCAGCCAGCATTCAGAACGTCCCCAAACACATCTAGGGGCCACAATCTGCATTCAAACATGTTCCTATAGAAGCTTTGTCATTGGTCGTGAAAAAACCTGGTCGAAATGACTAACCAATCAGGAAGTAGACAGGCAAATCGACCAATGACAAAGCTTCTAGGAACATCTTTGAATGCAGATTGTGGCCCCTAGATGTGTCACAGAGGCTACATTTTTTTGGGAACGTTCTACCCATTACTGGCTGTCTGAATACAACAAAAAAAGGTCATTACAATTTTGACACATTATTTCTTATAGCAGCTTTAATTCTCCATTTTCATATTCAACCCCGTCACAAGTGTAAATCAAGCAAAGTGTCTCAAAGAGGATAATTTGGTGCGAATCCGTTAGTGTGGCCCCTAGGCTAGGCAGCAGCGGAGTTCGTTGGCGCTGTGGGACATCGCGTGACAGCGTAGCATATAGTGATTGACAGGTTGACGATGTGGACGCCACAGTTTGTAAGACAAGGCGATCTCTGCAGCACTAGGCTGGAACTCTGAGAATCCACAGCAACCCCATTTTGCTTTGGCCCTCGCCTTCTTATCTATGTGAGTGATTGGCAGAAAGTCCCCGGGGCTGAACCACGTTCAGTGACTGCACATCAGTCACACGCTGAACCACTGACACACATTCTCCTGTAGCAGCGGTGGGAAAAGTACTTGGATGTTTTTACTTAAGTAAAAGTTTCAATATTGCAATATAGAAATACTTTCTTACAAGTAAAAAAAAAAGTCTGGAATTCAAAATGTACTTGAGCAAAAGTATTGACAGAAGTCAAAGTAGGCCTACCGTCCCGTTTCAAGGTTTCAAATGTATAATAGTGTTTTGAAAATAGCAGATCTACAAGCTCACAATGTGTCGCATTGCGACGCATTGTGAGCTTGTAGATCTGCCATTTTATAATGGCCGACATGTATGGCTGGTTATAATGTATGTTTTGTACTAGTATTAATCAAAATCTACAAAGTAACTAGTAACTAAACTTTTCAAATAAATGTAGTGGAGTAGAAGTATAATGAATTGGAAATTGGAAACACTGAAGTAAAGTACAAATACCTCCCAATTGTACTCAAGTAAATGTACTTACACCACTGCTCCTGAGAGGATTCGTCCTGTGGAGTTTGGAAGCCTTGCATGCAAATACATGTGCAATCAGAGTTTTGCAGCAGATTTATGCATTTGTTTTCATTATGTATTTGAGTCATTATGCAAATTGAGTGATTGGAAAGGTTATCACATGTTTGTTGGAACGGTGCTCTGTCATAAAAGTCTGAGCTAGACAAACAAACATGAGAAAAAGTGTGTGAGAGAGACAGCTGAGAGATGGAAAAATCAGACCCATCTGAAGTGAGTGGTGCAACAGTGACACTTGGTCGTGACAATATGCTATTTCCGTGCTTGGACACGGAGACACACACACATTCCGTGCTCGGACACAGGGACACACACACATTCCGTGCTCGGACACAGGGACACACACGTATTCCGTGCTCGGACACAGGGACACACACACATTCCGTGCTCGGACACAGGGACACACACACATTCCGTGCTCGGACACAGGGACACACACGTATTCCGTGCTCGGACACAGGGACACACACACAATCCGTGCTCGGACACAGGGACACACACATAGCTGTCTATGGTTGCACCACTCAAAAAGAGGAGAAACATTCAACTTTCTCAGTTCTACAAGCTCACAATGCGTCGTGATGCGACACATAGTGAGCTTGTAGATCTTCTATTTTCAAAAGAGCTTTATAAACATTTGAAATGTGAAATGCAAATAGGACATTCTGCGACTACTTTTACTTTTGTAAAGTAGATTTTGATAGCAATACTTTGGTACACATACTCAAGTACATTTAGAATTCTAGACTTTTACTTGTAACATCTACATATATATATATAATATAATAGATATAATATCTCGTCCGGACGAGATATTAACTTGTCAGTGTGTTTTACTCACAACTAGAAGAGTTTGACACAGCTTGGTGTCTTCACTCTTCAGAAGATAGAACTTACCAATGAAAATATAGGTCTTCCAAATGCTCATCCCCATGTGTTTACAATCGTTGCATGGGACAACATAGACAGGATTGAAGAGACCGGGAAAGGCCCTTATTGTGATTACGTTTGTCCAATGACTTTAGTTTCATGAAAATTATTGCCACTAGGCTACCGAAGTATCTCCACTATGTTTTTTCTCACATATATTTCAGACCTTTTGAAATATTTCACTTTCATTTGATTGATTATGTAATAATTATTTCCACAAAATTTGTGGAAATAATTATTACATAATCAATCAATGTGCTCTAATATGCAAATTAACTGATTAAATATGCACAATACAGTACATGGCCCTGCTGACAGATTTGGTAGCGCAGCACAGAATCTGTTCTTGAGAGATTACTTCCGACGTACTAACAGTCCGACAGGCATTAGTCTGACACATGTAGGGACACCCAACCGGGCCTACCCCAAACCCTAACCTCTGGGAAGCCAAGGGTGAGTTTTAACAGGCCACGCATGTCGGGAACCACGAGTGAGTCTTAACCAGCCACTCATGTGTCGGACTGTTGCATGTCGGACCAACGTATGCACACCACCTGCGGCGGCGGTGGATCAGGGGTAGAGTGGCTGGATGGTAACCGCAAGGTTGCCAGTTCGAACCTGGGCTCCCCAGACTTGTGTCGAAGTGTCCTTGAGCAAGACTCTGAACCCCTAATTGCTCCTGATGTGCTGGTTGGTTGGTTGATTTCCGCTGCCATCGGTGTATGAATGTGTGTGAATGTAATCTAAATGCACCATTAACATTTACCACCTGCCCTCGGCTCAGTCCCACTTTTAGGATCATGATTTCACAGCTTTATCCAAACTTCTCTTCTGTATGTTAACTTGAATATATCTACATGTTTCTACATGTTGAATAAACTTGACACTTTTGTTACATAAGCCTCTGGTTCTGTTCATTCTGATTGAACTTGTACCAAATTGGGGAACCTCAGTTACCATATTTGTTCAGTTACATTGTCCAACATATACAGTATATGGTTAATGTGTTTGTAGGATCCCTCACTCCTATTTGTGAGGGTGGCGTAGTCATATCATGATACAGCCCTGCTTTTTTTCTCATTAGCATCATTGCCTTACTGAAAGGTCTTGGGAGCCTATATGGTAAAAGTTATTAATATTTCTGCAGAATTGTACTCGTACAGCAGGTGTGGCTTTTCTGTGTCACTCGACAACATGCACCATTAATCAAGCATGTTGTAACACAGAATGGCAGCATTCTGATTTCACCTTGTTCTAATTACACGGCTAAGAGTGTCACAGCTGAGAACTGAGTTATACACACTGGAGGGAGGGGGGGGGGGGGGCTGATGATTTCTACTGAAGATGAGCTCGACTGCTGAACTGAACCTGAGCAGGGCGGTATGGTTAAAACAAGGATGCAAATGATCCGACAAGCCCCCGGGGCCTGTCAACTATGACGCATTCACTCACAGCAATTAACCAGCCCCGGATTCAGCAGCAGGGGTCACATTCTTTAGGAGAGAGAGAGAGAGAGAGGGGGGGGGAAAGAGGGAAGAAACAGACTGACATCTTGAAACTATGACCAACGACAAAAAACTCCCATACCTGTTGGGAGAAATACAATTACGTGTTGCAAACACATGTAGGAGCGAGATTTGTGAACTGTTGCGATAAAAGAAGGTTAGCCAATGGAACCACAACCACCCTATGAGGACTACTATCTGTACCGAGTAGGGCAGACCGCTAGGCCTACTGTACATGTACGGTAAACAGATCTTAAATCTGAGGCTTTTTTGTATACTACAGTCTTGAGAAAAAAATGCTGCTATTTGTCCCAAAGTGACTGCAAAAGATTTCTGCAATTTGTTTCAATAAAGCTTTTATATATGTCACAATGTGACATGGCTCTGTTTACACAAACAGGATAAACAGTAATGCTGTACCCCCCTCAAACTGTGTTTACTTTTCCCTTTTATTATATTTTGACACTTGCTTTGGTAATGTAACCGTATGTTTTCTCATGCCAATTAAGCTCATTTGAATTGAAAATCTAATTGACAAAGACATGAGACAGACAGCTCATACAGACACAGAGAGAGAGAGAGAGAGAGAGAGAGAGGGAGAGAGAGAGAGAGAGAGAGAGAGAGAGAGAGAGAGAGAGAGAGACTGACAGAAGGAGTGAGAAATGCTCCATCGTATGGCGGTGTCGTACGCTGAGAATAGCAGACCTACAAGCTCGTATGCGAGAGCTGGCGAAAACGTCTGTAAACTCAGATCTCGTGATGCATCTAAGTCAATAAAGTAGTATATTATGTAATAGCATGGAATGGAAAAGTCACTGTTTACATCATCTCACTCGAGCAAAGTGATTGATCTGTGTCTCCTAGGGTCCTACTTGGCCCACAACAAGGACACACCAGGGCGAGGGGGCGGAGATCAGAAAGAGGGGGCTCTAGGGGCACGGTGGCACAGTCAGTAGTGCTGTCGCCTCACAGCTAGAAGGTCCTGGGTTCGATTCCCGCTCGGGACGCTGTGGGTGCTGGCAGCGTGTTTCCTCCTCCGCGTCATCAGTGCCCATACCCGAAGGCGGGGTTGGCGAAAGGGCTTTTCTGTGTGGAGTTTGCATGTTCTCCCCGTGTCCCCTAGGGTAGGTACCCTCACAAAAAACATGCAGTAATCCTGGTCACTAAACTGTCTCCCCCTGGCCAGCCGGGGCGCCTGATGGAGGGGAAGGAACTGGTTGGAATAACGTGTTCCTTCCACGCGCTACGTCCAACCAGGGAAACTCCCCCCTGTCAGGTGTAAAGGAGCAACTTGGACACTCAGGCATGAAGGAAGCATGAGTTCAAGTCCGTTGCAATCCCCATGTCCCCCATATATGGGGACTAGGTTGGTGGAGGGTGTGTAGAGCCCAGGATCACATTAGATGATTGACACAGGGGTGAAAAATGGGTTACAAAATCGTGGGATAAAAATATATATAAAAAAAGAAAAGAAAGAGGGGGCTCTCTATGACGAGACGTTGCTGGAAGCTATTGACACCCCATTCCCTGTCTTGTGTGAGAACATTTATTTTGTTATTATAAGGTAGAAACCGTAGCATCTAACTCTCAAGTGTGTATTGCTACTGCAAAGGTGAGGGTGCTATTTTAAGAAGCCTGTTTTGTTTGACGGCTGAGTGCTGACAACTATTATTCATCAAATCAAACTTTATTTGTATAGCACATTTCTAACGACCGAGGTCAAACCAAAGTGCTGTACTTCACATCACAGAGCATAATAATATACATAGAGGCAAAAAAAGACGAAGAAGAGGCAAAGAAGAAAGGAAAAACACTAAAACAACATGTCAAAACAGCAACATATCAAAAACACCATATATATCAACAACAACATATCAAGCAGTACATAGGGGTAGGCTATGAGGGCCGGGGTAAACTTAATTAGACATTAAAAGTGAGTGAGGATAAAAAAGTATTTAATAAGGATTTGTAAAGCCGGCAATGAGCGAGCGGAGCGAACATGGATCGGCTGGGGCGTTCCAGAGACTGGGTCCGCCCACGGCGAAAGCGCGGTTTCCTTTGATCCTGTATTGTGTATCAGGCACAATCAGGAGAGACTGAGTAGCCGATCTCAGGGCTCTGGTTGGGACATATGGATCGATCAATTCCGCCAAATATGGAGGGATCAGATCATTTTGGGGCTTTAAAAACAAACGAATAAAATCAATTCTAAAGCGGACGGAGAGCCAGTGGAGAGAGGCGAGGACTGGGGTGATGTGGTCACGCCTATTCGCACACAGTGAGGAGGCGAGCGGCTGCGTTTTGCAAGAGCTGTAGACGTCTGATTGCTGACTGATCAATGCCTGCATGAAGAGCATTACAGTAGTCAAGTCTTAACAAAATGAATGCGTGAATGACTCTCTCAAGGTTGGCATGCGGCAGATATAGGCCTTTACCCTATAGCCAAAAGTCTAAGTTGAAAGAAACTTTGATCACAGAACTAATATGTTTATACATTTTTAGGTTGCTGTCAGACGTGATGCCGGATGTTGGCACAGATAGGGAACGAGAGGGGTGATGCCTGGGAGAGCTTATTCATGGTTAAAAATAATGACATATTGATGACTTGATTTATTATGAACGCTTTGCTGGTAGTGATGCATGAATTAGGTTGAATCATATTATTCTAGTTGGATGATAGATCTTTCCAATGACCATATCACTCTAGTAAGATCTTTCCAATGACTCCCTGTCTGTCAAATGAGTTGTTTAATTTTTTTTGCTGTTGATTTATAAACTACTGGATGGTTTAACTGTAGGGTACAAATACATTTCTCGTCTTGTACTACATCATGAACAATACCAGGCCTCTCAGGTCATCCTGGACAGGTATGCTTTCTGAACCCATATAGTCGGAACTGATTGGGGAGAAGCGGTTTTCAGTTTCTATCCACCAACAAATTGCAACAAATTCCCAGAACAAGCAGATCAGCTACAACTCTCTCCCTCTCTCTCTCTTTTAGACCATTTACTGCTCTTTTTGTCACTGTTTTTAAATTACTTTAAAAAAGAAAATCTTATATACATTGCGAGGGACAGCATTTATCGAGTTAAATAAATGGCATATTATTATTTCTATTTTCCGATTGAGCAAAGCACAGAGGGGCGACGGTGGCTCAGGGTTAGAGTGGCTGGATGGTAACAATTCGAACCTGGGCTCCCCCAGAGTTACTGTCGAAGTGTCCTGGAGCAAGACACTGAACCCCAAATTGCTCCTGATGTGCTGGTTGGTGCCTTGCATGGTTTCTGCCGCCATAATGCACAATCTATGTAAAGCGCCTTGGATAAAGGCGCCATATAAATGCACCATTCACCGTGGAGTGGAGATCGAAGTATATGAATCAAGTTGAGCACAGCTGCTCCTCCCCGCCCCTCTCAGCTGAATGTTTTCTGTTAATATCAAGTACTTCCCAGTAGCCTCTCATGAAACTACTTCTCCCCAAATCCAAAAGGACAATTTTATTTTCCATGCTGAATGGCACATGGCAATGTGCAATAATGAAACTGAAATAGAAAAAATACATGAAAACTATATTCTGCAATTTTGTATTTTACTTTTCGTGAGGCATATCGTTATCGAGATATTCAACAACGTTATCGAATATCGCATGCTTTTCTAATATCGTGCAGCCTTACTTTTAATAGTCTTTTTTAAATGTTCCACACAAACAAACTTTCCTTACCTCAAATAAAATAGCTCAGTTGAAGCAAAGTACAGATAGCACAACCATATCCCAAAGTGAATTTGTGTGCGAAAACCTTTTGCACACTTTATATTACATGAGATATACTAGACCCAATCAATCACCGTTACTCCAAGCTACATTTCTCAAAGCCGGTACAGTTAAGTTCTGTGACACTGCAGGCTTAGAAATACGATAGTATTTTGTGGAATGGATGGTAAAATCCCACACTCTCTCCGAGAGGAGGAATACTCCCTCCACCGCACACACTTGTCTCACACATTTTCTTCTCACACGTTATTTCTTTGACAAGGTCGGGATTTTGCCCCGCAGGCAGACATGCAAAAACAACCATCTCTGTACTCTGTCAATTGGAACCAACAGCACAGGTGAGAATGTGGTGATTATTGAACTTTAATACCATCATTTACCCGTAAATCAAAAGAGGCCTGACAGAAACGCGGTCTTTAGATGTTGCATTGAGGGTGGCGGTGCAATGTGTGCAAACTGTGTGCAGTGCATGCAGCAGATTGACCAGGATTGAGGATTAGCCATTTGAGGGGACAGCTGTGTGACACATTTCTGTAAATCATGTGCCAGTTTGTTTGTATTTTTGATGTGGTAACTTTAACTTGCAGTGGGAAAACAATAGTATCTCAGCGTGGCCATTATTAGGACTTTGACAGTGGTGGAAAAAATATACTGAAATGTTTTACTTAAGAAAGAAAAAATGTCTATACTGCAATATAGAAATACTAAATGTTACAAGTAAAAGTTAGGAATTCAAAATGTACTCAAGTAAAAGTACAAAAGTATTGGCATCAAAAGTACTAAAAGAAGAAAGTACTCATTATGTAGAATCTACCATTTCATAAGTTTACAACAATCTTTAGAAAATAGGCGATCTACAGTACACTCAAGCAAAGTACAAATACTAAGTACAGTACTCAGATAGATAGATAGATTTATACAGATACTTTATACTGTTTTCTGTAATTACGGATGATGTATTAGTGTGTTGATGTGATCAGCAAGCTTCTGTTGTGATCAAAGGCTTTGATGAGGGACTGGCAGAGCCTGGGAGAGCATCGTCGCCTCAGGGCTACTCTGAAATGTCACTCTGAATTGAATAGCTGACATGCCTTATCTTTTCCCATAATGCTCAATTTCTCTCTCTCTCTCTCTCTTTCTCTCTCTCCCTCTCTTTCTCTCTCTCTCTCTATCTCTCTATCTCTCTCTCTCTCGTCCCCCCTCTCTCTCTGTTGTGGGGCTTATGAAAGTTTTAGTGGATTTAGTGGGTTACCGACAACATCGATTAAAAGAAAAATCATTGTGCTGTTGATGCATGCTTTGAGTCCTAATCACCACATGGATGGGGCATTTTAAATGTTCAATAAACTCCATGGACCTATTATTTATCCACGGCGGCAGAAACTTATGCTGGGGTGACTTGGCCCATTGCCCTACATTACACCACCAGCAAAATGGGTATAATTGCCAAGGCGAGTCATCGCATGGCCTCTCCCATCTATAAGTTCTATATAGCTTGTGGGTATTTACTCTAACTGTAAGTGTGTGTGTGTGTGTGTGTGTGTGTGTGTGTGTGTGTGTGTGTGTGTGTGTGTGTGTGTGTGCGTGTGTGTATGTGTGTGCGCGTGCGCGACTGTGCGTGCACTGCTGCGCGTGTGCATGCACATGTGCTACGTGTGTTATGTATTAAGAGTGTGAATGAATGAACAAGATTTGGGTTCGCAGTAGAAGGCCCTTAGCTATTGGGGTTTATGGAGAGCGGGACCAGGCATTTTCTGTAGCTGTCAGAACTATAAGCAGCAAACTGATCCCCAGAGCAAAGGCTGGAGCTTCTGTCACTGTAGCTAACACCAAATCTTTATCCTTCCAGGGTATATGGGAGGATGGTGCTCTCTCTCTCTCTCTCTCTCTCTCTCTCTCTCTGTCTCTCCCTCTCTCTCTCGCGCACGCATTCCCTCTGCTACTATAGGGCTGTCGCGGTTACAAATTTAAGTTGACGATTAATTGTCACATGCACAAATAATTGTGATTAACGATGTCATTTGGTTTTTTTGCACTGACTATTGGAATGTTACAATTTGTAGTTTTGTCTTTTAGAGTTCGAAATCACAAAATGCACAGGAAGCAGATTATTTATGACAAATTTATAACCTAAATATACAAAGAAGTCCCTGATACATTGAATAATTTTTAATGTATTTCTCTTTCCAAAACATTTACAAAACAGCGGAAATAGTTGATCTGCTATTTCAGCTATTTTCGAAAAATGTTTGAAAATGTATGGACTGTATTTTCCAACATGGAAACGGTTGACGATTGTGCAAAAATAATTTACGATTATCTCAACTAATTGCGATTAGGCGGTTATGTAATAATTGTGACAGGCCTAATAATTATATCCTTCTACTTCGCCCAATTAAAAATGTTGGTCACATCTATCTTTCTCCTCTCTTTCTCTCTCTCTCTCTCTCTCATTCTTCTGTCTCTAACGTCCTTTTCTTCTCTTCTCTCGTCCTCCATGTATGTACATGTAGGCCCCTGGAGGTTCACAAAGGGCCACACATATACAATACATCGCAATAATACAAATCTGTATTTTAGCGCTTGCAGGTCAAATGTGTCTAATCTGATTCAACAGGAGCCAGAGGGGTCTGGGCCCCCACGGGGCCTCTGATAAATAATGAGAGGCTAACATCGCCGGACGGGGAAACCACACAAACCTGTCTCTCTTTATCTCCATAACACGTGTCATCATAAAACTGCTAAATACACTTTCCAAGGGCTATTGAGAGTGCGTGCGTGCGCGGGTGTGCATGCGTGCGTGCATGCGTGCACGGGTGTGCGTGCGTGTGTGCGCAGGTGTGCGTGCGTGCGAGAGAGAGAACATGTTGATTATTATATGGTTGTCAGTTTTGTGGTTCATTATTTCATATGCTTGCAGTAATCTAGTTCACACTGCTGGTTCAAACATCACTGCCATGACACTTAAAGAGAGCACCCAGACAAAACCTCAGTATATAAAACATTTTTTCCTTTTCTTTGTAAAAAAAAAAGAAGTTGATACACAATGCTTTTTCATTTTAAATTGTATTCATTTGTAGGTCCAGTTACCATATACCCAGTTAAAGTGTTCCAGTTCCACTTTTGCTCTTTGTGTCATCACATCACTTGTTTATGCTACTGTATGCGTTCTCTCTCCGGATTGGAGGGAATTGGTATCCTGACCTGAACATGTATGTTTTGTTTACTTAAATATAGCAAAATTATTGAGAGCTGAGTAATGCCTAGTGATTGATGAGACTCTTTGAGGAGACAAAGACTTTGACAGCTTGTGTGTGTGTGTGTGTGTGTGTGTGTGTGTGTGTGTGTGTGTGTGTGTGTGTGTTTGTGCGTGCGTGTGTGCCCGTATCTACACTACACCAAGGTCCACAGGGAGAACATGCAACCTCCACACAGGAAAGGCCCTTTCACCAACCCTACCTAGAGCATGGGCGCGGAGGAGAGAACATCGAACCTGGGAACTTCTAGCTGTGAGGCGACAGCACTGCACTACCGACTGCTCCACCGTGCCCGCACATCCTCAGACTGATGAATCTACTTGGCCTCAGTGTTTTGGGTAAGAATATGCAAATATGCATACCTACACGTACACGCACGTGCGCGCACACACGCACAGACACACAAACACACACACACACGCACACGCACACGCACACACACACACACACACACACACACACACACACACACACACACACACACACACACATACATAAAAGGTACTCCAAAGTCCAAACAATAAGAACCAAATACACACATTTCATCAAAGACAAAACTGTAATTTCATAGGATTACTTTATCTTGGCCTACATGGTGCCTAAACAACAATAAATCACTCGGACAATTAAGATTTGCAGTAGACTGGCAGCAATCAGTAATGAGTTACACTCTTTGGAAAGCATATGCGGTTAATTAAAGGTGTGAAATGTGACAAGGACTAACAGAGAGGAGACACTGTGGGATGTTGGCAGGTAATTGGAGCACATTATCCAGGCACGTGGACATTTGAGAGGTGGCGTTGAAGGCAACTCATTAACACGCCAACCTAATCAGGGTATATAGGCCCACTTCTGAGTGGTGTTCACTATTCAGCCACGGCTCAGACTATAGTTCTGGGCTTGATGAGCTGTCAATCCTCCTTCTCCATGTGTTGTCTTAACACATTCGGGACGGGAACCATTATGTCATACTGTAGCTATTGAAAAATAGCAGATCTACAAGCTCATAGAGTGCCGCGCTATGAGCTTGTAGATCTGCTATTTTTGGAAAAATCGTGAAGATGCGGCACAGATCTTTGAATATATTCATTCAGAGCGAACGTTTTTAACGCAAATCTTTGCTTCTGAGGGGTTCCTGGAATAATATATTTTCAGATGGGGGTCCATGACATGAAATATTGAGCACCACTGATATAGAAACATAGGTATTTCAGAAAACTGTCAGAATTTAGAAGACATTTTTTTAATTTCGACGTCAGGCCTAAATGGGTTAATTGTTATCATGTATACACTGTAGGTGTCGAAGGTGTAACAAGGTGTGTAACAGTGCCTTTTCTGTTCATGATTTATTACCCCGATCTCTCTCTTGTTGTTTTCCCCCCGTCTTCATTTTGTCACAAATTATTTTTGCGCTATTTTTATTCAGATAGCAAAGAAATGTATTTTCTTTAAAGAAAAAAATGAAACAAACAAACAAACAAAATAAATAATAAATCCGGCTTTTGTTTAGACACACTGAAATCTAAATCAGGTGAGACATTAAGGCTTCAGCACACATCATGAAGTGCAGGATTAGGCCAGTTGTTTCTAACAGTGTTCTTCACATCCTTTAGGAGAACATGTGTACAGTGTTCTTCACATCCTTTATGAGAACATGTGTACTGTGTTCTTCACATCCTTTATGAGAACATGTGTACTGTGTTCTTCACATCCTTTAGGAGAACATGTGTACAGTGTTCTTCACATCCTTTATGAGAACATGTGTACTGTGTTCTTCACATCCTTTAGGAGAACATGTGTACTGTGTTCTTCACAACCTTTATGAGAACATGTGTACTGTGTTCTTCACATCCTTTAGGAGAACATGTGTACTGTGTTCTTCACAACCTTTATGAGAACATGTGTACTGTGTTCTTCACATCCTTTAGGAGAACATGTGTACTGTGTTCTTCACATCCTTTAGGAGAACATGTGTACTGTGTTCTTCACATCCTTTATGAGAACATGTGTACTGTGTTCTTCACAACCTTTATGAGAACATGTGTACTGTGGCACTGGAACACTATACATATTAAGCTGTTAAATTGCTACTTGCTGCAATTTTGTCACCTACCTGAAAATGTATTTTCTGTTTAGTATTAAGGAGCTGGAGACGTTGCTGAACAAACACTCTTATAGCAATGATTACTATCAGAATATAGTTATTTAACCTTTTAACAAAAAACCTTTTTGTTTTAACCAAACAATATCACTTACCCTAAAAGTGAAGTCACTCAGAGTTAAATTATACTACTTAGGGTATTGCTGTGTAGGCAGCTCCTGTAGGTGTGGGTGTGTGACTGTGCGTATGCACAGTACATTCCTGAGTGTAATTGTGTAAAACTCCATGCAGGGTAAATGTAGTGTAAAAAGTGTAAAAGAAAATGTCTTCCTCCACTTTACCTCAGTGGCGTATTGACAAGGCGAGGCCAGGCCGCTGTCTGGCCAAGTCTCCATCTCGCCTCTCCTTGAAAACCTGTTGGCCCCTCGCCCATACGTGGACGTGTCCATTCCGTGTCGCGACCCTCCCAGTACAACCAGTACAAGCGAAGGTGGGGAGGTGGGGGGATACCTGTTCAACCTTCCTATCGGACGGTGGTGGCTCAGGGGTAGAGTGGCTGGATGGGAACCGCAAGGTTGCCAGTTCGATCCCGGGCTTCCGCAGAGTTAGCGTCGAAGTGTCCTTGAGCAAGACACTGAACCCGTAATTGCTCCGGATGTGCAGGTTGGTGCCTTGCATGGGTTCCCCTGCCATCGGTGCATGAATGTGTGTGATGCACGATCTATGTAAAGCGCCTTGCATAAAGGAGCTATACCATTTACTATCAAAGAATGCAAGGGAGCTACATTTGACACACTACTGAAAGCTAATGCATGCTCAGCTGAGTATCCAGGGCACTAATTACACTGCCAATGACCACATTACTATTGAACGCTTGTTTACTAGTGTACAAAGAGTAAAAAGTGCACGCAGCAGAAGTACAATGACAACCACAGACCAATGGTCTGTGTCTCCTAGCGTTTGAGAGAGGTTTAACTACGATTATGTTATAGAGATTTTCAAGCGAAAGCTGAAAACATCTGAAACATCACTAAGCATGAACACTGAACACAATTTGATTTTGCTGTTATAATGCTGTCAATGAGTCACTAATTTTTGCTGGTGTCATGTCCGCTTTATCTGTAATGCTGCATACTGTCTGTGCAAAAACACCTTATTTATTTATATTGTCTCTATTAATGTTTCGATGTGTCTTGTTGCTTTCTGACCGACACAGGACACCTCTCTCTCTCTCTCTCTCTCTCTCTCTCTCTCTCTCTCACTCTGTCTCTCTGTTTCTCTCTCTCTCTCTCTTTGCGTGCACGCCACTCCACACACAGGAATAGCCAGGCTATACATTGGACTAAAAAAAACAGTTGCTTGCACTTGACACCAGTGTTATAATCCTCTTATAATAAGCGAATTGGGCAACTGTAAAGTTGCTTTGTTTGGGCTTGTTTCTAAAGGGCAGTTGCTTATTTTCTCTTGTTTCCTATATGTTGTTAAACCAGTTGTTCTTAAACATTTTCATGGCAAGAACCCCAAGAACTTGGCACAAAATATTTTCAGATGTGGGCCATGGGGGGTCTGCGGACAAATATATCTATACATCTGCAGTGTTGACTTCACTTGCACATGCAAGCATACCAAATGGCACAGATTGCACACTCACACACGTATGCACACAATCTGTAGTTATTGTACAAAGAATTGCTGCCTTCTTAACTCTTCCATCGCCACTAGGGGGCGCAAAAAGGCCCTGACTGTCAGTTTCGATAATTTATTTTATTTTATTTTTATTTTTTTCTAAACGTTTGCCCAACGTTATACACGTTTTAAAAAGGCGTTAATGGCGTTGTTGGTGCTGTGGGAGTTGATAAAAAATAAGTTAATTAAATCCTTGGCAGACATTGAGTTTAGCTATGCCTTCTTTTCCCAAATTGTGCATTTACAACCTGATGATTCAAAGCAATGTAAACTATACCAAAAAGTATGAATTAATTTATGTAGCATATTTTTGAGTGGTGCAACCACTCCTACAACCAGCAATGTCCATGTACCTGTGTACCTGTGTACCTGTGTCTATGAGCCTGAGTATGTTACTTATTTATACCAGAAGGGGGCGCCAGAAACAGAGAGAGGGGTAGTGCTGTGTCTCTAAAGAGAGAGAGAGAGAGAGAGAGAGAGAGAGGGGGGGGGGGGGGAATTGCACCACTCAGTTCACACGTGTGTGATTTTTTTATTGGTACCTTACATTGCTGTCTTTTTCTTCTTTTTGTCACCATTTTCTGTGAGAAAGCTCAACCATTTCAACTCCTTTCAAAATTAGTTTTTGTCCGCGGGGGGAAAATTATTTCATACATTTCATCCCTGTCCATGAGCCCCAGGCTCCCCAATAGACCCAGAGGACAGCGGGGCGCGTTAACCCATCATGAGCCCCAGGCTCCCCAAAAGACCCAGAGGACTGTGGGGAGCGTTAACCCTGTCCATGAGCCCCAGGCTCCCCAATAGACCCAGAGGACAGCGGGGAGCGATAACCCTGTCCATGAGCCCCAGGCTCCCCAATAGACCCAGAGGACGGTGGGGAGTGTTAACCCATCATGAGCCCCAGGCTCCCCAATAGACCCAGAGGACTGTGGGGAGTGTTAACCCATCATGAGCCCCAGGCTCCCCAATAGACCCAGAGGACGGTGGGGAGTGTTAACCCTGTCCATGAGCCCCAGGCTCCCCAATAGACCCAGAGGACAGCGGGGAGTGTTAACCCATCATGAGCCCCAGGCTCCCCAATAGACCCAGAGGACGGTGGGGAGTGTTAACCCATCATGAGCCCCAGGCTCCCCAATAGACCCAGAGGACGGTGGGGAGCGATAACCCTGTCCATGAGCCCCAGGCTCCCCAATAGACCCAGAGGACTGTGGGGAGTGTTAACCCATCATGAGCCCCAGGCTCCCCAATAGACCCAGAGGACTGTGGGGAGTGTTAACCCATCATGAGCCCCAGGCTCCCCAATAGACCCAGAGGACTGTGGGGAGTGTTAACCCATCATGAGCCCCAGGCTCCCCAATAGACCCAGAGGACGGTGGGGAGTGTTAACCCATAATGATCCCCAGGCTCCCCAATAGACCCAGAGGACTGTGGGGAGCGTTAACCCTGTTACATGAGCCCCAGGCTCCCTAATAGACCCAGAGGACTGTGGGGAGCGTTAACCCTGTCCATGAGCCCCAGGCTCCCCAATAGACCCAGAGGACTGTGGGGAGTGTTAACCCATCATGAGCCCCAGGCTCCCCAATAGACCCAGAGGACGGTGGGGAGCGTTAACCCTGTCCATGAGCCCCAGGCTTCCCAATAGACCCAGAGGACGGTGGGGAGCGTTAACCCTGTCCATGAGCCCCAGGCTCCCCAATAGACCCAGAGGACGGTGGGGAGCGTTAACCCTGTCCATGAGCCCCAGGCTCCCCAATAGACCCAGAGGGCGGTGGGGAGCGTTAACCCATCTCACTTTTCCCCCTCACCTTTGTACCCCGCCCCCAACTCCTCTTACCCCCGCGGGGCCTCTTCCACTTTCTGCTAAAGAATGAAATTTTGGCTTGTGTGTTTCTAATAAATCTTACAGATTAATGATGCCTTAGCCCGGATGATTCACGAGCGCGCTGACAGGTCAAATTGCCAGTGTGAATCCTCTGGCACCGTATGAGTCGTCCCCGAGCCGCCCTTTCTGCCTCCAGGCATTATGGGAGGGCGGAGGGGGGTAAAGGGGGAGGGGTGGGGGGAGGAGCCGGGCATGCAAGAAGCTCTGCGTTTAACCCTGTCACCTGTAGCGGTTGCCACGTCCGCTTATATAAGCGACTTTATGGGCTTGTTGTTTTTATGTAAAGTCGCTTGCAAATATTTGCAGTGTAGCAGTGTAGTTTTTTGTAGTTTGTATTTGAGCTTGCTTCCTAATGCTGTTTGAACCAGTGGTTCTTAATTCATGTATATCAGAATATATTTCATTCCAAGGACCCCTGCAACAGATTTGTGTTGTTAAAATGTTTAAAAAAATCCACATTTGTCACTTTTTTTTCCAAATATACATGGGACCCTGACGAAGGCTGATTGCCGAAACACTTTGGTCCTCCCTTTTTGTGTAATGATCCTTGCCATGCCTTAACTTACAATAAAGGCTTTTTTCACCTCACTGGAACAGAGTGCCTTGGATCCTCTTCTTTATACAGTATTTTCTTTGAAAATAGCAGATCTACAAGCTCACAACTCTTTGAAAATATCCGATTGCATTGCAGATTAGCTATACTATAAGCAGATGGATATTTCAAAAAGCCTATGGATAGGCCTACGTATAATATTAACTTCTTGACTTGTTTTCATAGACCTTGCTTATTTCTCTTGCAAAATCGGGCAACACTGCTGCACTCTAAGAGTGCAGCAGTGTTGCCAGCGGTGACCCGCGGTGGCACACTGAGGATAGGAGGAGTCTGTTAACTGAAGTGTGTGTGTGTGTGTGTGTGTGTGTGTGTGTGTGTGTGTGTGTGTGTGTGTGTGTGTGTGTGTGTGTGTGTGTGTGTGTGTGTGTGTGTGTGTGTGTGTGTGTGTGTGTGTGTGTGTGTGTGTGTGTGTGTGTGTGAGAATGTGCATGCATGTGCATGTCTGTGAGTGATCAAGGTAAAAAAGGAGAAAAGCCAGTTTTCAAACTTCAGTTGCAGTTATGCACACTTTATGTGTTGATTATCTGATGTGACATCACCATAGTACAGTGTGTTGATTATCTGATGTGACATCACCATAGTACAGTGTGTTGATTATCTGATGTGACATCACCATAGTACAGTGTGTTGATTATCTGATGTCACATCACCATAGTACAGTGTGTTGATTATCTGATGTCACATCACCATAGTACAGTGTGTTGATTATCTGATGTCACATCACCATAGTACAGTGTGTTGATTATCTGATGTGACATCACCATAGTACAGTGTGTTGATTATCTGATGTGACATCACCATAGTACAGTGTGTTGATTATCTGATGTGACATCACCATAGTACAGTGTATTGATTATCTGATGTCACATCACCATAGTACAGTGTGTTGATTATCTGATGTCACATCACCATAGTACAGTGTATTGATTATCTGATGTCACATCACCATAGTACAGTGTGTTGATTATCTGATGTCACATCACCATAGTACAGTGTGTTGATTATCTGATGTCACATCACCATAGTACAGTGTGTTGATTATCTGATGTCACATCACCATAGTACAGTGTGTTGATTATCTGATGTCACATCACCATAGTACAGTGTGTTGATTATCTGATGTCACATCACCATAGTACAGTGTGTTGATTATCTGATGTCACATCACCATAGTACAGTGTGTTGATTATCTGATGTCACATCACCATAGTACAGTGTGTTGATTTTCAGGGTGATTGTTTAATATACAGTAGGGGGGGGGATACAGGATTGCATTGGTGCAGTATAACAAAGTAGTTTACTCAATACTGTACTTTTAAAGGACAATTTTTAACTTCCCCCCTTTTTAACTTTTTTGAGTATTTCCAATTTGCAGTATAACTTCTACACATCTCAGAGGAAAATATTGTACTTTTACTCCACTACAATTACTTAAACACTTTAGTTACTATTGCATTTTTTTATTATTATTATAACTTCCTATATTGTATACATTTTGGCCATTTGAAAATATATAGCTGATCTATAAGCTCACAATGCGTCTCAGATTCGTGACACATTGTGACTTTGTAGATCGATTATTCTCAAATAAAATGTTGTTATACATTTGAAAACTGTATTGCATAATGAGTACTTTTGAATGAGTACTTTTAACTTTGGTATTGATATAGTTTTGATACTTTTACCCAAGTAAAAAAATACCTTTCTACATTACTGAATGCATGGCCAGGCCAGGGACCCCCAGGCAATACAGACCATCAGCCATCAGTTGCATCTTTGGGTTATTTGATATTTTATTTCCCTGTCGATAAAATGCCCAGATACACAGTATGGCCGCGGTGTTCCCTCATCACACTGGGAATCATTGAAGGTCACTGTTTTCCGCTCTCTATTTTGGTTGGTTTTACAATTTACAATTTACAATTTAGGCATTTAGCAGACGCTCTTAATCCAGAGCGACTTACATTAAGCAAGAACAAAAGCATGGGAATACATCACATAAAAACATTCATCATGAAACATGCGTAAGCTAAGAAAGTAACAGTGGAATATCTATATAATGAAACTTATACGAATGAACTATACATATATACTATTATGCTATACATATGTACTATGGCGTGCTATGACTATATACAATGCAATTTTAGTGCTGTCTACATAACATGCTATAAGTCTGTTTCAAATGCTATCTAAGTCTACAGAAGTGCTATCTAGGGTAGAGTAAGTGCTATGGGCCATGATGGAGTCTGAAAAGGTGGGTTTTCAGACTACGGCGGAAGATTGGGAGTGATGCTGCAGTTCTGACTGCCATGGGAAGTGCATTCCACAGTTTTGGAGCCAGAAGGGAGAAGAGTTTGGGACGTGTGGAGCGTTGTCCCGGCGTTTTTAGTGAGGGTACTTCCAGCTTCCCTGCGTTAGCTGATCTGAGTGCGCGGGAGGGTTTGTAGGGTTCAATCATACTTGCAAGATATGGGGGAGCCATACCTTTGGTTGCTTTGAATGCCAGCATCAGAGTTTTGTATTCTGTGCGGGCAGCGACCGGGAGCCAGTGGAGGGAACGGAGCAGGGGGGAGACATGTGAGAATTTTGGCTGGTTGAAGACCAAGCGAGCTGCGGCATTTTGGATCAGCTGGAGAGGCTTAAGTGCACATGCTGGTAGGCCAGTAAGGAGGGAGTTACAATAGTTGAGTTTTGACAAGACTGTTGTCTGAGTGACTTTGGAATGAACGCCAATGTTACCTAACATACATCCACAGCAACCATGCATGCATTGGAATGAACTCCCTCACCAAAGTTTATTTTCAAGGACCCGAGTTTGACATCCATTAGTCTACGGACGCCCCATTTAATGGCATTTCTATCTCTGGGACCCCCAATTTAGATTGTAAAATCAATGTTAATTTAACTCTGAGAGTGTAGAAAATGGAACCAAACGGATCCGTTAGGGTCCATTTGGTTCCAAACTATCATTTATCTGGGGACCCCCCTGGAACTCCCTCAAGTACCCCTGGGGGTCCCCGGACCCCACTTTGGGAATCAGTGGGCTAGGCCAGTGTTTCCCAAACAGCAGGGTTGACTCGGGAGGGACTTGGGACCCCTTTTTTTGTCATGGACACATTTTTATGGGTCCCCTTTAGTTTTTGTTTCCTCCATTTTATTTTTGATTAGTAGCCTATAGGATTTTAAAAGCAAAAACAAAACAAAAAAAATGTCACAAATGAAAAACAAAAATTAATTTTAATTTTGTTGAAAGAAAAGTAAGAAAGAAAATGTAAGAATGGCCATAAATTAAAGAAAACTAAATAAATGAAGAAGTAGGCCTATAGTGAAAATAGTCAATCTATAGAGGGTATGCACAAAGTGAATGGCAGATGGATATTTTATGCTACATGAATATTTGTATGCTACATGAAAATGACTAGAAAGTAACAATTAAGTAGCAACGTCGACAACATGTTACAAGAAACTACCAATAACGAATCCCCAACCCAACCTGCTCCCTCCCTTCGCCATCTGTTTATGGTCTGTCAAATAAGTTGTGTGTGTCCATGCCATTAGTCTAATAAGTATTTGTTTACTGCCCCCCCCCCCCATTTTCAACAACATTCTAAGAAGTGATGGAAAATAAATGTTTCAGGAAATGAAAGGGCTTTCTTTGTGATAGACAAATACATTCATTGTTAAATCCGGCATTCCCCCCTCCCTCCCTCCCCTTCACATTTTTCCAATTATACTGCCTTGTTCTCAAGGATGTCAGCCTGCATGCTGAAAACATGTTTCCACTAAAATGCTGAGAATCCAGCTTCTACTACTACTGCCTCCCTCCCCTCCTCTGTTGTGTGTTCTCTCTCTCTCTCTCTCTCTCTCTCTCTCTCTCTCTCTCTCTCTCTCTCTCTCGACCCCTCCCTCCCTCCTGCCCTCCTTCCCTCCCTGTCCCTAAGTGACAAAATGTACTCATTTCACTCTCCCTCTTTGGACTGCATGGTGCAGACAACAGCGCTAAAGGACCTCAATCCCCCCTCCCAGGGGTAGAAGAAGGGGAAGGGGGTTGTTCTTGTGGTCTTGCGTTTTCCCAGAGAGTATAACAGAGACTTTGGGAACGCGCTGGCTGGAACAAATGACAGAGACAGTCCTCTGCAGGCGAGGCACCAGATACTTTAGATGGGCACAGATCAAGGCATCAGCGAGATGACGGAGATCCACCACCGTAGAGAGAGACAGGCAGCGGCCGCGGTTTCGAGACGTTCATGCCCACCCCGACTGCTGCCGACCGCAAAATGCGTAGATATTTTCTAAAGGAGCTGTCTGAAGTCATAGAGTGACACGCATAAACGACATGAGGCCGTATGGTTTTGTTAAAAAAGAAACGACACCGTAATCACACAGCTCTGCGGCGAGAGACTAGGCCACTTTGATCGTCTGCTGAGGGCCAAAAGCTTGGTCGTGTTAAACATGAAATAATTGCTTTTCGTTGTGCAAAGCGATAGTTTAATTGACCTCATTATGATAATTAGGTGCAAATATATAGTCTCATATTAAAGGGCTGGGTATACGGTGTGACTCGCTTTCAGTGATGAGGTCCTGTAAAAGTGACTCATTCGCCACGTTGAAACCTGAACATTGACAATTTGCAGAAAACTGCAGAAAACACGTGAAATCTACCCAGTGCCAATTATCTAATGTAATCCTGGGCGCTTCCTCTTCCTCTGCCAACCTGGTGGGGCTCTGACTCTGAAATCTATTATTGATCATCCCCAGCAGTGCATGCATGCGATCGATGGAGCTAACTTTTGCCGCAGTCCGCAGATTATCATTATGCAAATGCAATTCATTTGATGCCAATGTTTTTAATATCTGGTCTCATCCTTCGTCTGTCATCGAGGCCCCCGCGACCTGACGGCATAATAAACATTACAGAAATAGCACACGAGGCAAAGAGGAAACCACCGGGAAATGTGCACAAATTTAGTTGACTGTGAGCGCCCCTCTCTTCTCCGCGAAGATTCTTCTCTTCCGTTCCTTTAATCTGCGGGATCTTTGGGGACAGCATAACACAGAGCCACAGTCGGAACACAGAGAGAGAGAGAGAGTGAGAGAGAGAAAGAGAGAGAGAGAGAAACCAGAACCACAGGGCTAGCTGTCTCAAAGCTGGGAGGGACTCTTGTCTCTTGTCCAATCCCCCCACCACCACCAACGTTCTCCTCTGAGACTAAATGGGGTGACAGTTCAAAGTAAACTGGGGTGGTGAATAGAGAGGCAGAGTCACGGTTCTTTATTCCTGCCTCCCATGCAGGAGGTGAGCAGCAGAAACACACATTACAAGAACATAGGCCTCTTTTGGGGCTTTGGTTTTAATTCAGGGAAAACAAACAATTCCAGCATTTCAGCATTTGGGGGTATGTACGGCTGAAATGCAACAGAACATGTGTGTCAAGTTGAACACATCTGTACAAACGCAGGATAATTTTCAACACATTTAATGAGGGTTCACAATATTTGTGGAATGGTTTGACTTGATTGCATACACAGTATAGTTTTTATTTATTTTTGTATCATGCTAGTAGTAGTTTTATCATGGGGATATAAGGATATGCTATGTTGGTCGGTCAAGGTAACACTTTGGTCCTTGACCTGGGCTCTACCGATGGCAATGTCCTGCCGGTTGGTTCAAAGCACTTTGGTGCAGCACAGCCTATAGTGCAGGCAGGGCAGGAGTGTCAAACTCATTTCAACTCGTTTCTCAGACAACTTGTTTCAGTGTGCTCAAAGACAACAACACACAATTTATTTAGCGAATGCAAAGTCCTTTAAGCCAAGCGGTTTTGCCTCCTGGTCTGCTGTATTTGGAGGGTGACTAATCCTCCTTCCTGTCTTTGGAGAGGACAAACTTCAATGATGTGCTGCATAGTTTGTTCCTCACCACACGCAACACAGTGGGCTGGGGCTACTGCCCCATTTGTGAAGGCTTGCCAAGCAGGGGCCATGTCCAGTCCTGAATCTACATTCAGTACATCCAAAAAGCATCCACAAAAACATATTTATTATTTAAACAAACAATCATAGAGACGGACAGACAGAGAGAAACAGGATAACAGATACAGTATATATTAGTGATGCACCGAATATTTCGCTGCAGAAAATATTCTGCAGAAAATATTCTGCAGAAAATATTCTGCAGAAAATGGCAAAAAATGCATTTTCGGCCTATTCGGTTTCAGCCCGAATAGGCAGAAAATATATCACCGAATAGTGTATGCAATTAATGCATTCAAAAGAGCTGAATAAATGTTTTATGGACCCATAATAGTGATAATAGTGAAATTAAGTTAAAGATGGAGTGCCACAATTTTTCCAGTTTTTCATGTGTCTATGAGGTGACAGTACTTCATTAGACACCCTGGGGTCGTTTTTATGTGCAATGGTGTATTAACTTTGTATTTAGGGTTTCTTCCTGGAGGCTGAACCCTTGACATTAAAACGGGCCATTGAAATAAACAGTAAAAATCAGCCCCTCCCCTAACCCACCACCCATCACCACCCACCAGGCAAACCAGGCATACTTAATGAACTGGTGGGCTGAAATACTGTACACTTTTTGGAAAAAGTTCTTCCTCCTTATATTATAATAATACCTAAAGATCATGTTTTAGGGTGGAAAAAATCGTGGCACTCCATCTTAAGGTTTTGCCATAAACATTTATTTTGCCATAAATCAGGTAGCTTTAAGGTACGGCCATGACAGCAATGGTAGGAAAAAATATATATAATATTAATCATATTCGGATATTTGGTATTCGGTTTTCGGCCAACTGTTTCCTATATTCGATATTCGGTTTCGGCCAAGAATTTCGGAGCCCCCAACAGGCCTCCTGGGGAACAAACATGGCCCCCATGGTGTGCATAGAGTCATGTAGATCCCTGAACGAGCTAGTGTTTTTGTTCGCTGTTCGTTTGTGATGTCCACCCACCTTCCACCCATTCATTATAGTTGTGGTTCGGGACGATATAGGCAGCCCTCACACCTACATCGGTGTCAGTGTTGTTTTTGTCGACTAAAACTTAGACGAAAAATGTCCGTCGACTACCTTTTTGACTAAAACTAAGACTAAATATATTGACAATTTCGTCAACAGCTAAAAACTAGACTAAAATGCTAGGAAGGGACTAGTGGACAAGAGATCCAGTATACGGAATTTTACACTTGGTTGCATGCTGAAAAAAGCGTCACACTGCGATCGACTGTTTTCACTTTCAGCAAGTGTAAAATCAGTCATTATGACGGCATCAAGGCCCGCCAAAATACATTTTAGTCGACTAAAACTAGACTAACACTAAAACATTCCAGGTGACTAAAATGTGACGAAATGAAAACTATTGAAGAGACTACGACTAAAATGTGTTGCCAAAAACAACATTGGTCAGTGTTGGGGGGCTTTATCAGGGTACACGTTGTGCCTGCATGTCTGTCTGTGTCCCGACTCCCTTTTGTGCCCATATATGGATAGATGTTTTATTCCAATGCATACATTCGTGGATTCCAGCGGCGGGGTTTGCCAGCCACTCGGTTGCAAAGGGGCGGAGTTTGCCAACCACTCCTGTAGGTTCCCCAAATCATGCAGTGGGTGATTCAATAAAGATTCAATAAACATCTTGATACAACGTGATTTGGGGGATAAATCCAAAAGCCCCTGCTTTTAATAATGTTATCAAATCTATAATATGCATGATTTCATGATTTCAAATTAACCCTGGCATCCCTATTTTGGGCACATTCCCCCGCCTCAATCAAACCCTATTGTCTTCCTCGGCCTACAAAGTGAAATCCGGAGCGTTAACTCTGCGAGTATATTATTAATACAACAAATGAGCAGTGCATTACTTCTTTCCTCTCCTTCAGCCTTATATGGCACTCGTCATCCTTCTTGTCCCAGTGCACCTGGTCATCTTAGCTTCAGGCTGTATAGAGGGAAAGTCCAGGCATGGTCACTGGACACTGGGGTCACATTCCCGAGCCTTGGGCCAAAAAACACGACCTGTGACACCAGAAACTCCTGGACTGGAGTCATAATCCTTACAGGTAATTAGACATCGCCAGGCTACGGCCAGGATAAACACATCTTTATTAGTAATGACCTCATCAGAGCTCGTTTAGTGACCTGAAGTGTCAGAAATGTGGTACATATTTCATCATCACTACGTTTCATAGTAACTGCATTGGCTTGTGTAACCTATGTTTGAATACATCCTATGTTGTGTTGTGTATTCTACAATATAGGCTGACCAGTGTGTTTTCGGTGCGGGGTTAGCGTAAAGAAATGGTAAAGAAGGAAATGATATGCACATCCCAGTTTTTAAATACGGTGTTGGGCCCAAAAAGGGATCAAATGAAGAAAATAAGTGGATTGTCCGCAACGTTTCTCCCCTACGGGCTTTCTGAAACGTTATTGTTTTATATAGGTTGAAATAAAGAGGACGGGTAGCAGAATTATATTGTGTGCGGACAATCCACTTTTTTTTTTTCAAACGCTTGAACTCTGCTTTTGGACCACCGTGCAAAAAAAATACATTCATGATAGTATGAAGGGATAAAGCCTCATTACATTTATCTATCTATCTATCTATCTATCTATCTATCTATCTATCTATCTATCTATCTATCTATCTATCTATCTATCTATCTATCTATCTATCTATCTATCTATCTATCTATCTATCTATCTATCTATCTATCTATCTATCTATCTATCTATCTATCTATCTATCTATCTATCTATCTATCTATCTATAAATGCACCAAGTCTCTGTGCGTGCGTGTGTGTGGTGTACATCTGTACGTCTGTAATTCACGTAACTCGAGATGTGTGTTTGTGTGTGTGTGTGTGTGTGTGCGCCATAGACTGTAAAAAATATGGACAAAGCGTTCCGCGGGTCTAACATGAACGTAAAATGAAGCCTGTCAGTCCTTGAATTGTACATCGCCATCTTTCTAGATCCGTTTGGGCCCAGCTGGCCATTGGCTGGCCCAGACAACGAGGCGGGACTTCCCCCCTTCTTCTCCGTTGGTTTTTATTTTGACTCTAGTGGGTGGGGAATCCCGATCATAGACTGTAACGGTAGCCACGCCCCTCAGAACATACGCGACTTTATGGTCATTTATTTTATTAATGGGACCATCATTTTCCAAAAAGAATATTATGACATTAGAAATGAGACTTTAAACTAGTGACTGGAAGCAGAAAGTATTCATGACCATGTTTATTAAGGTAATACAGTCTAGGTGAAGTTGGGCCCAAATACATGGACTTCTATGGGCCTATGGGTTTTTTTGGGCCCAATGACAGCGCCACAACAGGCCATTATATGAACTTTCAGGAAATCCCGATTTCCTTGGTGGCTTCACAAAATATCTGTCTGACTGCCCCCCTGGGGCCCGTTCCACAAAACTTGGATTAGAGATTAAGCCGGGCTTTAACACATATCCTGGCTTAATATATCCTGGATCAGTGCTTAACCGGTTTCATGAAAGCTGGTTGATCTTGCCAGATTAACTTAACCAGTTAACCTGGATATGTTGAGGCTTGATTCGGTTTCATGAAAGTGATGCTACATTAGTTACCATGGAAACTTATGCTTTGGATTTAGCCTGCTCCGGACCAGGCTAACAGCCAGGTTTAACCTAATCCTGATGTCTTTATTGTTCATTAAGCAGTCAAACTGATCACAAACCAATGATGTTTTCCAGATTTATTCAATTATTATGGGTTTATGTTGCCTTATTTGTATCGGTCTGCATTAAAGGACTAATTTAAGCACTATATGAAATCAAATAACCAAAATATATAGGCTGCACAACATCATGACAGCTTGTGAGCTTGTAGATCAGCTGCTTTTGGTGAATGTTCCCCATGAATAGGTTTGCTGTCGTGCAAGTGCACGGTTAAGAATAATAATTATATTATATTATTATTTTTTGTTTTTGTAAAAGTGAAAACCACTAAATATTACCATTACTCATTGTTTTACAACATATTACCATTGTAACGTTTCACCCACTACTAGTCCTACAAACTTACACCTAGAAACCCCATTCAAACTACTGTATTTAGGTTCATCCTACGGTGGACATGCTGCCTGAAAAGGAATCTTTGAAATGTTTCATAGTTTTAGAAATATAGTGCTTTCAAATTTGAGACATTTATAGGCAGATAGTGGCACTTCAAAAAATCACTTTCACCTAGAAACTCCATTCACACTTTGTAAAATTCAGCTTACTGTGGAGACACATGCTGGAACTTTTTACTTTGAAATGTTTTGTAGTTTCTGAGTTATTTAACTTAAACGCCCAATGCATTCTCAATGGCAATAGCACAAACTTTGGCATGCTACATGAACCCATGACCCTCACCAGTCTGGCCCCTGTCTGGACAACAACCCCAAAGGTAGCTCCCTCAGAGGAGGGAGTTATGGCCAAATATCACAATGCGACAATATCATTATACTTACAATGCTTTTAAGTTAATAGTAGTGGTAAAATGTAAACTATATTTTTGGGGTAGTTAATCATTCAGTCTATCCACTATTGAGAGTATGTTCTCTCTTTAATTACAGCAGCAGTATTTCTTTTAGAAGCTTAAGTCCTTGTATCAGTAAGTCTTGAATAGATTAGTAAAGATAATGAGATATACAGAAGGGGGCTGTAATGCAACTATTAAGGATGCAAACTGCCTTAATACCCCATGAAGAAGAAGGATCAGTAAATCTGTGATCCACATAATGGGTCTAGAGACAAAAAGCCAGACTGTCTATTAAGCCAGGCTTGCTGATCCCGGCTCGCCAAATCCGCCAATTCTGAGCCTCACTTGGCTTTAGTGCAACGGAATAAACCAGGCTGTAAAGACCAGGATTGAAAAAGCCTGGTTTTGGCCTAAATCCTGGATTAGTTAATCCAAGTTTCGTGAAACAGGCCCTGGTGTGTGTGTATTGTGTGTATATGTATGTATGTCGGGGTAAGGATGATGGTCCCTTATTGGCTGTTGATGGGATAAGGATGGTGGTCCCTTATTGGCTGTTGATGGTGACGTAACTAAGGTACGTCACCTTTCAAGGTTGGTACTGTATAAGGTCAATAATGGGTCTAAAGGATTTAGAGCAGCAGTTGTAATAATAATAATAATAATAAAACTTTATTTATATAGCACTTTTTTAAACAAAGTTAAAAAGTGCTTTGAACAGTCAGACATCAATAATAACCGAATACATCACAGATGCAAAAGAAAAAACTGTAGAAAATGTAAAATAACAAACAGATAAAAAATCAGGGAGATGCAAAGGCTATTCTATAAAAATGGGTCTTTAGACCTAAGTTAGTATGCACTACTTGCGTGCTCTGCTTGCGCACAAGTAGGCCATGTATGGCCTATGGCCTTGTGTGCAAGGCGCAATTTGGCAGTGCATTTCTAGTTTAAGCCTGTTTTTTTTCTTCAATTTGAGTTCAATGGGTACTGTGGATTTGACAGTTTACTGCATGTGACAGACATGTGAAATCCACTGAAAAAGTACAAAATTATACAGTACATTCTAGCATGACAGAAGAAGGATACACACATTTAGAACATGAGCACATACAGTACAGCATGATGTCCAGACTGTGGCTTCAGCCTTCTAGTTTCAATGTAAACCTTGGCATGGCTTTAATGTGAACACAAGGAGAACACACGCACGCACGCACGCACGCACACACGCACGCACGCACACACACACACACACACACACACACACACACACACACACACACACACACACACACACACACACACACACACACACACACCCTTTTGATTAAAGGTGCATTTCTGTGCAACAAACATGTACATGTGCCCCATGTACCATATACCGGTACAGTATATGCACTGAGAGAGAGAGCAATTAAGATATCACATGGACGACTATATGTGCATCGACACACACTGGCAAAATTCCCTTAAATTCCATTTGGTTTGTTATGATTTGACAAATTGCTGCACCTATACTAAACATAACTCTCGGCTAGGGTCCCACTTATGCCTTCACACACACTACAGCTCACATCTCCCTTCTCTCGTCTTATTCCTCCATTCAAGGTTGTTTGTTTTCCTTGTCTTCTCCTCCCTCTTCCTCCCTCTCTGTCCCTCACTCATCCCTTTTGCCGTCTTTTAAAGGAAAAAAAACAACGCAGACATCAGAATGAACGGTAACATAAACACCATTCGTTTCATTTTACCCATCATAATGAGCCACATGTTACGCCACCAGAGAAGCCATCTGTGAGTCTGTGATGAGTGTCTTCTGTGGGTGAACATGGGAGCATTCTGCAGGCCTCTGACAGACAGGGATACCATGTAAACAGGCCTGCCATCAAAGGAGCCATGCAGCAGCATCACGCACCCGTGTGGTTTTAGCCATATAGCCTGAGCTATTTTGCTGCCTTTGTATCGGATAGGTCACATCGGAATACTTTCCATAGTATGTTATTGTATAGGCCACAACAATGACTCCACTTGCAATTTTAACTGGGGCGCTAGTGGAGGCAAGGTGGCCTAGTCAGGGCTCGTAAGGAAGGGTCACAGGGTGCATCCCTGTGCGAGTCCGCTGATCCCCGTCCGTGGGGTGCAAGGACACCCAGGGGTCCCCCAGCTAAATGATTGATAGGAACCAAATGGACCCTAATAGGTTTGTAAAAAAAAGCAAAGGTCCATTTGCTTCTAATTGATTTTGTATACTCTCAGAGTTAACTTAACACTGATATGAGGATCTTGTTTCAGTGTAGATTAGGGTCCCAGAGATGAAGATCATATCAAATGGGGGTCCAGGACCTCATGCTCAGCATGTTCACTTGGCCTTGTGACCTGGTCACAAGGCCAGCAGTCGGCAGTGGCTCAGGGCAGGGTAGAGTGGCCGCTGGTCAACCGGGAAGGTTCGATCTCGAAGGGTCCTTGAGCAAGTCCCTGAACCCCTAAAATGGCTCCTGATGATTTCCTCCGCCTTCGGTGTATGAATGTGTGTGAGCATGGGTGAATGTAATGCACGATCTCTGTAAAGCGCCTTGGATAAAGTCACGGGTAGGTAATGCCTTTTTGAAAGGATAAAAAGGCAGTGATAATCAATTTTCAGTAAGAAAGTAACTGGTAGCCTACCCTAACAGGTGGCAAACTGAAGGATGTAATTACAGTAAAGGCTTTACTGTGTATATAGAAAGCAATAAAAAATGCACAGTCACACAGTCACGCACGCACGCACGCACACACACACACATCATATCAGTGGTTGAAAGTCACACACACACACACACACACACACACACACACACACACACACACACACACACACACACGCACACTTTTCAGGAAATGAAAAATAAAATATAAATTTTTCAGGAAATTAAGATTATTTTCAAAACAAAGCAATGCTGCCTCATCAAAGTTGGTGTTGTGACTTTATATATTGTCAATTACTTGCATGAGAGGTGGTGGAGTTAATTGTTTTAGCAGACAGTTTGAGGATGCAATGGAGTTAAGAGGTTTTGTCCAAAGTGTTTTTTACTACTTTCCATTGGTTAAATATTTTCAAAACAACACACAGACATAAAGGGTGTTCAATAGCCCTGATTTATGCAAAAGAAAAGAAAAATCAAAAACCTACTTAGGAGGTTTCCTCCCAACAGCAATACTATTATGCATTGAGACTGAGAGCACATAAAGTTAAACATACAACACTTCATATCACACACACAGGTGTAAGTGAAAATACAGTCAAAAGGCAACAGACATGATATTTTAACAGCCACATAATTTTGGGACAAAAACATCCCACCTTGCTCGGTTGTACTGGCACCTCTGTTTCACCATTAAATATCTGAAGACTTCATTCAGCCCATTTATTGTGCTCACCCATTAAAACAAACTGGGAGAGCAAGAGTTATGTCATAAAAACAACACCTGTTTGAGCAACAGTGGTCTGCAAAAAGATTCCTGTGCTGTGTCAACTGTGTCTATTGGATTTGGGTGATTGCAGACAGTTTAAAGCCGTTCACACTATCATTGTGCATATAGAGTCACAAGTTAACAGTGGTGGACAAAGCACTCAACACAAGTACGTGAGTGAGTGTATAGTTTAATATAGAGATACTCGTGGCCAAACTACAAGTGAAGGTTTCAGTCAAATTTGTGCTTGAGTTAAAGCACTTGCTTTTAAGAATACTGACGGTATTCACGTATTCAAAAGGACATGGTTTAAAAAAATATTCAAACGTATTACAAAATTCACAACATTTGTTGACAAAATATTTCAAAGATTTTCCATAATCTTTCTAAAAATATAAATAGCCTACTTTGTGCAAATGGCAGATCTCACAACGCATCATGATGTGCTGAGAGCTTCGGCTATTTTTACTTGATTGGATTTGAAATACGGCTATAGTTGGTGATAAGTATCCAAAAATACAAATGCTCAAGTAAAGATACTCAAGAGATGTACTTAAGTGCAGTTAATCAAGTAAATGTACTTTGTACGTTGATGCTGTTCACCGCTGCAGCTCACATGAATCATATGCTGTGTCAAGCCAATCTTCTTGATAGTTCTGGAGGTGGAATGTGGACGTCTACGTTATAGCCAATTGTGTTCAAGCTATCATTCATTGTGCACAAACCACAAAGAGTCACAACCGTCTTACTCTACTGCTGGTACATCAACCAGGAGTCAATGAGGACACATGCTAAGTCATTGCAGCTGTCATCGACGCCATGATTGCAGGGATGAGAAAACGGATGACAAACGATGGACTATATTTACTGAAAGCAAAGCTTTCTTCAGCAAAGGCTTTGTGCCTGATTTGTATATTTAAAAGCACTGACATCTGGTGGATGAACATTATATTGCGGAAGATGTAACTGCCATGTTTATCCTTTCTTCATAGCACACAGATCAAGAGATAGCCCTCATATAGGGTGTCGTGGATATAAGCAACACAATTGTGCAATGGTTAGCAAATACCATAATGTCTGTTTTCAGATGCATAGCCGGGAAGTCAGATTTGACCTCTGAGGACCTTGAACGCTCATATTATCCAAGACTGGGGGCAAGCAAGATGCTAGAATGAATAAGAAGGATAGTACACGGAGGCGCGGCCTAGGCTCCTGCGGGAGGTTTGCACATGCTCAGTGTAAACAGGAACTGCGATGATGGAGTGGTGCTAGATAGAAAGCTCATAACTTGTGATGTAAATAATGAGATCCAGAACAGTTGAGAATTAAACAGCAGCCACCCTTCCCTTTTCAAATGTTTTGTATCATCCACAGCACTTGAATGAACAGTATCCATGTTCCTTTGTCATTTCACAAAAATAAAAGTTTGACACATGTACTAAAGAACATGGAAAATCCACAAAAGAAAATATTCAAAATATTCAGTCTGTTATACACAACATTTTTTCCACAGTTTAAATAAAAACAAAATCAACTTTGTACTAGCACCTCTGTTGGAACACTCCATCATCGCAGTTCCTGTTTACACTGAGCATGTGCAAACCTCCCACAGGAGCCTAGGCCGCACCTCCGTGCACTATCCTTCCTATTCATTCTAGGCAAGATGGAGGAAAGGTGGCAACACAACAGTAAGCAGCTGTTGACACCCCATTTGACTGTGCGTCGTCGTTGCATGCAGATGATGATTGAGGTGAAAGACAGCATTAAGAAGGACACTACACATGTACGTTAAACGTTACCACTTGAACTGAAAAATGAAGAGACTACTTAATCAACTTTCCCGAAGCTGTCCCAGTCAGTGTCACAAGTCACAAGATGGAAGACACCATCACTTCTACTGTTCTACAGCCTGTGTGAGTAGCAGCCTATAGGCTACAGCAGTGGTTTTCAACTATTTTGATATCAATTTAGGTCCATTATGACTGTATTCAGTATTTGAGCCACCATTTGATGAGATATAGCCTCTTATGTTATATAGCCTACCTGTGTCTCTTTGGGGTTTTTTCGTACACTGCAGTGACAACTAAAGGACGCATTTTCAATGCATTTTCAAGTGGTTGAATTGCTACTAGGCTACTGTGGGACTATTGTCTTCTACATGACAGACACACTTTGTTTTCAATTACAGTGGCCTACATGTTTGGCAAAGCAGTCTGTACAGTATATTGTTGCTTTGACCTCGTACATTCACATGGTATATCTGTTGTTGCACATGCTGCCTTTGTGAACAGTGCCTGTGTTCAGGACAAGTACTTTGTTGCAAAAAAGTTAAAAGAAAGTAAATAATACAGGTTGCACTTGCATAGTTTCATTACAGTTGCACTTTATTGCAGAAAAATGTAATGATTTGACTGTGTTGCTAGCTTGCTCGTCTCTTGGCTACTAAACTACAGAAAAAAGCTGAATTGCATGGATCTTCGGGCAATGCAATGTACGAGCTAATCAGCCAAAGTCCCCTCATCTGTGCAATTTCCAGCCTCTGCCTCAACCAATTGATTGCCATGGCAACCCCATATCTGCCAATTGATTACTTTACCAGTCCACTTTTCTTGCACTGGCTCTCGATGGTGACGTAATAATGATATGTTTCAGTGTCGGGTGGATTGAGGCCCAGGCCACACGTATATGGATCTTTTGCTAAACGCACATTATGTTGTGCTTGTACTCTGTTTTAATTCTTCCAACAGTCACAAATATCTCTTCAGCAGCTGCAGATAGTCGCTCACTGATGAAGGACTTCAGTGTTTGTAATAAAGCCATTTCTCAAAGCTAGCTCTCAGTGTTCTTGTGAGACTGGTCAATAGTTGGTTAACTGCCCCCACTTAACCCTCAAGTACCTGCACATCTGAACCAAAATCCACGCTCTCTCATATACCAGTACATACATTTCAATCAAGAGAGGAGTGTTTAAAGATACATGCAAATATGGTGTCTATGGTGGTTGCTGTGTATGTTATAACTATGGTCGTCCATGCAAATTGCAGAATGTTGTGCCATATCAAGGCCAGTGAGTCGATGTGTTTCCTCCAACTGCGCCTTGGTCTGCCCCAGGGTCTCCTCCCAGTGGGACGTGCCTCGACAACCTCCCTAGGGAGACACCAGAGAGGCATCCTAACCAGATGCCCGAACCACCTAAGCTGGCTCCTTCCCAAACTTTTTGTACAAACTATTACATTTTCTCAACAATAACTATGGGAATACCAACACGCCTTCAGCCTGGAACGGCTGGTCCGATACATCACGGCAGCAGGACAACAGTGGCAGAGGAAGGAGAGGAGCAGCACAGACGTTAAGCCTTTTATTTAAGTGCTAGTACAAAAATAAACGAGTACATAAGGTTTCGACCTGCACGGTCTTCATCAGAGTCACGTTTAATTTTCTCCTTGATGTGGCGAGCCTGCTGCATGCTGGGACCTGCATGCTCCTCTCGTTGGAACCTTCGCCACAAACATCACCTCCTTGCTTTGTGAATGACCTTTTCCACAAATGGTGCATTTATAAATAGCACCTTTAATCCAAGGCACTTGACATAGATTGTGCATTACATTCACCCATTCACACACACACATTCACACCGATGATAGTTGAAACCATGCAAGGCACCAACCTGCACATCAGGGAGCAATTAGGGGTTCAGTGTCTTCGAACCACTCTACCCCTGAGCCACACTTGAATGACCTCCTTTAGTGATTTGGCAGTCTAGCTTGGGCTGGTGCCGCAAGCTGTTTCTTGGGCTTCAGTTTAAAGACCAGGCCGACGGCCAGCAGCGAGGCGAAGGTGGCCAGCACACAGTTCCTCCTGCCCACTATTGTGTATGCGTTGAAGTGCTTGCTGATCCCGCTGAACTGGCCTTTGGCCCCCTGACTGTCCTGTCCTACCATTACTGAGATGTAATATATACTGGTTTAAAACTGACTGGAAGAGCAGTCCTAATTCCTATACACTACGGGCAACAGGAGGCACAGTGCTTGCTATGATTTAGTGTCTGCTGAGTTAGTGGATAGTAGCTATCACCAAACGGAGGCAGATGCTTGCAGGTTTCTCTGCTGTAATGTTTGTTCATGCAGTTTGTTTGGTATACGAGGGCTTCTCTTTGTGGCTAATGTCCAACCACTATGAATGACTTAATAACTAATGCTGCTCTCACTGCTTGTATTCAGTCTATAAGTCGAACTGCCTCGTCACCAATTATGACGTCGGTCTCGACCAATTATGGAGTTTGTCCAAATATGGAATTTATATATTGGATTTATATATCCCCCGATTTATATATGTCCCCTGCCAATCCGACCGATAGAATAGTAATAGTGTCCCGGAGATATCTTCGTATCTCTGTCCATTTTATGCCCATATCTGGAGATTTTATGTCATCAGTATTATGCCCATGGCATGCCCATATATGCGTGGCCGGTTTAAGACACACCCGCAGCTCTGACATACGTGGCCGGTTAAGATGCAACCGTAGTGCTGACATATGTGGCCGGTTAAGACTCACCTGTGGCTAGGGTTATAGGTTTTGAGTATAGGGTTTGGGGAAGGGTGTCAGACTGTCGGACCAAAGACATGCACCCTTGAATCTTGTTGATGGGTGTTTATGGTTATGTCTCAGTCAGAAGTTTGTTTATCAAATCTAATCAATCAAACTTTATATAGCACATTTAAAACAACAGAAGCTGACCAAGTGCTGTACAGGTTAAAACAAACAGAACATCAACAGCGCCCTTCAGTGCACAGACAAATAAGGACATCATAAAACACATACTTTAAAGATGGAGTGCCACCATTTTTTTATTTTTCCAGTTTTTCATGCGTCTATGAGGTGACAGTACTTCATTAGACACCCTGGAATCGTTTTTATGTGCAATGGTGTTTAACTTTGTATTCTTCCTGGAGGCTGAACCCTTGACAGTCAAACGGGCCAATGAAATGAACTGTAATATAGTGTCATCACACTATCAGCCCCTCCCCTAACCCCTCCCCCTTTATTTATCATACAACTACAGCTGTGGGTGCGGCTTCAGTTCAGGTGGATCACCACCCATCACCACCCACCAGGCAAACCAGGCATACTTAATGAATTGGTGTGTCCACATAAAAGCATGATTTTAACAAATACTGTACCTCCTTATAGTATAATAATACCCGAGAATCATGTTTTAGGGTGGAAAAAAATCGTGGCACTCCATCTTTAACCCTAGAACACTAAACATGGGTGATTTTCACCTGGACGATTATATTTTCGCAATAGGCCTTGCAAACCTTGCACCTTTAGTATGCAAATTCAGGGGGGGTGCCATTTTGGATGTGATGATTGCTGACAGGCAGGTAGGCTGTAAGGCAGATTGACAACAGTGCATCAGAACTTCAGAAATCAGAACTATTGCAGGCAGGAACCATGTTACGAGCGAACTCTAAAAACAAGGGGACATACGTGGAGAAGTTGGACATGGACTCACAAAAACGCTATAAGGACAAATTGTGTTTCATTAATGGTGTTGATCCATATGAACTACCAGGCAAAGAGTGGAGTCTGAACAACGAACTGCTACCTCCAGTCGAAGAGAACAATATTTATGGATATCTCGTCTGCGGTATTAGTGCTTACACCAGGGATGTCAAACTCATTTTGGGGTGGGGGCCAAATTGGACGAAATGTGACTTCTAGAGGGCCGGAGCGGTGAAACCATGCAGTCGTGGACTGCAAGCATGCTCACACATGTTTACGTATACACAGCTGTCACTTGGCTTTGTTTTTCTTCCTGTTGTGCATGCTATAGCTACACTACATCACACAAATTATAATAAGAATAGCTACTTACATTTTTTTTTTTTTTTTTATATTTTTTTTATCCCACGATTTTTGTAACCCATTTTTCACCCCTTTGTCAATCATCTAATGTGATCCTGGGCTCTACACACCCTCCACGAACCTAGTCCCCATATATGGGGGACAAGGGGAGAGCAACGGACTTGAACTCATGCTTCCTTCATGCCTGAGTGTCCAAGTTGCTCCTTTACACCTGACAGGGGGGAGTTTCCCTGGTTGTACGTAGCGCGTGGAAGGAACACGTTATTCCAACCATTTCCTTTCCCCTCCATCAGGCGCCCCGGCTGGCCAGGGGGAGGCCACTTACATTATTGACTGAAGGGGAAATAAATAAATGAAAGCCAAGACATTTAATCTCTTATCTGTCTTGTTTTCACTTGCTGCTTCCTGAATATCAGGGACCAGTTTCTGAGAAGTTATTTTCATAACATCATTAAAAAATATGTATAATCTGCAGTGGTGGGATATATGATAATTTCTTCTCGGTTATAATAGACCCTTGTACTGGAGAAGTATAGTACTCTTCGACACGCAGCAGCAGAGGCATGCGTCGCCTTAACAGTCCATTCAATTGAGCACAGCTGACAGCAATCAGACTAGTTAGGGAGGGCAGCTCAGAACTGGGATTGAGCATTTTGGTCTATATTTCTTTCAAAAATCATTTGACAGGAATGTGCTAGAGACTTACTTTTTTTTAAAGATATTTATGCTCTACAAGTGGAGGGCCGGATTAAATCATCTCGCGGGCCGTATATGTTTGACTTGGCTGACTTAGGGTCGATTCATACTCCTATTTTAGAGCCGAATAAAAGTCGGTTCGGCGCTGTAGAGCCTACAATTAGACGTCATTTGAGGTTCGGGGGGGCGGGTACCGTCCTAAAGTCGGCTCTTCGATGCTACTGAAATTTTCTGACGAGCCGAAATCATTTCGGCACTACAGCGCCGAAACAGGAGTATGAATCGGCCCTTACACTAAAGAGACGTTCAACTGTCGCTTTAGCTAATCGCTTGAAGCTCACAAACAGTTTACAGACGGATGGGTTCAAGATTTGGAAATGCACAAGCCACCGGAAAGCCGTGGGATAACAGTCGTTCGTCACGTTCGTGCCAGGGTATGTAGCGCATCTTGACGTAACTCTAGCTTGATAGTCTAATGCCACTCCGACGTGTGTGTGTTTGTTTGTGCCACCCTCACGTTAGCGGCTACAGAGAGCCTAACAAACAGGAAAGCATGGGTACCGAACGAAAATGACATGAAAGGTGTGTGTGTGTATTTTGTCGACTAAAATGGACCTTGACATGGTGTCGTAATGGCTGATTTTACACTTGGTTGCATATGGTGAAAAATAGCAGACCTACAAGCTCACAACACATTTCAGTGTGAAGCGCTGTGAGCTTGCAGAGCTGCTATTTTCAGAGCACAACACCAGAGCGCAACCAAACATAAAAACGACTGGTCTTTTTAGTTCTACTGTATCTCTTCTCCATGCACTAGTCCCTCCCTAACATTTTAGTCTAGTTTTTATTTAGTTTTCGTCAGTGAACATTAACTCACTATAGTCGACTAAATCAACACTGGTACAGACAGACAGACAGTTGGACAGACACAAGTTTTCAATGTTTTTTGGACGTTTCTGGAAAGTCTTTGATTTTGTTTTGGAAAATGTCTACATTTCTAACACAACAATACATTTATATTTATATAGTAGATTTAACTCAAGTAGGCCTACACATTTGACAGAGCAACTTTCACTTGTTGTGGTGCTATGCACACACCTACCACTGGGTGGCACTGTAGCACTGAAATCTGAACGCAACAGCAAACATTGTTTATCTGTAAGCCAACACGTTGTGAGCTTGTAGATCTAGAGCAGTTTTCCCAGTTGCATGACACTGGCACACAACTCAATCATGTTTTAATCTAATTCCAACCGTTAAACCTAACCTCTAAATGCCTAACAGACTTAGATCTATCCAGGAGATCCACTCAGATAACCCAGACTTAGATCTATCCAGGAGCTCCAGATAACCCAGACTTAGATCTATCCAGGAGCTCCTGGATAGAATGGATACCAAATCCAATGGACATTTTTTTATTCACTGGCCCATTCTCACATGTCTTAGGAATGAGTGGAGGAATGAGTGGATTTTTAGTTCTTTGTGAAAAATCATGATGAAATATTCAAGAAGAGTACCTCAAGTTGCCATGTATTGCTGTACTGTAATATGTTTTGATGAGAAATATTTTGCATGGAATATTTTATATGTTTAGTGATTGTGTAACAAAAAATGTTTAGTGTTCTAGGGTTAAGACAATCATTAAAAGCCAAGCAGAAAAGGTGGGTTTTCAATAAGGATCTGAACACCTCAATGGACTAGGCATTGGATGGGGAAAGGTAGCTTGTTCCAGAGAGTGGGGGCGGCTGAAGCAAACGCCCCTGGTCCGTTTTGTGGTTTCGAGGACAGTTAGTAGTGACTGCTCAGCAGACCTCAGAGCCCTGGCTGGAATATAAGGCTGCATGCAGAAGCGTGGTGAGGTATATCAGGGCTAGCCTGTTTTTGGTTATGTCTCGCCCACCCACCCACCCACCCACCTGTCCAGTCCACCCCCACATTAACACTTTTTTGGGCGCCTACATCCAGCTTTTAGTGTATGTGCACAAACTTTGTCCTACACAAACTAAATTCATTAAATTCCCATTGAGTGCCATTGAGTGTCTGATAATGTCATATTGTGTATGTCATGAGTTTCCTTCAATTCACATGGGTGTGATTGTTGAGCCCCTCCTATATTCAGCTATAGTGTAGATTTTTGAGGGGCGCTAGCCTCATACATACAGGTTTAATGTTTGTTTTTAGTTCAATGTTTGTTTTAAAAACGCCATTGACAATGAAGGGAAAATGTAAGCCATATTGTCCCTAACACAAACATTAGAGGCCTGCATGTGGCCTCCCTGCATGTGGCCTGCCTGCATGTGGCCCAGTGACACTACTCCACACTGACCACTAGATGTCAGTGTTAAACCACTGAATGCAACAACATGAATTCACCACTGGTACTCTGGAGGAATACTGAAGGGTCTCTAAATGTTCTGATGAATTGAAAAACAAGCGTAATGCTTTATTAGTGTGTCTTTGTATTGAGTTGTGGTTTCATTTGAAATGTACCCAATCTGCAATATGTGATGCTTTGCGAGCTTGTAGATCTGCCATTTCCACTATTCCACCGACGTGTGTGTGTTTGTTTGTGCCACCGCCACATTAGCGGCTACAGTGAGCCTAACAAACAGGAAAGCATGGGTACCGAACGAAAATAATACTGTGTGTGTGTGTGTGTGTGTGTGTGTGTGTGTGTGTGTGTGTGTGTGTGTGTGTGTGTGTGTGTGTGTGTGTGTGTGTGTGAGAGACAGAGAGAGGTGTGTGTGTGTGCCAGAGAGATGACATGAGTCGACTAAAATGGACCTTGGCATGGTGTCGTAATGGCTGATTTTACACTTTGTTGCATATGGTGAAAAATAGCAGACCTACAAGCTCACTCACAACACATTGCAGTGTGAAGCGCTGTGAGCTTGCAGAGCTGCTATTTTCAGAGCGCAACCAAACATAAAAACGACTGGTCTTTTTAGTTCTACTGGATCTCTTCTCCATGCACTAGTTCCTCCCTAACATTTTAGTCTAGTTTTTATTTAGTTTTCGTCAGTGAACATTTAGTCACTATAGTCGACTAAATCAACACTGGTTCAGACAGACAGACAGACAGACAGACAGACGGACAGACTGTTGGCTTAGTGATAATTTTATGATTTTCTGTACCCACAAAAACTAAAGTCTGACTGTCACAAAACAGTCATATCTAGGGACCTCAAAACCTACTCTAGCGAGGCCTTTAACCTTGAACTGGAGAGTCTGGATTGGTCCGATGAGCTCAGAAGCTCACTAGTTGAAGAAGCATATGGCTTGGCTTTAAAACCAAATTTACATAAGTACTAAACAACATGGCTCCTTTAAGAACCATCAGGGTCAAAACCCGCTCGGAGCATGGATGAATTCGGACATACTGACTGCAATGAAAGCCAGAGACAAAAAATGCTCTGAACTTCTTAAATGCAAGTCCAAGCTAGCCAAGCGCTTCAACAGTGTTCTGGAATGGCTTAGGGTCGACGACAGAGTACCTCATCTTGCAATGGGTCTGGTCCACAAGATTCGATACACCGCCAAGATACCCATGTACCTGTCTAAATACTTCCTTAATGTCAACAAAGTCCACGCCCACAACACCAGAGGGAGTGCAACAAACCATGTACAAATCAGATTCAGCACAAACAAGGGACTAAATTATTTTCGCTCCTATGCCACCAAAATGTGGAACGCCCTACCAACAGTCATTAAGACATGTGAATCCCTTGACTCCTTCAAAACCTCTCAAAGGGCACCTACGGACGGCTGCAATTCGAAACTGGCCCCCGTAAAATCTGAATCCTCCCCACCGCCCCCCCCCCCCCCCCCCCCCCCCTTTTTTCCCCCTCGTATATGTTTCTTTTCCCTTTTTTGCTTCCTTTATGATGCATTCCTGTCCTGTTCTTTAACTATATAGAAGTGTCTATTTGTACGTCTCTGTACGTTTTGATGAATTGAACATGGTGGACCCTGTTGTAAACAAGTGTAATGCTTAATTGGGTCGTCCACTCACAGTTAACAGTCTTTGTATTGAGTTTGTGCTTGAAATGTACTGTAATTCTGCAAACTGTTAATAAATATTTCAATCAATCAAACAGACACAAGTTTTTCAATATTTTTTGGACCTTTCTTTGATTTTGTTTTGGAAAATGTCTACATTTCAAAGTTCAAACACAACAATACATTTATATTTATATATATATATATATAGTAGATTTAACTCAAGTACACATTTGACAGAGCAACTTTCACTTGTTGTGGTGCTATGCACACACCTACCACTGGGTGGCACTGTAGCACTGCAATCTGAATGCAACAGCAAACATTGTTTATCTGTAAGCCAACACGTTGTGAGCTTGTAGATCTAGAGCAATTATTTTCCCCGGTTGCATCATGACACTGGCACACAACTCAATCATGTTTTAATCTAATTCCAACCGTTAAACCTAACCTCTAAATGCCTAACCCTGTGTCCCTAAAATTATATATACATATTTTTTACATTTAAAAACAACTCCCATACTCAAGGCGGGGTTGGAGAAAGGGCCTTTCTGTGTGGAGTTTGCATGTTCTCCCCGTGTCCCCTAGGGTAGGTAGAAGGTACCCTCACAAAAACATGCCGTAGTCCTGGTCTCTAAACTACCTCCCCCTGGCCAGCCGGGGGCGCCTGATGGAGGCGAAAGCAACTGGTCAGAATAACGTGTTCTTTCCACACGCTACGTCCGTCCGGGGAAACTCTCCCCATGACGACGAGTGGCTCGGAAGAGAATTTCCCATTCATTGTTCCCATAGACGTTTCAGAAATAATTTATTTAAAGACCTTTAAGCCTCGGACAAAGACAACTCAGCTGCTGACAAATCATGAAAATAAACACAGTTTTCTGGGCCAAACAAATAATTAGAAGAAAATCTCTCAATTGTCATGATTTGTCAGGAGCCGAGCTGGCTTTATCCAAGGCATAATTAAACTAATACTTTCTATGGGGAAAGTCTATGGGGAGAAATTAATGGGAAATTCTATTCCATTTGGTTCCATATGTATACACTCTCAGAGTTGCAGACCTGTAACGGTCCATTTGGTTCCATATGTACACTCTCAGAGTTGCAGACCTGTAAGGGTCCATTTGGTTCCATATGTACACTCTCAGAGTGACAGACCTGTTAGGGTCCATTTGGTTCCATATGTACACTCTCAGAGTGACAGACCTGTTAGGGTCATTCTGGGCTGTCTATTCATGTGTTTCTGGTAATGTTACCGTCCACTCGTTGTGTATGTCCATCCGTGGCAAAAATGGAACATTGATGTCCAGCACAAGCAGTGCACGGCGTGCACAGACATTTAGAGGGGCAGGTGCTCAAGTGAAAAAAGGGCACCTTGTGCAGCACTGTACAGAACCTTTTTTTTTTTCAAGACAGCAAGAGCCTGAGTGCGTGAGAGACAGCGAGATAATTTCATGGCGGACGACGAATCGTTGCGACGTATTGTTTTAGCCATGCATATTCTTCATTACGCCATGGCTTATTCTTCATACGTCGCAGCTTAAACAATAATTCGCCACAGCGTTAAGAATTAGCCGACCTGCTCAATACATAGAGAGGGGGGGGGGGGCTTTTACCTTAGCCAGGAGTCTCCACTGAAAGAAACTTCGGTACAACAAGCTGACAAACTCACATTGTAATTGGATTTACCTTGGTTCATGGACAATGACACGATATAGTTACACACACACACACACACACACACACACACACACACACACACACACACACACACACACACACACACACACAGAGTTGTCTGTGCCAGGGAGTTAATTGCCTCGTTCAAGTTTAAAAACATTTCTCCATTTTTCAATTTGTGTTTGGCACACATTTTACCCCACCCCCAATAATCCCCCCCCCCACACTTATTTGGAAAATCATTAGAAAGCACAGCAGTGTCACGCACACACACACACACACACACACACACACACACACACACACACACACACACACACACACACACACACACATACATACGCACACACGCACGTTTGTATTATTGTGAGAAAATACAAGACACCATTGAAAATAGCAGATCTACAACGCGTCTCGTTGTGAGCTTGTAGACCAGCTATAAATTCACTACTTCTTAATTATTGTTATTAGGTCTTTCCAGTGTGGACCATTTTCCTGCTGCTCTCTATTTGTCTATTTCTCAACACACGTGCGCCACCCACACACATGCATGCACGCACACGCATTCACGCACGTGCACGTGCATTGTTGCTCATTTTTTTGCAGCCAAATTAATTTGTTTTCTACAATAAAGAAGCTAAATGATGATTGGATCGCTGCCAGGAGCAGCGACTTAAACACTATTCACATCACCTGTCTTTCTCTCCTACTGTCTGTCTCTCCTACTCTGTCTGTTTCTCCTACACTGTCTCCCTCTCAGCTGTCCTACTGTCTGACTCTCCTACTGACTGTCTCTCTGTCTGTCTCTCCAACTGTAAGTCTCTCAGCTGTCCTACTGTCTGTCTGTCTCTCCAACTGTCTGTTTCTCCCACACTGTCTCCCTCTCAGCTGTCCTGTCTGTCTCTCCTATGCTGTCTGTCTCAGTTATATTACTGTCCGTTTCAAATGTGTCTGTCTGTCTGTCTGTCTGTCTGTCTGTCTCTCCGACATAATGCCTCTTATACGTTTCATCTTTCTTCATAATACAAGTGTCAAGTCACTGTTAACACTTTAATGACCCTCATCGCTCTCTTCCTCTTCCTTCACCCTCTCTCTCTCTCTCGCCCTCTCTCTCTCTCTGCAAAATAAAAAAGCAGAGCTCTAATCCTTCAGAATGATTACCATTTTATCTTTCAATTACTAACACTCTCCTCTCCTCTCCTCTCCTCTCCTCTCCTCTCCTCTCCTCTCCTCTCCTCTCCTCTCCTCTCCTCTCCTCTCCTCTCCCTCCCACTCCTTCACTAATCCTCTCCTCCACTTCAGATTTCTTACAGTAATCCTTGTCAATCATCCAGCAGCTAACCCACCCGGTCAGGTGACTCCATCCAGTCCGTTGCTCTGATACAGTTGGAATACAGTGCATTTTTCTTGCTATACAGTATTTCAGTATATATAACAAATCACACCCGTGTGAAGTGAGGGGCGCTCTTATCATTATACATAGATAGAAGGGGATGGTGAGCAATGCATACGTCTAGACGTATATAGACATCTACAGACGTCTACAGACATCTACAGACGTCTAACATCATGAAAAGAAATTATGAAAACCCCCTAGTTTGACACGTGCTACTTAAAGCAAAAATAAAGTTTGCCATTTTTGCCTATAGGATGTTAAAGCTATCATTTGTATAGGGGTCACAAGAAACCCCTATAAAAAAAAGCCCAATACCGACCGCCGGTCAGCAAGTGGATTCATGAACGTATATAGACAATATTTTAGGCCAATTAAAAATAAATTTCCCACCCGTCCTCGACTGCCGGACTATATGTTCTGGTCGTGCCCATCATCTGGCTTTCGGTTTGTGAGACCTTCTCCTACATCTGTGACAAATAGATCACTCCTAACCCCTTCATTGCTGTTTGGAGTGGTCCTCGGTGAAATGACACGGTATCTGTCATCCAATCTGACGCTATAGCCTTCTCCTCCCTATTGGCAACGCCTTATTTTGTTCAATTGGAAATCAGCCGTTCCCCCATCGCATCGACGCTGGGTCGGAGATGTGATGCAGGCACACCTAAAACTTGAGAAGCTCAAATGTTCCACCAGGGGCTCTGTCCGGGAATTCTATAGGGTCTGGCAGCCATTTTTGTTCCCGGTTGAGGATGTTCAGGTGCAGGACGGTCGTTTAATAGCTGAACTATTCCCAGTATAGCGAGTGATGATCTGTATGAGAACGATGCCATGTGATCTTATTACCTTTATACTTTTATTTTAGTTTCTTGTGTGTCTGTTTTGGTCCAGTGTTGTTTTTGGCAGCACATTTCATAGTCTTTCATGGAATGAAACTTCATTTAGTTTTAGTCACATTTTAGTCACCTGGAATGTTTTAGTGTTAGTCTAGTTTTAGTCGACTAAATAGCATACTAAATCTACAGTTGATTTAGTCGACTAAAATGTATTTTGGCGGGCCTTGATGCCGTCATAATGGCTGATTTTACACTTGCTGAAAATAGCAGATCTACAAGCTCAAGTTTTTCCGCGCTGCGACGCGCTGTGGGCTTGTATTATTTTCAACATGCAACCAGGTGTAAAATGTCCGTTGCACGATTATAATTGTATAGATTGTTGATCCTGTATAATGGACTGGTGGCGTGGACTGGCACTCTTGGTATTTCGGAGGTATCTCGGTCTTCGATTGGGCTTTCATCCGCCACAGCAGACCTTTTCGGTCTGCTGCAACTTGACAGTATAGCAGGGGGCGGACTTGTAAAGATTTGGCAACTAGTTTATGAATTTTGGTACTTACTAAAATACTAAAAGTTTAGGAACGACGAACAACCAGAAAGGCATCGTTTTCAAGATGGCGTCCACGGTGGCTAAAATGAGATAAAATGCCTATAAACTGGGATTTAATATGTCAAAATTCATAACAATTATGCACTTGTTAATTTGTTGAACACAAATCTCACTTTTCTTGGTCACTGCAACTGTGTGTGTGTGTGTGTGTGTGTGTGTGTGTGTGTGTCACATTTTTGTTGACACCAGTCACCAGATTGCAGAAACAGAAATGGGCAGTGTGTTTGAATTATACATTTAATATGATTTATACATGAACCAGACTTTCCAAGAGAAGTATTCGAGGTACCAACCGTTACTTAGAATCATAACAGACTTTGTGTTCAGTGCACGTTTCTTATGTGATTGATCATTTTGGACACCAATTGCGCGCAAGCACCCCCATATTTGGACGTGTCTGCCCAGGAATTCCACATATGGCCATGACTGTCTTGTTACATCATCGTGATGACGACAGCCACACATCGTTATAATGCGCTGCGTTCGAAACCGCTTATCACATCTCTCTCCCTTTCCACAGCTGCATGGAACGCTGACTCCCGCCGCCAGGCAACGATCCGTCTTTGTTGGATTCTTTCCAGTTTGTTCAACGTGTGTGATTCTTCAGACAGCAACCAGGTGCGTGTGAAACGGATTGTGTAGCGACAAACTCAGGAACGCACTTGTTCTTTAGAACACCGGAACCTCATCTCGTTTAGTCCAATCACACAACAGGACTCATTGTTAGATCATATCACGTAACGGCTTCTAAATCACATCACCTGTCCTGCATCAATAATCAAACATCTGTGACTACAATTGTGACCCTTTTATCCTTTCCGTAACGGTCTTTTGTGATTTTGTTGATGTATATCTTTTGGAGCCGCCGTGCGACCCAGTTGGCGCAAATCTTTGGCATTTTACTCTGCGGTTATTGTTTCGCGGCGGTACCGTCCGTTATGAATGCACCGTGGATCGCCGTCCTCTCCCTGATGCTTCTGATGATCCTGCTGGGGACCGCTGCCGGACTCCTGTGCGTAGAAGAAGGATGGCGTCATAGCGCCCGCGCGGAGAGGACCGCTGCCACGCTGCTCTACTACGCTAAAAAGAGCTTCTACGCCGTGTGGATGATGCTCCTGGCGCTGCTCGCCATCCCGCTGTGCCTGCTGATGAGCGGCGGCCGAGACGTGGAGAACATGCGCATCGTCCGCGGCATGGTGGCCCACGTCAAGTACCTGCTGGGCCTGCGCTTCCAGGTGAGCGGGCGCGAGCGCCTGCTCGCTCAGGAGGGCCCCTACGTCATCGTCTCCAACCACCAGAGCTCCCTAGACATCCTGGGCATGATGGAGGTGCTACCCGACCGGTGCACCATGGTGGCCCGCAAGCAGCTGGTGTACCTGGGCACGGTGGGCGCCGTCTGCTGGCTGGGCGGCATGGTCTTCATCAACCGCAGCCGGACGCAGGACGCCAAGACGGCCATGGACGAGGCGGCCGCGACCATGCTGAGCGAGCGCATCCGGCTGTGGGTGTTCCCCGAGGGCACGCGCAACAAGGCGGGCGGCGACCTGCTGCCGTTCAAGAAGGGTGCGTTCCACCTGGCGGTGCGCGCGCAGGTGCCCGTCATCCCCGTGGTGTTCTCGTCCTACGGGAGCTTCTACCGGCAGGGGGAGAGGCGCTTCGGCTCGGGCACCATCCGCGTGAGGGTCCTGCCCAAGATGGAGACGGCGGGCATGACGGCGGAGGACGTGGCCTCGCTCTCTGAGAAGGCCTTCGACACCATGCGGGCAGCCTTCCTGGATGCCTCCAACATCTCTTAACGCAATGCGGGCAGCCTTCCTGGACGCCTCCAACATTTCTTGTTGCCGTAAGCTGTGGCAGTAGCCCGCCACTGAACCCTCTCTGTACGGTGTAGTGTATCCATGGACCAAACTGTGTTCTTAAGGGTTAGGTGAGTATAGGTTAGGAGTGGTGTATTGTCGGTATCAGCCGGTAACACATGGGAGTCTGTCCCTGTTACAATGCCTAGACACCCTGGGAGATGGAGCCTGTCCCTGTAGCAATGCCTAGACACCCCGGGAGATGGAGTCTGTCCCTGTTACATTGCACTAGACACCCTGGGAGATGGAGTCTGTCCCCGTAACAATGTGCTAGACCCCTGGGAGATGGAGTCTGTCCCTGTAACATTTCTAGACCCCTGGGAGATGGAGTCTATCCCTGTTACAATACCTTGATACCCTGTGAGATGGATTGCTGAAGTGGAAAGCCACACCTAGACAAATTTCTTCCTTGGGAGACAAAATAAAGAAACCTTGAACCTTGACCTACCATCAGCCCCCACGACCTCCCCCACCCAAGCCGTGCTATTCATACACTGTGTAGTTGGCGGTGCCCGGGATCGAACCCATGAACTTGCGGCCCAAAGGTGAGCACTCTACGGACTCTACTGTGACCATACACATAGGAGGCCCATGCTATGTTTCACCAGCTTCAATTGAAACGGGCCTCTGAGCTCTGACTGACAACCAGGCGTCAGTCAGAGCTCCCCGCTATACCCTTGGCCCCCTCTCTCATCCTGTTAATACCCTGGTTAAAATGTGCAGCAAAAGGGACACACTTTATTGTGAAGGGACGAGAGGATGAGGAGAGGTGTTGTTGCTGCGTAATTGTCGAGAGTGATATTGAACAACAACAACCCGTATCAACAGAATAACTGTCATTTTGGGGCCCTCGTATTTGGTCTTGGAGCGGGGTTCCAGATTACCATACAAAAACACAAACTGTCACAATAAATGGACAAACATACCTCCAAGTGGACAGTGTCCAAACGTCCCAATATCCACGTATTAAAATAGTTGCGCTAGATGATTTACAATACAACAGCTGGGATTGATTCCATCAGAATACTGAGTGGGAGGGGGGGGTTCACCTCAGTTAGGTTGGCAGTAAAATGAGTATGAAAAGTTGTTTCTTGTCAGTCGTGAGAAGAACGTTCTGTTGTGTAGTGTCCGTGATTCTCCGTTTCATTTCACGGACCCCCGCAGTTTGATGTGCGTTTAGACCAGCAGCCAGCACCCAACCCACGGGTCGGGGCCCACTGGTAGGCCGTGAGGATATTGGGTCAGGGCCCACTGGTAGGCCGTGAGGATATTGGGTCAGGGCCCACTGGTAGGCCGTGAGGATATTGGGTCAGGGCCCACTGGTAGGCCGTGAGGATATTGGGTCGGGGCCCACTGGTAGGCTGTGAGGATATTGTGAGTGGGCCAATTAATTGGCAAAGTAATAAGATTTTGATAAAATAATTCATAATTACTAATGATTAAAAAAACTCTTTTTTTTCTTTAAAAACTTGAAGGATGAGTTTTCCAAACATTGTCATTTTATGGTCTACTGATGCTTTTCACCCCAGGGTCCAGACAGTTTGTAAATTGCTGGATTCAGTATTTAGATATTTGATAATTATTTTAACCCCCCCCCCCTTCCTATACAAAATTACAAACCCATTGTAAATTCAAACTCCATTTTAACCAGGTTCATCAAAAATACCCTTGGTTCTCATGACTGATATTTGTCCCAATACGTGAGGGGACCGTGTTTTTTCAATAACCTTTTTCTTTTTTTAAAGGATTTAAGAAGGCTAGCTCCTCTAATGCATGGATTTCCAGATTTACGTAATGTGGCGGCTAACTTTTTTGTTGTACAGCACTTTGTGACCTTGTATAGAAAGGTTCTATATAAATAAAGTTATTATTATTTTTGAGGGGCGCTAGCTTTAATGTTTGTCTTTCAATTATGCTTGTTTAAGCACCCATTGCTTAAGCAAACATTATGTTGTAATTGATGTTGTACGATGAAGAGCGCTCCTCACTTCACATGGGTGTGATTTTTTTTGAGGGGCGCTAGCCCCTCCTATATACAGGTTTAATGGTTGTCTTTAGTTCAATGTTTGTTTTGTAAACGCATAGACAATGAAGGGAGTATTTACGTCATCTGTCATTTAAGTCATTGTCTCTCTATTGTTAATGGTGTTTAATGTTTGTGTTGGCACCATTTGTTTCACATCACCATTACATTTTTTGATTTTTAACCTTTATTTAACCAGTAAAAAGCACATTGATACTGACGTCTCTTGTACAAGTTTGAACTGGCCAAGAGAAGAGGCAACATAAGTAACACAGCTCTGCCAGTAACAATAAATACAAGACAATAACAGGACAGACATGTAACATTCATAAACCCAGTATACCCACTAACGGATAAGCGCATAGGGAGAACAGGGACGTCTAATAACGCAACCAATACATTCACACAGACTTTTGTCATCAGGGGTGTCAATATAGCTGGGGGGGTGGAGCCGGGGGAAAGTTCAGAGTTCTTCCCACCGGAATAAACAGTGGCGTGTTGGGTTTTCAAACGCAGATGCTTTAAATACTACTTATTTAAAAGTAGGAGTCATGGCTTGCCAGATCACAGGCACAGATCCTTGTTGCCACTCTACAAGGAACACTACTTTAGAAAATGAAACAAGTTAGAGGCCGATTTAGAATGTTTCCCTTGACTGCATATAGATATAGTCGCATGGTAAGAGACACTTTTCTATAGATATGATCACTGAAACTTATCATAATATACATTTTAAAAAGCCATTAATTCATCAATGATGTTTATAGAACATGTTTTGAGGGAATTCGTTAGCTTTCTGTATCAAAAAACTGTGTTTTGAGGGAATTCGTTTGCTTTCTGTATAAAAAAACTGTGTTTTGAGGGAATTCGTTTGCTTTCTGTATCAAAAAACTGTGTTTTGAGGGAATTCGTTTGCTTTCTGTATCAAAAAACTGTGTTTTGAGGGAATTCGTTTGCTTTCTGTATCAAAAAACTGTGTTTTGAGGGAATTCGTTTGCTTTCTGTATAAAAAAAACTGTGTTTTGAGGGAATTCGTTTGCTTTCTGTATCAAAAAACTGTGTTTTGAGGGAATTCGTTTGCTTTCGGTATCGGTGTCTCTTCGGTGCTACTGAAAATGTCTGACGAGCCGAAATCATTTCGGCACTACAGCGCCGAAACAGCGGTAAAATAGAAGTATGAATCGGCCCTAACTCTGCTTCACCTGTCCAAATAGAAGTATGAATCGGCCCTAACTCTGCTTCACCTGTCCGGACGTCCCCCAGTCACTTCATCCAAGAACTGGGCCCGACCCTGCAGTCTGTATCCAGATGAACAACCTATTAACTTGGAGGTGGCTCAGGGCTAGAGTGGCTGGATGGTACCTGCAAGGTTGCCAGTTCGAACCCTGGGCTTCCCCAGAGTTAGTGTCGAAGTGTCTTTGAGCAAGACACTCAACTCCAAATTGCTCCTGATGTGCTGGCTAGTACGTGCCTTGCATGGTTTCCGCCGCCATCGGTGTATGAATGTGTGTGTGAATGGGTGAATGTAATGCACAATCTATGTAAAGCGCCTTGGATAAAGGAGCTATATATAAATGCACCATTTAACTTATTACCATTTTAGGGTACTATAATTTAAAAAGGGTATCTTTGAAAGTCAAAGAAAAAGTCAAGCACACTGTCAGGCACTTGCCAAAATGTTGCTCTTTATTAGGTCGACGTTTCGGTCGATTAGACCTTCATCAGGACAGACAGTCTGACAGTGTGTGGGACCTTTTCTTTGTTTACCCTTTTTAATATACGCTCTATTGCCCTACTATAATTTAAAATTGTGACATTGTAATACATTTTCAAATTGTATGTTCGCATTCCAATGTATGTTGACAAAAATAAAATGTAAGACTAGACTACTCCATGTTATTTTTTTTTGCTAATAGTTAAAAGGGTCAAACTAAAAACCTGCCAGTGATGCTGAGCCCTCCCATTCATCCAATCAGGCCTCAGTGAAACACATACAGGCCCCGCCCACTGACACTATTTAAATAGGTTGCAGTCCAAAGCAGAGCATTTCCTGATTCCTTCAAGTTCATCATCTCTCAGCTCACCAAGCAGCAACAACACCTTATCACTGCACTCTCTTCTGAAAACCAACTAAAGGTGATTGATAATGATTACCGACCGTGTCCTGCCTTCTGGAACATATGCATTATTCCACATGTCTGTATTATACGTGACTTTTGGCATGTAGTTTTGTTAAGTTGCTGGTTAATATGGCTTGTATTTTAAAGTGCATTAGGCTTTGCTTAGTCGGGTTGTATTCTTCTTTGGGGTTACTTTTAAAATGTATTTGCACATTTGGGCCTTTTTCTGAAGTGTATGGCCTAGTTGCTTATTTGGGCTTGCTTCTAAACAAGCTTGAGCCCTTTACTAAAGATTAGTTTCTTAAAATGTAGTTTTATTTGCACTTTTCTTCCAAATTTTTGAACTAGTAGTTCTCAAACATTTCCGTGTCTTATCAGTGGGAGTGGAAACGGCAAATGGGTGTGTGTAATCATGGCACTATGCTGCTCCTGGTCCCAGTCCCACTGATTACACAAAGGACCTGCAGGCCTTGTGAGCTTGTACATCTCCATTTTCACATATCCAATGTATATAGGTTTAAAGTAATTGTTTTTCATATGCCTAGTTGAGTTTGTATTTCAACTGCTTGGCCAATAGCTCCTTGCCTCCTAAAAAAATATCTAGGGTAAAAACATTTAGGGGTAAGGTGGCGTGTTGTACAGTACTTCTCATGTTTGAGCTATTTCTGTTTACTATTAGTCGATGCTCACTGCCTTTCAGTACTGCGATTTTTTTCAATTTTACAGAAAGACAGGGAATAGTTGATATCACTGATTTAGACAAAAATGCCTCAAGATGGTCTGATTGAATACTTTATTAGTAAAATAATTGACAGTCAGACATTAAGGCTTGCACAAAAAGTCGTTTTATAGGAAAATCTCCCCTTTTTGTGGTGGTCTCCTGATGATGGATGCCGTCAGCCAGGGCATTCCACGTTTTTAATGATCCCTTCTGTGCTTGCTGTTGTCCATAGGTACTGTGGTATACGTCACGATGAACTGGGCAGTGGAGGAGAGGAAGGATGGCCTTCCAGCCAAAGCCCTGCTGATGATCCAGGAGATCGAAGGCCAAGCTGACCCAGCCAGGGACCTGCAGGGACCCAGCCAGGGACCTGCAGGGACCCAGAGAGGGTCGAAGGTAGTGGAGAAAATTGGTGAAGATGACTGACTTGGGCTTTTATATATGTATACCTATCGCATTTGTGGAAATTCTTCACTAATAAAAAATTGTTTTATCTATCTCTGGCACAATTAAAATTGATGGTGGTTTAATGTATTCTCTCTTGTATTTGTGTAGGTGGTTACGGAGGTGACACGACCTACAGCAAGAGGGTCGAAGGTAGTGGAGAAAATTGGTGAAGATGACTGACGTGGGCTTTTATATATGTATACCTATCGCATTTGTGGAAATGCCCTAACCCTAATAAACATTTGTTTTACTTGATAATATTGGCATTTCTTCCATTGAGACAATTCATGATTATCTTGTGAATTAATACTCTTTCTGTGCGGTCAAGTCAGTGGGATTGGATGCACTGTCATCCTGATTTGGGGTGCTATGTGTCTTATTGCTGGTGTTGGGCTGTTATCAAGTCAACACAGCCATCCATCAGGATATTTTAGAGCACTTTGTGCTGCTGTATCTTGACTAGCTTTATGGAGATGCAGATTTCTCTTTCCAGAAGAGTATTTGCTCATGCCTACTGTATGAGGGGGCGGGGCCAGCACCCCTCAAAAACAAGGTGTTGATGTACATGGAGCTCCATACCACGCCCACATCCCATCTGATGTACATGGAGCTCCATACCACGCCCACATCCCATCTGAACTATAAGACCTGTGAGAGCTTGTAGATCTATAAGACCTCTAGTCCGGAAGCTTGCAGACTGGATATTTTCAGCAAGGTTTTCCCCTAAAATTGGGATGCTGTTAACATAAAATGTATTGGTCTTAATCCATCTCTCTCTCTCTCTCTCTCTCTCTCTCTCTCTCTCTCTCTCTCGCTCTTTCTCAGAGTCCTGGCACCAGGCCCACTTACTGTGTGTGTGTGTGCGTATCATCCTATTGAGAGAAGAGGGGAGTCAGGTCACAGTCAGAGGTCCCTGTAACCTCTATCTGTCTATCGCACGCACGCACGCACACACACACACACACACACACACACACACACACACACACACACACACACACACACACACACACACACACACACACACACACAGTGTTCTGCTACTGTGTGTTATTATTGATTTCCCATCTCCATTAGAAGCTGTCAACTACAGCACTGTCCCCGCCCCCTCACGGGGTGTGTGTGTGTGTGTGTACAGTTGTCATTATTCTGTACAGCATACAAGTGGTGATTTTGTTTTTCATGTTATTTCACACATTTTAGAGTATCACAGACTAGTACACAGCATTGTTAAATTGGATTGAATGCTTAACAATGCCCTGTTGTGTTTCAGTTCTATTCTAAACGTCATTAGCATATATTTATTTTGCAAAAAGGGTGAAGTGTCCCTTCAAGGACAGTTAATACTGTAACATAATAACATGTCAGTGTAGTCACTGACGGATTCTAATTCCAAATAAAAATACACCACTACAGTGAAGGAACCTATACTTTTATCACATCAGGTGCCAATCCAGTCTCTTCAGCTGTGGAGAGGAAGTCATTCCATCACATCAAATATCCTGTATACCCCTGGAGGATGTTCTGAGGAAAGGCTTGGAGAACCATGTGGAGGGACTGAAGCTGAAGCAGGATGGAGACCAACTCAGAACCATGTGGAGGGACTGAAGCTGAAGCAGGATGGAGACCAACTCAACACGCAGGAGATGACTGCAGGGCTCCTAAGGTATTGTTTGGTATCAATCATTCAGCTTGATGCCATTTGCTTTCTTGTCCTTTTTGTGCAATATTATCATAATATTACATTCACCATTTATTTTTCATTTATACATAATATTATGTATAAATGGTAAATAAATGGTGAATGTATATAGCGCCTTTATCCAAGGCGCATTACAGAGATTGTGCATTACATTTTCCCATTCACACATGCATTCATACACCGATGGCAGTGGAAACCATGCAAGGCACCAACCAGCACATCGGGAGCAATTATGGGTTCAGTGTCTTGCTCAAGGACACTTCGACACTAACTCTGGGGGAGCCTGGGTTTGAACTGGCAACCTTACGGTTACCGTCCAGCCACTCTACTCCTGAGCCACCGCCGCTAATAAAGCTAATAACTTTGGCTTTCACACATCATTTTGTTTTCTACCATCATCATACATTGTAATTGTATTTAATCTAAGCTTGGCCTAGCTAGGTCACCTGTCAGCAGGGGCATTGAACCATATATGTATCAGAGGTGTGATTGTCAATATCCAAGGTCAACCAGTAAGGGTTGGTCTTTTTCCAGTGTGACATGATGTTTTATGTCCAATAATTAATGAAACCACTAATGTTCTAGGTCTAGATCCAGCATCAACTCCAGGCACAGTGTCAGCCACGACTCGAGGTATAGCAGTGGCTCCACGGTCACTCTGACAGGTCCAGACATGATCACAGGGCCCACAGTCGGAGGGAGAGGTCAAGACATGACGGATCCAGGGACACCGTCAGGCAAGGTGAGTTGTCCAAATTTGGCCCCCGAATAATCATAGCCTTTATAATTTCACAATTAAGTAGTATTAGTGCAATTTGTTACAATATGCCAGACTTAGTATTTCTCATCTAATTCATAGTCATCCGAGATTACTTTAACCCACCCACCCCTTTTTTCCCCTCACTGTATATCTTTTCCCTTTTTAACTCCTTATGATGAATTGTATATTTGTATGTCTCTTAAATGTTTTTACAACAAATGTAATGCTTTATTGGGTCATCCACTCACAGTTAACAGTCTTTGTATTGAATTGTGCTTGAAATGTACTGTAATTCTGCAAACTGTTAATAAATACTTCAATCAATCAATCAATCAATCAAATCAGATAGATCTAAAGAAGAGTATCTAAATCCAGTATCATCTATACTTTAAATCCTCTTAGCTAACATGATCCGGTTGCTATATGCAACGGCTCTCTCACCACCAGCTATGGGACGTTAAAAACCCTCTCCATTTACCTTGGTTCACAGCAGGATTTTCAAACCTCCATAACTCGGTTGTCATTTGTGACTGTCTCGCGTCGCTCCCGAAATGTGTGTGTGCCTACGCCGGTGTGCCTACACCGGTGTGCCTACACCGGTGTGCCTATGCCGGTGTGCCTATGCCGGTGCATGTGCCTACGCATGCCCTGGGCTACATATGTGCAAAATGTGTCGCTTTGTGACGAATTAGCGCAAAATCACGCTAAGCTCCTCCACTAATACTACTATGTATGCTGGAAATACTAGTAGTACATTGATATATCAGAACTAATACTGTCTCTCCTCTCCTCTCCTCTCCTCTCCTCTGAAGGGAAACTCAATAAATATCTTGTACACTGAACCATGGACTGTAGGGAGTGTGTGTGTGTGTGTGTGTGTGTGTGTGTGTGTGCGCGCGCGTGCGTGCATGGCTGAGTGTGTGCATGTGCGCACGTGCACGTTATTCAGAAGTCTGTCATGTTGGCCGATTGAAGTTGCACACCTGTGATGAGCTGTCCATGAGATTCTAGGAGTGAGAGTGTGTGTGTGAGAGTGCATATGTGTGTGTGTGTGTGTGTGTGTGTGTGTGTGTGTGTGTGTGTGTGTGTGTGTGTGTGTGTGTGTGTGTGTGTGTGTGTGTGTGTGTGTGTGTGTGTGTGTGTGTGCATGCATTAATATTTCAACACGTGTGTGTTGCTCTCTGGAAGGTGCAGATACAAGGTGAAGAAATGTCTCATATTATTTTTATATGAAACAACACAAATATTTCATGGCTGTTTCATATTCATGAGACGTGTGTTAATAATACATGAGTGAAGGGTGAGCGATACGGCTGGACATATAAATATTAAAGCATGTACCCAATACACATTGATATCTGTATCTTAACCCATTTAGACCTGAGGACGCGATCTGTGTCACCTTATAACTTTTCATCATTATTTATTAGCTGTCAAAAAATAGCAGATCTACAAGCTCGTAACGTCAATACGAGCTTGTAGATCTGCTATTTATTTTTAAATCGTCAACATGTGGCGCAAATCTTTGAATATATATTATGTACAGCAAACGTTTTTAACTCATATATTTTCTTCTGATAACCAAAAGTACTGGAGGAGCGCATGTTCGGACTATAATGGGACTTTGGAGTTATGGGCAGTCCCCCCTGGAGCAACATATTTTCAGATGGGGTGTCGGCGGTCAAATACAGATAATTCTGGGGATCCTTTACATGAAATTGTTTGAGCACCAGTGCACCTCTGATACATTTGTGAGGATTTGGGAATAGATTTGATAGAATCTGGTCTGAGGTCTTAGTGGGTTAATATTCAGCTCTTCGCTGAAAGTTGTGTTGCATTAATATTAGAATGCATTGTGAGCTTGTCAATCCAAAGTATAAATAACCAAAGTGTTTATGCTTATTATTATGCAACTGTGGGCTTATTTTTCTGTAAAGTCTCTTTGTAAATATTGATAGTTCCTGGTTGTGTTTTAATTTTGGGGGGGCTTGTTTCTAAAGTTTTGTTGCTTAATTGTTGTTGTTGAAACCAGTGGTTCTCAAACATTTCTTTATCAAGGACCATCTAAGTGTATTTGTCGCATATTGTTTTGTGTATAATTGTATTGATCCAAAGAGCACAGAGTACATTTCTGTCTAAAGGTGCCGAAGTATCGCAATTTACTCTCTCAAGAATCTCAAGATTCAGATCTCTGCAAGCTGAATCTGTCAGCAACTCCCATTACAATGTCTACAGTTTGTTGTTAGTAGGAATAAAACGCTTAAAACAAAACACACATTTTAAAAAAATCATTTAGGGGGGTTTCAATCTAAACTTGAAGTCGGCTATAAACTAAAGACAAAAGGACATTTGGAAGAGTTCCATTGGGTTCATCTTCTGGGCTTAATTGCCCCTGAGGAGGCAAAAAAGATCTATATATTTTTGTTCTGTATTTGTTTTGCTGTTGAGTTTGTGATTGTTTAGCGCCCTTACAACCAAATGATTATATTATTATGACGAAAAGACAACTGTGAGTGCCCTTCAACCCAACAAGGCCACTGGCCATGACAAGAAAGCCGGGTTGGGAAACAACTGCATTTGTGCCTGCATGCGCAGCGGTAGGTCAGAGGTAGAGTGGTCGCGTGGAAACCACCAGGTTGCCAGTTCGATCCCGGGGCTCCCCCAGAGTTAGTGTCGAAGTGTCCTTCAGCAAGACACTGAACCCAAATTGCTCCTGATGTGCTGGTTAGTGCCTTGCATGATTTCTGCTGCCATCGGTGTATGAATGTGTGTGTGAATGGGTGAATGTATGCACAATCTAAGCGCCTTGGATGAAGGCGCTATATAAATGCACGATTTACCATTTGTGCAACAGCGGAGAATCAATTCCTCCTTTTCCCCAAACCAATGAACCAAGGAACTGTTTAATTTAGTTGTATTTATCATCCATTGTTGTCGTTAGCCTAATTTAAGTTTTGTTTCATTGAACATTTCAGTAGTTGCCGGGTCCCCTAGAAAATAAAGCACTTCCGGAAAATGTGTCTGGCTGTCGCCTGCCGTTTTAAATACACTGTACAACGGGTATTGCATAGCCGGTGGGACATAGATCTCCAACTTTCCGACTCTGTTCTCTACAGCCAGACAATCATGGGAGCACGGTGGCACAGTCGGCAGTGCTGTCACCTCACAGCTAGAAGGTCCTGGGTTTGATTCCCACTGGGGACGCTATGGGCGCTGGGGTGTGTTCTCTCCTCCGCGTCATCAGTGCCCATACCCATGGCGGGGTTGGCGAAAGGGCCTTTCTGTTTGCATGTTCTCCCCGTGTCCCCTAAGGTAGGTAGGTACCCTCACAAAAAGACATGCAGTAATCCTGGTCTCCAAACTACCTCCCCCTGGCCAGCCGGGGCGCCTGATGGAGGGGAAAGGAACTGGTCAGAATGACGTGTTCCTTCCACGCGCTACGTCCGGCCGGGGAAACTCATGCCTCATGCATTGAGGCATGAGGTCAGTTTGTTGCTCTCCCCAGGTTGGCAGAGGAAGTGTAGCGCCCAGGATTAGATAATTGACACTGGGTGAAATAAATGGGTTGCAAAATCGTGGGATAAAAAAAATCAACATTTATGAAACCAGGGGTTTCATAAATGAAGTTGCTGAAGTACATTCAGCGCTAGAGTAAATGTACTTGGTGATGTTGTACCACTGAACACCACGAGGGAACGATCCAATTAGCATCAGCTGGCACCGTGCCCTCGTTAACCATTTCAAATCAATTAAGACAAATAACTATCAATTTACTCTGCTAATTAGCATGTGTGCGCAAACACGCACGCACGCATGCACGCATGCGCGCACGCACGCACACACACACACACACACACACACACACGAGAATGAGAAATTAGCTAAATTGAATTAAGTAATTAGGCCCATTTACAGCAGTCTATTAATGACTCAATTATAGGAACACGGGGGGTATGAGTCCAAGAGACGTGTGTGTTGTGTGTGTGTGTGTGTGTGTGTGTGCGTGCGTGCGCCCGCGCATATTTTCTGAATTTAATTTAGCATGTTCTGTCTGTCTGTCTGTCTGTATACCTTGTGACATATCTCTGATAACAAAATGCTGTACCTGTCCAACTGTATATACTTTCTCCATTTTCAACTATTTTTATTGTATTGTGACACTTGCTTCGGCAATGTAAACGTTTGTTTTCTCATGCCAATAAAGCTGAATTGAATTGAATTGAATTGAATTGAATTGAATTGAATTGAATTGAATTGAAATTGTCTGTCTATCTGTCTTGTCTTGTCTTGTCTTGTCTTGTCTGTACACTTGCCTGCCTTTTGGGATGTCAGCCAAAGTATGCCTCCCAGACTAACACTACGCAGCGAAATGTAATGACAGTTTCTTCATTTATAAATAGATGGATCGATCATTTCAGGCTGATTTGTTTATTTTTGGAGCTCGGTTCTTGTATGACACAATGGTAAGATTTATCTGATTTCTGTGAGCCTGCATGGGGCTAGCGGGACTGACGTCATAGGCCAGTCAATCTGAGGCTTGAACCAAGATAAATTGCAATCGTAATCGTTCAAGTTATTTTATGATCCTCAGGGTCATCCAAATAACATATAAAAAACTTGTCAATGAGAAAAATTCGGCCATAGCCACTTAGGCCCAAATGTGCCCAAACATCATCACATTTGTGATGACGGCCAAGGAGCGGTTTCTCGGTTTTTGTGCAAAAACTAATGCTTGCAATGGATTCAGAATGATGAAAACGTCCTAGTTTGACACGTCACATGCTACTTAAAGCATTTCATTCATATTTTTTTATGTTAATTGGATGACCCTATAACGATCACAAACAACCTTGAACAATAATTATTACTATTGCAATATATGTTGGGTCACACCTCTTTTTTAGCTTACATTGACTGGCCTATCAGGACTTCGGTACTCTGTGTGGGTCTGTCTGTCTGTCTGTCTGTCTGAGCACGAGTGTGCACGCACACACACACACACACACACACTTTAATTGTTGAGCAGAGGTCATTTGACGGTGTGATAATTAAATATAAACAACATAATGATTTTACCTTTGTCAGCCAATATCTCTCTCTCTCTGTGCGCGCGCGCGCGTGTGTGTGTGTGTGTGTGTGTGTGCGTGTGCGTGTGAGCGTTGACATTATGGATGTGTTTGTATGAGGTCTGTTTAATTGGGTCATAACTCAGTTATTTGCAGTTATGTGGTCAGCATTGTGTGTGTGTGTGTGTGTGTGTGTGTGTGTGTGTGTGTGTGTGTGTGTGTGTGTAGTATTGAGTTATATATTAAATATCATAAGGAGGTAGAGCAGCAGGTCATCCAATGAGCCGTGGGTCGGCGGTTGGAATCCCGGCTCCTCCTGTCCACATGGCCATGGGCAAGACACTGAATCCCTCCTCCTGTCCACATGACCATGGGCAAGACACTGAATCCCTCCTCCTGTCCACATGACCATGGGCAAGACACTGAATCCCTCCTCCTGTCCACATGACCATGGGCAAGACACTGAATCCCTCCTCCTGTCCACATGACCATGGGCAAGACACTGAATCCCTCCTCCTGTCCACATGACCATGGGCAAGACACTGAATCCCTCCTCCTGTCCACATGGCCATGGGCAAGACACTGAATCCCTCCTCCTGTCCACATGACCATGGGCAAGACACTGAATCCCACCTTGTCGCCACCATTGGTGTGTGAATGTGGGAAGCGAGAACGCTGCATGGTCTGGACTGTTCACCCATTCACCTCCCAGTGTATTAACCCTTGAACTCTAAACTGCTAAAGATACAAACCTCTCTATGACGGAATTGACAGACTGTCAATCAATGTCACTCATCGGGGGTTCAACGGAGCAAAAATTACCATTTTTTCTCTAATTTGGTTAATATTGGATGTAATCTTCCTAAAACCGGCCGAAATCCTCGCGTGCACGGTCGATCACGCACGTGCGCGGTCTTTATGTGCATCGCTGTGTAAAATGCAATATTTTGGGAAATTCTCTGTTTTGAGCTAAACAGCATTCCAATTAGCTCTGGTTTTGTCTAGATTATTTTTTCCCAATGAGTCTTTTTGTTTTCTTATCATTTGTTTTAGTCCAGAAGGTTTTCTGTCTACTGTGTGTGTGTGTGTGTGTGTGTGTGTGTGTGTGTGTGTGTGTGCATGAGTGATCTTGGGAGGCTTATAGAAATATTCAGTTAATCCACTCTATTAGTCACACACACACACACACACACACACACACACACACCAAACACGGTATGCAAATAACTGCAGATATAGTAAATGTTTGCCAAGATGGAAGATTTGGCTCTGCTCTTTGTTCGAGCCAAGATGACTGACTGCCAGTATAGTGTGTGTGTGTGTGTGTGTGTGTGCCCCTGTGGGTTATTTTGGCAGTGTTGTGATCAACGATCATCATCATCATCTAACATTCTTTTTTTTCTTGTCATTTTGACTTCGATCGGTGCTGTAAGACCCCTTGAATTGTTGGTGCGTGTGTGCGTGCGTGCGTGCACTTGTGGGGAAGACACCCACACTGTGCCCTTTAAAAATGGTATATTTTAATACAATTGTCACTGCACTTTAAACAAAGTAGGGTAAGTGATATTTGTATGGTTATAACTTGACCTGAAGGAATTAACATCAGTCTAAATTACTAGCCCACTGAGCAATAGACGGCTATTAGACATGCGTCTGAGTAGTATTAAAATCTAAGTCCAATGTATCATAAAGATAAATTAACTATTATTAACGCTGGCACGCTGCTATAAGCAATAATATGTCAAAATGTAATGACGGTTTAACGACGGTTTATTTTTTTGGTGTTCAGACAGCCAGCAATGAGTAAAACGCTCCCAAAAAATGTAGCCTCTGTGACACATCTAGGGGACACAATCTGCATTCAAGGATGTTCTTAGAAGCTTTCATTTGTTATTGGTCGAAAAAACCCCGGTCGAAATGTCTAACCAATCAGGAAGTAGACAAGCAAATCGACCAATGACAAAGCTTCTATGAAAATCTTTGAATGCAAATTGCGGTCCCGAGATGAGTCACAGAGACAAGGGAACATTTTACTCATGCTGGCTGTCTGAATACAAAAAAAAAGTCATTCAAATGTTGATATATTATTGCTTATATAGCAGCTTTAAATGCAAAAACAAAGCGCGTCGCAGTGCGACACATTTTGAGCTTGTAGATCGGCAAGTTTTCTTCAAACGTCGTACTATAGGTCAGTTTCAACTTCGGTAGCCCTAAAGTGGTAGCCGCAGGGGGCCCCCGGCCCTGCAGGGGTCAACCCAACCCCTGGGAAACCCCGTCAGTCCATTAATCCACTCCATGTATTCAGAAGATAACTTTAATCTGCTCGTATACCAAGACTTGAGAGAGAGAGAGAGAGAGAGAGAGTTGTATAAAGGTTCTAATCCGTTACAAGCTGTTGTCTGTCGGTCTGTGGTGTTTAAAGTGCTTTTTAAGAGCTTGCGTTTGTTCATTTTTTTTCATTTTTTTTTATGGATCAGAATTATAACTCTGTTGTTTGTAAGAGCCTGTATTGTATTGTGTGTTTGTGGGTCTGGTTGTGTGTAATCATCAAGCAGCTTACAGTAAGCAGCAGAAGCAGAAAGAGAACAGTGGTAAGCTTTAAAGTGTGCCCGTTATGAACTGACCCACAATCCACTCTATTGTTAAATCTGTATTCATCTGCTGTCTCTCTCTACGGGGTGTGACTGTGCGTGCGTGCGTGCGTGCGTGCGTGTGTGTGTGTGTGTGTGTGTGCGCGCGTCCGTTCACTTGGATGAATGACCCCACAAGTGTAGCAATTATTTGACAAATAGACGTTTTTTTTACTGGTCCTAAACATGATTTATAAATGTACTTTTCTTTATTTTCTTGCCGGTGTTAGATTTACGTAGATCTGCTATTTTTCGGCTTTAGCCTTGCGGTATATTATATATATAAAACAGGCATTCATTATAATGGCATGCACTCCTACAATGTTGATGTCTTCACAAGTATAGTAGCCTAATACAAGTGTTAGTGTGTGTGTGTGTGTGTGTGTGTGTGTGTGTGTGTGTGTGTGTGTGTGTGTGTGTGTGTGTGTGCGTGTGTGTGTGTGTGTGTGTGTGTGTGTGTGTGTGTGTGTGTGCGCTCGCTCGTGCGTACGTGTGTGTGTTTGTGCGTGTGTGTGTGTTTGTGTGTGCGTGTGTGCGTACGTGTGTCTCACATAAACCCAGCCAAGCTATGGTTCTGCTAACGACCTCCGTTGTTCTTCCTATAATGACCTTTGACTTCCATCTCTCTCTAACGAGCTCGGTGTTTGTCCAATCGAATTGCGCACTGCTCACTGTTCACGCCAAAGCATTGAGGAACGCTTCTATTCGCACCCACGCACGCACGCACAGACAGACAGAGATGCATTATCTTGTCCTTGCGTCATGTCATGTTTAGGTTCCATTAATGTATTTACTGTTAATCTGGCCTAAATATGATCTTTGTTCTGTGTTTAAAAGCATCTTAATCAGATAATGTGTGTGTGTGTGTGTGTGTGTGTGTGTGTGTGTGTGTGTGTGTGTGTGTGTGAGAGAGAGCAGTGACTGTGATTGCTCGTGATTATGAATTCTTTCTGATCAGTGACCATCATTGTGGTGGTGTGTGTGTGTGTGTGCATGCGTGCGAGCGTGCATGCGTGCGTGTGTGTGTGTGTGTGTGTGTGTGTGTGTGTGTGTGTGTGTGTGTGTGTGCGTGCGTGAGAGAGATCATCATTGTAGATGATGGTGTAACTGGGTGGATATGGGGTGATATGGCAGGGGGGACTTCTCCTTGACTTCAAAGGAAAATAATGCAAAGGTCACAAGGAAAGGAGGAAAGGAGACAGTTCATCATTTATCAGCCTTCTGATTGGTCCCTGACTGACTAACCAGCAGGCTCTTTCTGCTTTATGTTGAATTTGCTAAAACATAATTTTTGGGAAAAACTAACATGATATACCCTGCAGTCACCACGCTGCACCTGTGATGGTCCTTTTTACTGACACCAAGTTTTAAATAAGAATTGAATGCACAGAACATCAATACGAAGCAACTGAAAAAAAACCTTATTTCAATGGTAGTGGATGGAGAGAAAGGATTTTTGTCCAACCACAAAACGGACACCGTAGATGGATGATGTTTGCTAGATGTAATATATCCATCTATGTAGATAGATGCTATAGATGTAATATATCCATCTATGTAGATAGATGCTATAGATGTAATATATCCATCTATGTAGATAGATGCTAGATGTAATATATCCATCTATGTAGATAGATGCTAGATGTAATATATCCATCTATGTAGATAGATGCTATAGATGTAATATATCCATCTATGTAGATAGATGCTATAGATGTAATATATCCATCTATGTAGATAGATGCTAGACGTAATATATCCATCTATGTAGATAGATGCTATAGATGTAATATATCCATCTATGTAGATAGATGCTAGACGTAATATATCCATCTATGTAGATAGATGCTATAGATATACCCACACCCCTCGCCAAACAGGTACAGGGGGTGGTACAGGGCTACTAACATCCCCCAAATGGAATTTCCGTGTCTTAAATCTCTCTCACCTTTCTCTGTCCACATGTGAATTTCATGCTATCTCAATATCACAGCCAGTCCCCCTCATCCTCATTGTGCTCTATCGCCCTCCAGGAACTCTCGGGAACTTCCTGGAAGAACTAGACTCTCTGATGAGCTCGTTTCCGGAAGATGGCACCCCTCTGATTCTACTGGGTGACTTCAACCTTCCTACCGCAGAGAAGTATCTTCCCGTTACATCCCTTCTGGCCTCATTTGACCTCTCCCTATCTCCCTCCCCTCCCACTCACAAGGCTGGTAATGTTTTGGACCTTGTGTTCTCCAGAGCCTGCTCTCCCTCCACACTCTCTGTTACCCCTTTAATTAGGTCTGACCACCACTTCATAACCTTCTCCCTCTCTCTCTCCACCCTCCCGCCTAAACCTGTTAACCCTCCGAACGTCACCTCCCGACGCAATCTCAAGTCCCTAAACCCCTCCTCCCTCTCATCCTCTATTCTCTCCTCTCTACCCTCCCTGGAGTCCTTCCTCTCCCTCTCACCTGACACTGCAACCTCATCCTTCCTCTCCTCTATCTCATCTGCATTCGACCGACACTGCCCGCTCTCATCCAGGCCAGCTCGCTCATGTCCACCGGCTCCCTGGCTATCTGAAACTCTCAGATCTGAACGAACACCTCTAAGGGCAGCCGAAAGAAAGTGGCACAAGACAAAGCTACCAGATGACCTTTCCCACTTTCACTCACTCCTCTCTGCCTTCGCCCTCTCACTAACCACTGCTAAAACCTCTTTCTACCACACCAAAATCCAATCCTGTACTTCTAACCCAAGGAAGCTCTTCTCCACTTTCTCCTCCCTCCTTAAACCCCCTCCCCCCACTCAACCTGCATCCCTCACTGCTGATGTTTTTGTCAACTACTTCGAGAAGAAGGTTGATGATATCAGCAGCTCCTTTCCTCCCCTCCCACATAAAGTGGCATCTGACTCAACCAACACTAACCCCAACATACCATGCATGTCCTCCTTCTCTCCTCTTTCCCCAGACGAGGTTCTACAACTAGTGACATCCTCTAGACCTACCACCTGTCCTCTTGACCCTGTCCCGTCTCCAATCTTCCAGACCATCGCACCTGATCTGCTCCCCTTCATCACCTCCATCATCAACACCTCAGTAACCTCAGGCTGCGTCCCATCTGTCCTCAAGTCAGCCAGAGTAACACCACTCCTCAAGAAACCAACTCTTGACCCCTCAGATGTCAAGAACTACAGACCGGTATCACTCCTTTCATTTATTTCTAAAACCATGGAACGTGTTGTCTCCAACCAGCTCTCTCTCCATCTCTCACAGCACAACCTGCTGGATCCCAACCAGTCCGGATTTAAGAAGGCCCACTCCACAGAAACTGCCCTGCTGGCAGTCACAGAAGCACTACATGCTGCCCGAGCTGCTTCCCACTCTGCAGTACTGATCCTCCTAGACCTATCGGCAGCATTTGACACAGTGAACCACCAGCTGCTCCTAGACACCCTAGCGGATCTAGGCATCGGTGGAACGGCACTAAAGTGGTTCTCTTCCTACCTCACCGACCGGACCTACCAGGTTTCCTGGAAAGGTCTGTTATCATCCCCCCGAACCCTCCAAACTGGGGTCCCACAGGGATCTGTACTTGGTCCCCTCCTTTTCTCACTGTACACTAAATCCCTTGGCACTATCATCTCTGCTCACAATATATCCTATCACTGCTACGCTGATGACACACAACTGTTTCTATCCTTCCCCCCCTCTGCCACTCAGGTGGAAGAGCGCATCACCGCATGCCTGGCTGACATCTCACAGTGGATGTCCTCCAACCACCTCAAACTGAACCCAGACAAGACTGAGCTTCTCTTCTTCCCAGCTAAGTCCTGCCCTATGCGGGAGCTAACTATCTCCGTAGACAACGCCCTGGTAACGTCTGTCCCAACAGCCAGGAATCTTGGTGTTGTCCTGGACAGTCAGCTCTCGTTCAAAACTCACATCACAGCTGTCACTCGATCCTGTAGGTTCACACTCTATAACATACGACGAATTAGACCGTTCCTCACCCAGGAATCAGCCCAGCTCCTAATCCAGACAACAGTCTTGTCAAAACTTGACTATTGTAACTCCCTCCTTACTGGCCTACCAGCATGTGCACTTAAGCCTCTCCAGCTGATCCAAAATGCCGCAGCTCGCTTGGTCTTCAACCAGCCAAAATTCTCACATGTCTCCCCCCTGCTCCGTTCCCTCCACTGGCTCCCGGTCGCTGCCCGCACAGAATACAAAACTCTGATGCTGGCATTCAAAGCAACCAAAGGTATGGCTCCCCCATATCTTGCAAGTATGATCGAACCCTACAAACCCTCCTGCTCACTCAGATCAGCCAACGCAGGGAAGCTGGAAGTACCCTCACTAAAAACGCCGGGACAACACTCCACACGTCCCAAACTCTTCTCCCTTCTGGCTCCAAAACTGTGGAATGCACTTCCCATTGCAGTCAGAACTGCAGCATCACTCCCAATCTTTCGCCGTAGTCTGAAAACCCACCTTTTCAGACTCCATCATGGCCCATAGCACTTACCCCACCCCCTTAGATAGCAATTCTGTAGACTTAGATAGCATTTGATACAGACTTATAGCATGTTATGTAGACAGCATAAGTGCATTGTATGTGCTATTGTCATAGCACGTCATAGTACATATGTATAGCATAGTAGTATAGATGTATAGCTTATATACGTGTATAGTTTCATTATAGATATTCCACTGTTACTTTCTTAGCTTACGCATGTTTCATGATAAATGTTTTTATGTGATGTATTCCCATGCTTTTTTTTTTTTTTTTTTTCTTGCTTAATGTAAGTCGCTCTGGATTAAGAGCGTCTGCTAAATGCCTAAATTGTTATGTAGATAGATGCTAGATGTAATATATCCATCTATGTAGATAGATGCTATATGTAATATATCCATCTATGTAGATAGATGCTATATGTAATATATCCATCTATGTAGATAGATGCTAGATGTAATATATCCATCTATGTAGATAGATGCTAGATGTAATATATCCATCTATGTAGATAGATGCTAGATGTAATATATCCATCTATGTAGATAGATGCTATAGATGTAATATATCCATCTATGTAGATAGATGCTCTAGATGTAATATATCCATCTATGTAGATAGATGCTCTAGATGTAATATATCCATCTATGTAGATAGATGCTATATGTAATATATCCATCTATGTAGATAGATGCTATATGTAATATATCCATCTATGTAGATAGATGCTATATGTAATATATCAATCTATGTAGATAGATGCTATATGTAATATATCCATCTATGTAGATAGATGCTATAGATGTAATATATCAATCTATGTAGATAGATGCTTGCTAGATGTAATATACTGTATCCATCTATGACTGTAGATAGATGCTGCTTGCTAGATGCTAGATGTACTGAAGTCACCAGAAAAAAAGTTTATCGCTAGGCAAACAATGGTTGCTAGGATTTTGTCCTGGTCCAATAGAACGGCACTACAGGGGTCATGTGATCCCAAACACTTCTCTGTTCTATGATCTTATTATAGCAAACTCTCTCTCTCTCTCTCTCTTTCTCTCTCTCTCTCTCTGTGCGCGTGTGTATGCATGTTTGTGTTAAGCTGCTATCTCCTGAATGCAGCTGCAAGGAACACGGATTGAAACCAAGCTATAAATACACATACACACACAAACACACACACACACACACACACACACACACACACACACACACCTTGACGCGTGAGCTCTTGAGCCTTCTCTGCCAAACTTGATTAAACAGGAAATAAATCACCTTCAAAAGTCTGCACACGCACACACGAGCATGTGCACACGCACACGCTCCATTGTTAGGTTTGGTGTGCAGTAGTTGAATATTTTCACAGCACATCATTAAAGAAATACTTCAACCCGACATAAATACATATTTTCTATCAACCAGTCACCCCACGAAGCCTTGAATTCATGGAGATTTGAGTATTTATTTTTGTTTACACTCAGTCAACAATTCAATATTTGCGGTGGTGTGTAAGAGACCAATACAAAACCTCTTGACTTCTTCTGCATGGATATATGCATCTTTGCAACGATACGAATGTCTGTCTTAAGTCTTGGACTTATCTTTTGGAAGATAGGTTCATTCTTCAAACCACCGTATGTTTTTTCTTTGCCAGGTTCTACAACATATTCTGTGAATTTAATTCGCAGAACAGCACACGTCACACAGCTGTCTTGTGCGTTGCATGGTTGATTGACATGGGCTGGCAGGTATTTAACAAATTGTCTGCCGGGGGAATTTTTCGAATAGTGGTCTGAGATGTAGCGGGAGGTGAAATCTAACATTACTACCTCATGCTACCTCGTCTGATCTCTCTTTAGAAGTGTTTATATTCCAAACGAGATGATTGGTTAAGTCAGAAATGAAGACATTGCCTGATCAAAACATGGAGATTTAAAGAGAAGTTTAGTCGGGCCGTAAGTGAATGGCAGTGCGCATGCGAGAAACATGTCTAGGATCGCTGAAGAAGGCATGGCCAAGCGACAGGAGCTGTCAAAAAATGGATTACAGCGATCCCATTTTATATAATTGAAAAGCTTTCCGTCAGAAGCAGACAACGATTGGATTTTATATGACGGAATATTCCGCCATGAGCGATGAACCTGTATTTGCAACAGACATAACACTGTTACACAAAATGTGAAGTCATCCAATTCTGTGACCTTCATGGACGCAACGTACGAGAGGGAAACTCAATTCCATAGGTATCTAAATAAAATGTTGTGTAATAGCACTGCCCACATGATCATTGCTAGCCAATCACAGCTCTGATATCCACGCAGATATCATACGGTGTTACATGAAAAGGGTGAAGTCGTCCGATTCTGTGACCTGCCTTCATGGACCCAACAGGAGAGGAACTGAATTTGATAGGTAACTGAATGTGGCCGTAATAGCACCACCACGCGACGACGATCGAACCATAAGGTTTTTACACCAGCGAAGAAGACATAATTACCAGAACTTTGTTGATGTTTATAGATTAAAGGGACACTTCACCCTTTTTGCAAAAAAATAATATGTTAATGACGTTTAGAAGCTTTAGATCACTTTCCTGGGGGTATTTATACATGTGTGTAATATGTGGTTTTAGATATTTTAGATTGTAGCAGTGAGCCTGTTGTCTCTGATGTCATGGACACTGGTCTCACTACCTTCCTGGACTACAATTCCCATAATTCTTTGGTGCACTGCTCCTCCTTGTGGATAGGGGGGAGAGCTGTCTTACTGAGACAACATGTAGTCCAGGAAGGAAGTGAGCTCAGTGTCCATGACATCAGAGACAACAGGCTCACTGCTACAATCTAAAATATCTAAAACCACATATTACACACACAAAGACCCCCAGGAAAGTGTTCTAAAGCTTCTAAACGTCATTAACATATTTTTTTTGCAAAAAGGGTGAAGTTTCCCAACCTTTTGAGCCCCAATCGGGCGGGGGAACGGCTGTCCACCTCATGAACAGCTCTCAGCGGGTAAATGGGGCTGGTCAAGGTCTCAGGTTCCAACTCCGATATTTGAGATTTTCCCTCCCGGACCCCCGTGGCGTTTAAGAGGTTAAGTAATTAAGACTTAAAAATAATGTGGTTAATATTGTTTTTCTGACACGAAAATTACGAAAATATGAACACGACTCAGGTGGCTTAGTAATGGAGTCTGGACGTTACAGCTTTTACTATTTAGCCAATTTTTGCTAACTGTTTCAGCGAGGTCTGTTTTCTCTTCACGTGCGCTACTGAGCCAAAATATTGCTGTATAATATATAAAATATATATCTCTATGGGTTTTACTAGATAGACTATAAGGAATGGAATGTAGACAAAAGCCTTACATTTACACGACTGAATTACCCTAAAAGAAAATCACAACATTTTAGCACAAAATTAATGGGATGTGAGCCAATTGTGTGTGTGTGTGTGTGTGTGTGTGTGTGTGTGTGTGTGTGTGTGTGTGTGTGTGCAGTACAGTATATATAATTGATATGACTTTTAAGACTCCCACACACTAACACAGCTCTCTGTTTATCCATCGATTTTAATTGGCTCTCCAGGGCCGCAGTTTTACGACCTCACACTGACCATTACACACACACACACACACACACACACACACACACACACACACACACACACACACACACAGACCGTTGAATGTGCTTCAGTGGCATAAAAGTTTAAAAGCAAACAGATAAATGGACAACATTAGTTGACTCCTCTCTCCTCTCCTCTCCTACTATTATCTGATGTGTGGGTTCTGTTATTCAGAAGGTTCTAGGGTGACCATATCCTGAACTCTGAAACAGAGGATGCCTGTGCGTGTGCATGCATGTGCGTGTGCAACGGTCTGAATGTGACCTCAAAGTGTCACATGTGTTGCACTCTTGCTTCTTGTTTGACACATAGTTGCAATGGAGTGGAGGCACCGCTCAAGAATACATAGCATTGCAAGATGTCTGTCTGTCTGTCTGTCTGTCTAGACAGTCTGTCATATAAATGAATTAGAGGATAAAGCTCACATGTTACCCAAATAGTTGAATACACAAAAGCTAAGGCACTGGTGTCGTACTTCTGGTTTACCGGAACGGGGTTCAACTCCCTGCAGTGCCCTGCTCAATGTGTTGTATTTACCGGAAAAATTGAGTGTTGCGGAGGATGAGAAACATTAGCAAATTGCGTAGTGTTGCGGAAAATTTGCGGAGTGTTTTTTCCGCAATTTCCATTTCCGCAATTACCGCAATTTCCATTTCCGCAATTCCGCAATTTCCGCAATTCCCATTTCCGCAATTCCCATTTCTGCAATTTCCATTTCCGCAATTTCCGCAATTACCATTTCCGCAATTTCCATTTCCGCAATTTCCGCAATTACCATTTCCGCATTTCCGCAATTTTATATCGTACGGCATACGTACGGCAATGACGAAATGACAAAAACGATGGGTTATAGCCCATGTTTTTTGAAATTTTGAAAAAAAAAGTTAGCCTCGTTTCTCATCATTTTGGACCGTGGGCTATAGCCCATATCGTACGGCATACTATAGCGCGCCGTTTTTCATCATTTTTGAGGATTTGAAAAAAATGACGAAATGACAAAAACGATGGGTTATAGCCCATGTTTTTTGAAATTTTGAAAAAAAAAGTTAGCCTCGTTTTCTCATCATTTTGGACCGTGGGCTATAGCCCATATCGTACGGCATACTATAGCGCGCAGTTTTTCATCATTTTTGAGGATTTGAAAAAAATGACGAAATGACAAAAACGATGGGTTATAGCCCATGTTTTTTGAAATTTTGAAAAAAAAAGTTAGCCTCGTTTCTCATCATTTTGGACCGTGGGCTATAGCCTATATGGTACGGCATACTATAGCGCGCCGTTTTTCATCATTTTTGAGGATTTGAAAAAAATGACGAAATGACAAAAACGATGGGTTATAGCCCATGTTTTTTGAAATTTTGAAAAAAAAAGTTAGCCTCGTTTCTCATCATTTTGGACCGTGTGCTATAGCCCATATCGTACGGCATACTATAGCGCGCCGTTTTTCATCATTTTTGAGGATTTGAAAAAAATGACGAAATGACAAAAACGATGGGTTATAGCCCATGTTTTTTGAAATTTTGAAAAAAAAAGTTAGCCTCGTTTCTCATCATTTTGGACCGTGGGCTATAGCCCATATCGTACGGCATACTATAGCGCGTCGTTTTTCATCATTTTTGAGGATTTGAAAAAAATGACGAAATGACAAAAACGATGGGTTATAGCCCATGTTTTTTGAAATTTTGAAAAAAAAAGTTAGCCTCGTTTCTCATCATTTTGGACCGTGGGCTATAGCCTATATGGTACGGCATACTATAGCGCGCCGTTTTTCATCATTTTTGAGGATTTGAAAAAAATGACGAAATGACAAAAACGATGGGTTATAGCCCATGTTTTTTGAAATTTTGAAAAAAAAAGTTAGCCTCGTTTCTCATCATTTTGGACCGTGGGCTATAGCCCATATCGTACGGCATACTATAGCGCGTAGTTTTTCATCATTTTTGAGGATTTGAAAAAAATGACGAAATGACAAAAACGATGGGTTATAGCCCATGTTTTTTGAAATTTTGAAAAAAAAAGTTAGCCTCGTTTCTCATCATTTTGGACCGTGGGCTATAGCCTATATGGTACGGCATACTATAGCGCGCCGTTTTTCATCATTTTTGAGGATTTGAAAAAAATGACGAAATGACAAAAACGATGGGTTATAGCCCATGTTTTTTGAAATTTTGAAAAAAAAAGTTAGCCTCGTTTCTCATCATTTTGGACCATGGGCTATAGCCCATATCGTACGGCATACTATAGCGCGCCGTTTTTCATCATTTTTGAGGATTTGAAAAAAATGACGAAATGACAAAAACGATGGGTTATAGCCCATGTTTTTTGAAATTTTGAAAAAAAAAAGTTAGCCTCATTTCTCATCATTTTGGACCGTGGGCTATAGCCTATATGGTACGGCATACTATAGCGCACCGTTTTTCATCATTTTTGAGGATTTGAAAAAAATGACGAAATGACAAAAACGATGGGTTATAGCCCATGTTTTTTGAAATTTTGAAAAAAAAAGTTAGCCTCGTTTCTCATCATTTTGGACCGTGGGCTATAGCCCATATCGTACGGCATACTATAGCGCGCCGTTTTTCATCATTTTTGAGGATTTGAAAAAAATGACAAAATGACAAAAACGATGGGTTATAGCCCATGTTTTTTGAAATTTTGAAAAAAAAAGTTAGCCTCGTTTCTCATCATTTTGGACCATGGGCTATAGCCCATATCGTACGGCATACTATAGCGCGCCGTTTTTCATCATTTTTGAGGATTTGAAAAAAATGACGAAATGACAAAAACGATGGGTTATAGCCCATGTTTTTAGAAATTTTGAAAAAAAAAGTTAGCCTCGTTTCTCATCATTTTGGACCGTGGGCTATAGCCCATATCGTACGGCATACTATAGCGCGCCGTTTTTCATCATTTTTGAGGATTTGAAAAAAATGACAAAATGACAAAAACGATGGATTATAGCCCATGTTTTTTGAAATTTTGAAAAAAAAAGTTAGCCTCGTTTCTCATCATTTTGAACCATGGGCTATAGCCCATATCGTACGGCATACTATAGCGCGCCGTTTTTCATCATTTTTGAGGATTTGAAAAAAATGACAAAATGACAAAAACGATGGGTTATATCCCATGTTTTTTGAAATTTTGAAAAAAAAAGTTAGCCTCGTTTCTCATCATTTTGGACCATGGGCTATAGCCCATATCGTACGGCATACTATAGCGCGCCGTTTTTCATCATTTTTGAGGATTTGAAAAAAATGACAAAATGACAAAAACGATGGATTATAGCCCATGTTTTTTGAAATTTTGAAAAAAAAAGTTAGCCTCGTTTCTCATCATTTTGGACCGTGGGCTATAGCCCATATCGTACAGCATACTATAGCGCGCCGTTTTTCATCATTTTTGAGGATTTGAAAAAAATGACAAAATGACAAAAACGATGGGTTATAGCCCATGTTTTTTGAAATTTTGAAAAAAAAAGTTAGCCTCGTTTCTCATCATTTTGGACCATGGGCTATAGCCCATATCGTACGGCATACTATAGCGCGCCGTTTTTCATCATTTTTGAGGATTTGAAAAAAATGACGAAATGACAAAAACGATGGGTTATAGCCCATGTTTTTAGAAATTTTGAAAAAAAAAGTTAGCCTCGTTTCTCATCATTTTGGACCGTGGGCTATAGCCCATATCGTACGGCATACTATAGCGCGCCGTTTTTCATCATTTTTGAGGATTTGAAAAAAATGACAAAATGACAAAAACGATGGATTATAGCCCATGTTTTTTGAAATTTTGAAAAAAAAAGTTAGCCTCGTTTCTCATCATTTTGAACCATGGGCTATAGCCCATATCGTACGGCATACTATAGCGCGCCGTTTTTCATCATTTTTGAGGATTTGAAAAAAATGACAAAATGACAAAAACGATGGGTTATATCCCATGTTTTTTGAAATTTTGAAAAAAAAAGTTAGCCTCGTTTCTCATCATTTTGGACCATGGGCTATAGCCCATATCGTACGGCATACTATAGCGCGCCGTTTTTCATCATTTTTGAGGATTTGAAAAAAATGACAAAATGACAAAAACGATGGATTATAGCCCATGTTTTTTGAAATTTTGAAAAAAAAAGTTAGCCTCGTTTCTCATCATTTTGGACCATGGGCTATAGCCCATATCGTACGGCATACTATAGCGCGCCGTTTTTCATCATTTTTGAGGATTTGAAAAAAATGACGAAATGACAAAAACGATGGGTTATAGCCCATGTTTTTTGAAATTTTGAAAAAAAAAGTTAGCCTCGTTTCTCATCATTTTGGACCATGGGCTATAGCCCATATCGTACGGCATACTATAGCGCGCCGTTTTTCATCATTTTTGAGGATTTGAAAAAAATGACGAAATGACAAAAACGATGGGTTATAGCCCATGTTTTTTGAAATTTTGAAAAAAAAAGTTAGCCTCGTTTCTCATCATTTTGGACCGTGGGCTATAGCCCATATCGTACGGCATACTATAGCGCGTCGTTTTTCATCATTTTTGAGGATTTGAAAAAAATGACGAAATGACAAAAACGATGGGTTATAGCCCATGTTTTTTGAAATTTTGAAAAAAAAAGTTAGCCTCGTTTCTCATCATTTTGGACCGTGGGCTATAGCCTATATGGTACGGCATACTATAGCGCGCCGTTTTTCATCATTTTTGAGGATTTGAAAAAAATGACGAAATGACAAAAACGATGGGTTATAGCCAGTGGTGGAAAATAACGAAGTACAATTACTTCGTTACTGTACTTAAGTACACATTTTGAGAATTTGTACTTTTATTTACTATTTTTATTTTTCTGTATTTTTACTTTTACTTCGTTACATTTACAAGTAAAAAATCGTACTTTTAATCCGCTACATTAAAATTGGACACCTTTCGTTACTCGCTACACATTTCCACGCGAAATATGCGCAATCTCCGCATTTTCCACATAAAGTTTATAAAGTCATCGCCTCACTCATTCGTTCACATTCACACAGAAGCATGGTGGTGCGGTGCGTTGAAAAAGCTGGACAAGAAGCGCCCGTGTCTCTCTCTCTCTCTCTCTCTCTCTGTCTCTCTCTGGTGCGGTGAATAAATAACAGCGCCGCGCTGTGTGTGTGTGTGTGTGTGTGTGTGTGTGTGTGTGTGTGTGTGTGTGTGTGCGTGTGTGCGTGTGTGTGTCTGACGTGCGCTGCATCTGCTGGTTATTGCAGTTCTGTTTTCGTCACATTATGTGACGAAAACAGAACTGCAATAACCAGCAGATGCAGCGCATGTGTATGGGACTCACATACACATCTTAACGTCAGGAATGTTACACGACTCACCCATCCAGGTGATTGCAATAATAATCACTGTAGGCCGTCTTTACCGTGCATTGCATGTCTGTCGAACGGGATGGTCGTTAAAGTTGATATCGGTTTCAACTTTATCCCCCAATAATGTAATACACATTTACATGCATCTCAATGGGAGACAGTTTGCCCTGCAAAGTGGAGTGGGTGGGGCTTAATTAGTGAAGGGCTAATTATAATGCGTGAATTCACGCAATTATAATGTCTGTTTTGCAAATTGCAATGGCTCTCCCCTAAATTACTGTGGACCCCAATCTGAAATATATTTTTGTGTGAGCTTGCTTGCACCCTGAGTTGTTTGTAATGATAATGAGTGGCCAGTTTAGTTTCTAGTGTTTATCCCAACACAAACATATAAATGCCATTGATAATGAATGGTCAGTTTCGAGACGAGTGTTGAAATAAAGCCACTTTTGGACTTCATTTCTTTGTAGGCATTTTGAAAAGCATGTTGTACTTTTTACTTGTACTTTTTACTTGTACTTTGTAATTTTTACTTTTATACTTAAGTACATTTTTACACCGGGTACTTTTTGTACTTAAGTACATTTCATTTTAGGTACTTTTATACTTTTACTTAAGTAACTTTCTTAATGGGTACTTTGTACTTTTACTTAAGTAATTTTCAAGTAGAGAATCAGTACTTCTACTTAAGTAAAATATTTTTGTACTTTTTCCACCACTGGTTATAGCCCATGTTTTTTGAAATTTTGAAAAAAAAAGTTAGCCTCGTTTCTCATCATTTTGGACCGTGGGCTATAGCCCATATCGTACGGCATACTATAGCGCGTCGTTTTTCATCATTTTTGAGGATTTGAAAAAAATGACGAAATGACAAAAACGATGGGTTATAGCCCATGTTTTTTGAAATTTTGAAAAAAAAAGTTAGCCTCGTTTCTCATCATTTTGGACCGTGGGCTATAGCCTATATGGTACGGCATACTATAGCGCGCCGTTTTTCATCATTTTTGAGTATTTGAAAAAAATGACAAAATGACAAAAACGATGGGTTATAGCCCATGTTTTTTGAAATTTTGAAAAAAAAAGTTAGCCTCGTTTCTCATCATTTTGGACCGTGGGCTATAGCCCATATCGTACGGCATACTATAGCGCGCCGTTTTTCATCATTTTTGAGGATTTGAAAAAAATGACGAAATGACAAAAACGATGGGTTATAGCCCATGTTTTTTGAAATTTTGAAAAAAAAAGTTAGCCTCGTTTCTCATCATTTTGGACCGTGGGCTATAGCCCATATCGTACGGCATACTATAGCGCGTCGTTTTTCATCATTTTTGAGGATTTGAAAAAAATGACGAAATGACAAAAACGATGGGTTATAGCCCATGTTTTTTGAAATTTTGAAAAAAAAAGTTAGCCTCGTTTCTCATCATTTTGGACCATGGGCTATAGCCCATATCGTACGGCATACTATAGCGCGCCGTTTTTCATCATTTTTGAGGATTTGAAAAAAATGACGAAATGACAAAAACGATGGGTTATAGCCCATGTTTTTTGAAATTTTGAAAAAAAAAGTTAGCCTCGTTTCTCATCATTTTGGACCGTGGGCTATAGCCTATATGGTACGGCATACTATAGCGCGCCGTTTTTCATCATTTTTGAGGATTTGAAAAAAATGACGAAATGACAAAAACGATGGGTTATAGCCCATGTTTTTTGAAATTTTGAAAAAAAAAGTTAGCCTCGTTTCTCATCATTTTGGACCGTGGGCTATAGCCCATATCGTACGGCATACTATAGCGCGTCGTTTTTCATCATTTTTGAGGATTTGAAAAAAATGACGAAATGACAAAAACGATGGGTTATAGCCCATGTTTTTTGAAATTTTGAAAAAAAAAGTTAGCCTCGTTTCTCATCATTTTGGACCGTGGGCTATAGCCTATATGGTACGGCATACTATAGCGCGCCGTTTTTCATCATTTTTGAGTATTTGAAAAAAATGACAAAATGACAAAAACGATGGGTTATAGCCCATGTTTTTTGAAATTTTGAAAAAAAAAGTTAGCCTCGTTTCTCATCATTTTGGACCGTGGGCTATAGCCCATATCGTACGGCATACTATAGCGTGCCGTTTTTCATCATTTTTGAGGATTTGAAAAAAATGACGAAATGACAAAAACGATGGGTTATAGCCCATGTTTTTTGAAATTTTGAAAAAAAAAGTTAGCCTCGTTTCTCATCATTTTGGACCGTGGGCTATAGCCCATATCGTACGGCATACTATAGCGCGTCGTTTTTCATCATTTTTGAGGATTTGAAAAAAATGACGAAATGACAAAAACGATGGGTTATAGCCCATGTTTTTTGAAATTTTGAAAAAAAAAGTTAGCCTCGTTTCTCATCATTTTGGACCGTGGGCTATAGCCTATATGGTACGGCATACTATAGCGCGCCGTTTTTCATCATTTTTGAGGATTTGAAAAAAATGACGAAATGACAAAAACGATGGGTTATAGCCCATGTTTTTTGAAATTTTGAAAAAAAAAGTTAGCCTCGTTTCTCATCATTTTGGACCGTGGGCTATAGCCCATATCGTACGGCATACTATAGCGCGCCGTTTTTCATCATTTTTGAGGATTTGAAAAAAATGACAAAATGACAAAAACGATAGCCCATGTTTTTTGAAATTTTGAAAAAAAAAGTTAGCCTCGTTTCTCATCATTTTGGACCGTTGGCTATAGCCCATATCGTACGGCATACTATAGCGCGTAGTTTTTCATCATTTTTGAGGATTTGAAAAAAATGACGAAATGACAAAAACGATGGGTTATAGCCTATGTTTTTTGAAATTTTGAAAAAAAAAGTTAGCCTCGTTTCTCATCATTTTGGACCGTGGGCTATAGCCTATATGGTACGGCATACTATAGCGCGCCGTTTTTCATCATTTTTGAGGATTTGAAAAAAATGACGAAATGACAAAAACGATGGGTTATAGCCCATGTTTTTTGAAATTTTGAAAAAAAAAGTTAGCCTCGTTTCTCATCATTTTGGACCATGGGCTATAGCCCATATCGTACGGCATACTATAGCGCGCCGTTTTTCATCATTTTTGAGGATTTGAAAAAAATGACGAAATGACAAAAACGATGGGTTATAGCCCATGTTTTTTGAAATTTTGAAAAAAAAAGTTAGCCTCGTTTCTCATCATTTTGGACCGTGGGCTATAGCCCATATCGTACGGCATACTATAGCGTGTCGTTTTTCATCATTTTTGAGGATTTGAAAAAAATGACGAAATGACAAAAACGATGGGTTATAGCCCATGTTTTTTGAAATTTTGAAAAAAAAAGTTAGCCTCGTTTCTCATCATTTTGGACCGTGGGCTATAGCCTATATGGTACGGCATACTATAGCGCGCCGTTTTTCATCATTTTTGAGGATTTGAAAAAAATGACGAAATGACAAAAACGATGGGTTATAGCCCATGTTTTTTGAAATTTTGAAAAAAAAAGTTAGCCTCGTTTCTCATCATTTTGGACCGTGGGCTATAGCCCATATCGTACGGCATACTATAGCGCGCCGTTTTTCATCATTTTTGAGGATTTGAAAAAAATGACGAAATGACAAAAACGATGGGTTATAGCCCATGTTTTTTGAAATTTTGAAAAAAAAAGTTAGCCTCGTTTCTCATCATTTTGGACCGTGGGCTATAGCCCATATCGTACGGCATACTATAGCGCGCCGTTTTTCATCATTTTTGAGGATTTGAAAAAAATGACGAAATGACAAAAACGATGGGTTATAGCCCATGTTTTTTGAAATTTTGAAAAAAAAAGTTAGCCTCGTTTCTCATCATTTTGGACCGTGGGCTATAGCCCATATCGTACGGCATACTATAGCGCGCCGTTTTTCATCATTTTTGAGGATTTGAAAAAAATGACGAAATGACAAAAACGATGGGTTATAGCCCATGTTTTTTGAAATTTTGAAAAAAAAAGTTAGCCTCGTTTCTCATCATTTTGGACCGTGGGCTATAGCGCATATCGTACGGCATACTATAGCGCGCCGTTTTTCATCATTTTTGAGGATTTGAAAAAAATGACGAAATGACAAAAACGATGGGTTATAGCCCATGTTTTTTGAAATTTTGAAAAAAAAAGTTAGCCTCGTTTCTCATCATTTTGGACCATGGTCTATAGCCCATATCGTACGGCATACTATAGCGCGCCGTTTTTCATCATTTTTGAGGATTTGAAAAAAATGACGAAATGACAAAAACGATGGGTTATAGCCCATGTTTTTTGAAATTTTGAAAAAAAAAGTTAGCCTCGTTTCTCATCATTTTGGACCGTGGGCTATAGCCCATATCGTACGGCATACTATAGCGCGTCGTTTTTCATCATTTTTGAGGATTTGAAAAAAATGACGAAATGACAAAAACGATGGGTTATAGCCCATGTTTTTTGAAATTAAAAAAAAAAAAGTTAGCCTCGTTTCTCATCATTTTGGACCGTGGGCTATAGCCCATATCGTACGGCATACTATAGCGCGTTGTTTTTCATCATTTTTGAGGATTTGAAAAAAATGACGAAATGACAAAAACGATGGGTTAAAAAAAAAATGACGAAATGACAAACACGATGGGTTATAGCCCATGTTTTTTGAAATTTTGAAAAAAAAAAGTTAGCCTCGTTTCTCATCATTTTGGACCGTGGGCTATAGCCTATATGGTACGGCATACTATAGCGCGTTGTTTTTCATCATTTTTGAGGATTTGAAAAAAATGACGAAATGACAAAAACGATAGCCCATGTTTTTTGAAATTTTGAAAAAAAAAGTTAGCCTCGTTTCTCATCATTTTGGACCGTGGGCTATAGCCCATATCGTACGGCATACTATAGCGCGCCGTTTTTCATCATTTTTGAGGATTTGAAAAAAATGACGAAATGACAAAAACGATGGGTTATAGCCCATGTTTTTTGAAATTTTGAAAAAAAAAGTTAGCCTCGTTTCTCATCATTTTGGACCGTGGGCTATAGCCCATATCGTACGGCATACTATAGCGCGTAGTTTTTCATCATTTTTGAGGATTTGAAAAAAATGACGAAATGACAAAAACGATGGGTTATAGCCCATGTTTTTTGAAATTTTGAAAAAAAAAGTTAGCCTCGTTTCTCATCATTTTGGACCGTGGGCTATAGCCTATATGGTACGGCATACTATAGTGCGCCGTTTTTCATCATTTTTGAGGATTTGAAAAAAATGACGAAATGACAAAAACGATGGGTTATAGCCCATGTTTTTTGAAATTTTGAAAAAAAAGTTAGCCTCGTTTCTCATCATTTTGGACCATGGGCTATAGCCCATATCGTACGGCATACTATAGCGCGCCGTTTTTCATCATTTTTGAGGATTTGAAAAAAATGACGAAATGACAAAAACGATGGGTTATAGCCCATGTTTTTTGAAATGTTGAAAAAAAAAGTTAGCCTCGTTTCTCATCATTTTGGACCGTGGGCTATAGCCCATATCGTACGGCATACTATAGCGCGTCGTTTTTCATCATTTTTGAGGATTTGAAAAAAATGACGAAATGACAAAAACGATGGGTTATAGCCCATGTTTTTTGAAATTTTGAAAAAAAAAGTTTGCCTCGTTTCTCATCATTTTGGACCGTGGGCTATAGCCTATATGGTACGACATACTATAGCGCGCCGTTTTTCATCATTTTTGAGGATTTTAAAAAAATGACGAAATGACAAAAACGATGGGTTATAGCCCATGTTTTTTGAAATTTTGAAAAAAAAAGTTAGCCTCGTTTCTCATCATTTTGGACCGTGGGCTATAGCCTATATGGTACGGCATACTATAGCGCGCCGTTTTTCATCATTTTTGAGGATTTGAAAAAAATGACGAAATGACAAAAACGATGGGTTATAGCCCATGTTTTTTGAAATTTTGAAAAAAAAAGTTAGCCTCATTTCTCATCATTTTGGACCGTGGGCTATAGCCCATATCGTACGGCATACTATAGCGCGCCGTTTTTCATCATTTTTGAGGATTTGAAAAAAATGACGAAATGACAAAAACGATGGGTTATAGCCCATGTTTTTTGAAATTTTGAAAAAGAAAGTTAGCCTCGTTTCTCATCATTTTGGACCATGGGCTATAGCCCATATCGTACGGCATACTATAGCGCGCCGTTTTTCATCATTTTTGAGGATTTGAAAAAAATGACGAAATGACAAAAACGATGGGTTATAGCCCATGTTTTTTTAAATTTTGAAAAAAAAAGTTAGCCTCGTTTCTCATCATTTTGGACCGTGGGCTATAGCCCATATCGTACGGCATACTATAGCGCGTCGTTTTTCATCATTTTTGAGGATTTGAAAAAAATGACGAAATGACAAAAACGATGGGTTATAGCCCATGTTTTTTGAAATTTTGAAAAAAAAAGTTAGCCTCGTTTCTCATCATTTTGGACCGTGGGCTATAGCCCATATCGTACGGCATACTATAGCGCGTAGTTTTTCATCATTTTTGAGGATTTGAAAAAAATGACGAAATGACAAAAACGATGGGTTATAGCCCATGTTTTTTGAAATTTTGAAAAAAAAAGTTAGCCTCGTTTCTCATCATTTTGAACCGTGGGCTATAGCCTATATGGTACGGCATACTATAGCGCGCCGTTTTTCATCATTTTTGAGGATTTGAAAAAAATGACGAAATGACAAAAACGATGGGTTATAGCCCATGTTTTTTGAAATTTTGAAAAAAAAAGTTAGCCTCGTTTCTCATCATTTTGGACCATGGGCTATAGCCCATATCGTACGGCATACTATAGCGCGCCGTTTTTCATCATTTTTGAGGATTTGAAAAAAATGACGAAATGACAAAAACGATGGGTTATAGCCCATGTTTTTTGAAATTTTGAAAAAAAAAGTTAGCCTCGTTTCTCATCATTTTGGACCATGGGCTATAGCCCATATCGTACGGCATACTATAGCGCGCCGTTTTTCATCATTTTTGAGGATTTGAAAAAAATGACGAAATGACAAAAACGATGGGTTATAGCCCATGTTTTTTGAAATTTTGAAAAAAAAAGTTAGCCTCGTTTCTCATCATTTTGGACCGTGGGCTATAGCCCATATCGTACGGCATACTATAGCGCGTCGTTTTTCATCATTTTTGAGGATTTGAAAAAAATGACGAAATGACAAAAACGATGGGTTATAGCCCATGTTTTTTGAAATTTTGAAAAAAAAAGTTAGCCTCGTTTCTCATCAATTTGGACCGTGGGCTATAGCCTATATCAGGGCTGTCGAACTCAACTTGGGGCGAGGGCCGCATTGGTCAAAAGGTCACTTGATGGGGGCCACAACCAGTTGCGGAGAGAGATAGTCACTTACTCACTTGTTGTAACTTGTAGGGATGCCACAAAGTGACCATCAGCCAAATTGAATAGTCGACAGCTCTGCCGATTAATAATCGATTAATTGAACCCACCCCCCATATTAATCAATGTCAGATACAACTTATAAGATTTTATATTATGCACATGCCATGGTCACATAACCATTATATGTTGAGTGCATGCTTTGATGGTTACAGTTTTATAATCAGTTTTGATGAGTAAACCTTTGTGGAGATCTTCTCAGTTCTCATTGTATGCTAGTTACTGCCATTCAGGATGGAAAATGAAATCCATTTGGATTTGGGGAGAAGTAGTTTCATAAGGGGCTGGTATGAAGTACTTGATATAAAGAGAACATGTTCAGTTCACTAGTCTACACTCTACTCTACACCTGCCTTCATTTCATCTGATTGTCTGTCTGGCAGGCACTTAAAAAGCGATCGTTAACTGTGTCTGTTAGAGAGAGGGGCTTTGCTCAACTTGATTTATACTTATATTCTCCACTCTGATGAAGGTACATGTTCGATATATCATGCAGCATTACTTATTAGTATATTTTGGCTATAAAAAAAAAAAAAAAAGATTTAAAAAAAAAAAAAAAAAAATGTTTTTTTTTTTTTTTTTTTTTTTGCTTGAGGCAGGCGGGGCGTCGCGGGCCGCATGCGGGACGTCGCGGGCCGCATGCGGCCCGCGGATCGCCAGTTTGACACCCCTGGCCTATATGGTACGGCATACTATAGCGCGCCGTTTTTCATCATTTTTGAGGATTTGAAAAAAATGACGAAATGACAAAAACGATGGGTTATAGGCTTATAGCCCATGTTTTTTGAAATTTTGAAAAAAAAAGTTAGCCTCGTTTCTCATCATTTTGGACCGTGGGCTATAGCCCATATCGTACGGCATACTATAGCGCGTCGTTTTTCATCATTTTTGAGGATTTGAAAAAAATGACGAAATGACAAAAACGATGGGTTATAGCCCATGTTTTTTGAAATTTTGAAAAAAAAAGTTAGCCTCGTTTCTCATCATTTTGGACCGTGGGCTATAGCCCATATCGTACGGCATACTATAGCGCGCCGTTTTTCATCATTTTTGAGGATTTGAAAAAAATGACGAAATGACAAAAACGATGGGTTATAGCCCATGTTTTTTGAAATTTTGAAAAAAAAAGTTAGCCTCGTTTCTCATCATTTTGGACCGTGGGCTATAGCCCATATCGTACGGCATACTATAGCGCGTAGTTTTTCATCATTTTTGAGGATTTGAAAAAAATGACGAAATGACAAAAACGATGGGTTATAGCCCATGTTTTTTGAAATTTTGAAAAAAAAAGTTAGCCTCGTTTCTCATCATTTTGGACCGTGGGCTATAGCCTATATGGTACGGCATACTATAGTGCGCCGTTTTTCATCATTTTTGAGGATTTGAAAAAAATGACGAAATGACAAAAACGATGGGTTATAGCCCATGTTTTTTGAAATTTTGAAAAAAAAAGTTAGCCTCGTTTCTCATCATTTTGGACCGTGGGCTATAGCCCATATGGTACGGCATACTATAGCGCGCCGTTTTTCATCATTTTTGAGGATTTGAAAAAAATGACGAAATGACAAAAACGATGGGTTAAAGGCCATGTTTTTTGAAATTTTGAAAAAAAAAGTTAGCCTCGTTTCTCATCATTTTGGACCATGGGCTATAGCCCATATCGTACGGCATACTATAGCGCGTCGTTTTTCATCATTTTTGAGGATTTGAAAAAAATGACGAAATGACAAAAACGATGGGTTATAGCCCATGTTTTTTGAAATTTTGAAAAAAAAAGTTAGCCTCGTTTCTCATCATTTTGGACCGTGGGCTATAGCGCATATCGTACGGCATACTATAGCGCGCCGTTTTTCATCATTTTTGAGGATTTGAAAAAAATGACGAAATGACAAAAACGATGGGTTATAGCCCATGTTTTTTGAAATTTTGAAAAAAAAAGTTAGCCTCGTTTCTCATCATTTTGGACCATGGTCTATAGCCCATATCGTACGGCATACTATAGCGCGCCGTTTTTCATCATTTTTGAGGATTTGAAAAAAATGACGAAATGACAAAAACGATGGGTTATAGCCCATGTTTTTTGAAATTTTGAAAAAAAAAGTTAGCCTCGTTTCTCATCATTTTGGACCGTGGGCTATAGCCCATATCGTACGGCATACTATAGCGCGTCGTTTTTCATCATTTTTGAGGATTTGAAAAAAATGACGAAATGACAAAAACGATGGGTTATAGCCCATGTTTTTTGAAATTAAAAAAAAAAAAGTTAGGCTCGTTTCTCATCATTTTGGACCGTGGGCTATAGCCCATATCGTACGGCATACTATAGCGCGTTGTTTTTCATCATTTTTGAGGATTTGAAAAAAATGACGAAATGACAAAAACGATGGGTTAAAAAAAAAATGACGAAATGACAAACACGATGGGTTATAGCCCATGTTTTTTGAAATTTTGAAAAAAAAAAGTTAGCCTCGTTTCTCATCATTTTGGACCGTGGGCTATAGCCTATATGGTACGGCATACTATAGCGCGTTGTTTTTCATCATTTTTGAGGATTTGAAAAAAATGACGAAATGACAAAAACGATGGGTTATAGCCCATGTGTTTTGAAATTTTGAAAAAAAAAGTTAGCCTCGTTTCTAATCATTTTGGACCGTGGGCTATAGACCATATCGTACGGCATACTATAGCACGCCGTTTTTCATCATTTTTGAGGATTTGAAAAAAATGACGAAATGACAAAAACGATGGGTTATAGCCCATGTTTTTTGAAATTTTGAAAAAGAAAGTTAGCCTCGTTTCTCATCATTTTGGACCATGGGCTATAGCCCATATCGTACGGCATACTATAGCGCGCCGTTTTTCATCATTTTTGAGGATTTGAAAAAAATGACGAAATGACAAAAACGATGGGTTAAAGCCCATGTTTTTTTAAATTTTGAAAAAAAAAGTTAGCCTCGTTTCTCATCATTTTGGACCGTGGGCTATAGCCCATATCGTACGGCATACTATAGCGCGTCGTTTTTCATCATTTTTGAGGATTTGAAAAAAATGACGAAATGACAAAAACGATGGGTTATAGCCCATGTTTTTTGAAATTTTGAAAAAAAAAGTTAGCCTCGTTTCTCATCATTTTGGACCGTGGGCTATAGCCCATATCGTACGGCATACTATAGCGCGTAGTTTTTCATCATTTTTGAGGATTTGAAAAAAATGACGAAATGACAAAAACGATGGGTTATAGCCCATGTTTTTTGAAATTTTGAAAAAAAAAGTTAGCCTCGTTTCTCATCATTTTGAACCGTGGGCTATAGCCTATATGGTACGGCATACTATAGCGCGCCGTTTTTCATCATTTTTGAGGATTTGAAAAAAATGACGAAATGACAAAAACGATGGGTTATAGCCCATGTTTTTTGAAATTTTGAAAAAAAAAGTTAGCCTCGTTTCTCATCATTTTGGACCATGGGCTATAGCCCATATCGTACGGCATACTATAGCGCGCCGTTTTTCATCATTTTTGAGGATTTGAAAAAAATGACGAAATGACAAAAACGATGGGTTATAGCCCATGTTTTTTGAAATTTTGAAAAAAAAAGTTAGCCTCGTTTCTCATCATTTTGGACCATGGGCTATAGCCCATATCGTACGGCATACTATAGCGCGCCGTTTTTCATCATTTTTGAGGATTTGAAAAAAATGACGAAATGACAAAAACGATGGGTTATAGCCCATGTTTTTTGAAATTTTGAAAAAAAAAGTTAGCCTCGTTTCTCATCATTTTGGACCGTGGGCTATAGCCCATATCGTACGGCATACTATAGCGCGTCGTTTTTCATCATTTTTGAGGATTTGAAAAAAATGACGAAATGACAAAAACGATGGGTTATAGCCCATGTTTTTTGAAATTTTGAAAAAAAAAGTTAGCCTCGTTTCTCATCATTTTGGACCGTGGGCTATAGCCTATATGGTACGGCATACTATAGCGCGCCGTTTTTCATCATTTTTGAGGATTTGAAAAAAATTACGAAATGACAAAAACGATGGGTTATAGCCCATGTTTTTTGAAATTTGGAAAAAAAAAGTTAGCCTCGTTTCTCATCATTTTGGACCGTGGGCTATAGCCCATATCGTACGGCATACTATAGCGCGCCGTTTTTCATCATTTTTGAGGATTTTAAAAAAATGACGAAATGACAAAAACGATGGGTTATAGCCCATGTTTTTTGAAATTTTGAAAAAAAAAGTTAGCCTCGTTTCTCATCATTTTGGACCGTGGGCTATAGCCTATATGGTACGGCATACTATAGCGTGCCGTTTTTCATCATTTTTGAGGATTTGAAAAAAATGACAAAATGACAAAAACGATGGGTTATAGCCCATGTTTTTTGAAATTTTGAAAAAAAAAGTTAGCCTCGTTTCTCATCATTTTGGACCGTGGGCTATAGCCCATATCGTACGGCATACTATAGCGCGTCGTTTTTCATCATTTTTGAGGATTTGAAAAAAATGACGAAATGACAAAAACGATGGGTTATAGCCCATGGTTTTTGAAATTTTGAAAAAAAAAGTTAGCCTCGTTTCTCATCATTTTGGACCGTGGGCTATAGCCTATATGGTACGGCATACTATAGCGCGCCGTTTTTCATCATTTTTGAGGATTTGAAAAAAATGACGAAATGACAAAAACGATGGGTTATAGCCCATGTTTTTTGAAATTTTGAAAAAAAAAGTTAGCCTCGTTTCTCATCATTTTGGACCGTGGGCTATAGCCCATATCGTACGGCATACTATAGCGCGCCGTTTTTCATCATTTTTGAGGATTTGAAAAAATGACGAAATGACAAAAACGATAGCCCATGTTTTTTGAAATTTTGAAAAAAAAAGTTAGCCTCGTTTCTCATCATTTTGGACCGTGGGCTATAGCCCATATCGTACGGCATACTATAGCGCGTAGTTTTTCATCATTTTTGAGGATTTGAAAAAAATGACGAAATGACAAAAACGATGGGTTATAGCCTATGTTTTTTGAAATTTTGAAAAAAAAAGTTAGCCTCGTTTCTCATCATTTTGGACCGTGGGCTATAGCCTATATGGTACGGCATACTATAGCGCGCCGTTTTTCATCATTTTTGAGGATTTGAAAAAAATGACGAAATGACAAAAACGATGGGTTATAGCCCATGTTTTTTGAAATTTTGAAAAAAAAAGTTAGCCTCGTTTCTCATCATTTTGGACCATGGGCTATAGCCCATATCGTACGGCATACTATAGCGCGCCGTTTTTCATCATTTTTGAGGATTTGAAAAAAATGACGAAATGACAAAAACGATGGGTTATAGCCCATGTTTTTTGAAATTTGGAAAAAAAAAGTTAGCCTCGTTTCTCATCATTTTGGACCGTGGGCTATAGCCCATATCGTACGGCATACTATAGCGCGCCGTTTTTCATCATTTTTGAGGATTTTAAAAAAATGACGAAATGACAAAAACGATGGGTTATAGCCCATGTTTTTTGAAATTTTTAAAAAAAAAGTTAGCCTCGTTTCTCATCATTTTGGACCGTGGGCTATAGCCTATATGGTACGGCATACTATAGCGTGCCGTTTTTCATCATTTTTGAGGATTTGAAAAAAATGACAAAATGACAAAAACGATGGGTTATAGCCCATGTTTTTTGAAATTTTGAAAAAAAAAGTTAGCCTCGTTTCTCATCATTTTGGACCGTGGGCTATAGCCCATATCGTACGGCATACTATAGCGCGTCGTTTTTCATCATTTTTGAGGATTTGAAAAAAATGACGAAATGACAAAAACGATGGGTTATAGCCCATGTTTTTTGAAATTTTGAAAAAAAAAGTTAGCCTCGTTTCTCATCATTTTGGACCGTGGGCTATAGCCTATATGGTACGGCATACTATAGCGCGCCGTTTTTCATCATTTTTGAGGATTTGAAAAAAATGACGAAATGACAAAAACGATGGGTTATAGCCCATGTTTTTTGAAATTTTGAAAAAAAAAGTTAGCCTCGTTTCTCATCATTTTGGACCGTGGGCTATAGCCCATATCGTACGGCATACTATAGCGCGCCGTTTTTCATCATTTTTGAGGATTTGAAAAAAATGACGAAATGACAAAAACGATAGCCCATGTTTTTTGAAATTTTGAAAAAAAAAGTTAGCCTCGTTTCTCATCATTTTGGACCGTGGGCTATAGCCCATATCGTACGGCATACTATAGCGCGTAGTTTTTCATCATTTTTGAGGATTTGAAAAAAATGACGAAATGACAAAAACGATGGGTTATAGCCTATGTTTTTTGAAATTTTGAAAAAAAAAGTTAGCCTCGTTTCTCATCATTTTGGACCGTGGGCTATAGCCTATATGGTACGGCATACTATAGCGCGCCGTTTTTCATCATTTTTGAGGATTTGAAAAAAATGACGAAATGACAAAAACGATGGGTTATAGCCCATGTTTTTTGAAATTTTGAAAAAAAAAGTTAGCCTCGTTTCTCATCATTTTGGACCATGGGCTATAGCCCATATCGTACGGCATACTATAGCGCGCCGTTTTTCATCATTTTTGAGGATTTGAAAAAAATGACGAAATGACAAAAACGATGGGTTATAGCCCATGTTTTTTGAAATTTTGAAAAAAAAAGTTAGCCTCGTTTCTCATCATTTTGGACCGTGGGCTATAGCCCATATCGTACGGCATACTATAGCGTGTCGTTTTTCATCATTTTTGAGGATTTGAAAAAAATGACGAAATGACAAAAACGATGGGTTATAGCCCATGTTTTTTGAAATTTTGAAAAAAAAAGTTAGCCTCGTTTCTCATCATTTTGGACCGTGGGCTATAGCCTATATGGTACGGCATACTATAGCGCGCCGTTTTTCATCATTTTTGAGGATTTGAAAAAAATGACGAAATGACAAAAACGATGGGTTATAGCCCATGTTTTTTGAAATTTTGAAAAAAAAAGTTAGCCTCGTTTCTCATCATTTTGGACCGTGGGCTATAGCCCATATCGTACGGCATACTATAGCGCGCCGTTTTTCATCATTTTTGAGGATTTGAAAAAAATGACGAAATGACAAAAACGATGGGTTATAGCCCATGTTTTTTGAAATTTTGAAAAAAAAAGTTAGCCTCGTTTCTCATCATTTTGGACCGTGGGCTATAGCCCATATCGTACGGCATACTATAGCGCGTCGTTTTTCATCATTTTTGAGGATTTGAAAAAAATGACGAAATGACAAAAACGATGGGTTATAGCCCATGTTTTTTGAAATTTGGAAAAAAAAAGTTAGCCTCGTTTCTCATCATTTTGGACCGTGGGCTATAGCCCATATCGTACGGCATACTATAGCGCGCCGTTTTTCATCATTTTTGAGGATTTTAAAAAAATGACGAAATGACAAAAACGATGGGTTATAGCCCATGTTTTTTGAAATTTTGAAAAAAAAAGTTAGCCTCGTTTCTCATCATTTTGGACCGTGGGCTATAGCCTATATGGTACGGCATACTATAGCGTGCCGTTTTTCATCATTTTTGAGGATTTGAAAAAAATGACAAAATGACAAAAACGATGGGTTATAGCCCATGTTTTTTGAAATTTTGAAAAAAAAAGTTAGCCTCGTTTCTCATCATTTTGGACCGTGGGCTATAGCCCATATCGTACGGCATACTATAGCGCGTCGTTTTTCATCATTTTTGAGGATTTGAAAAAAATGACGAAATGACAAAAACGATGGGTTATAGCCCATGTTTTTTGAAATTTTGAAAAAAAAAGTTAGCCTCGTTTCTCATCATTTTGGACCGTGGGCTATAGCCTATATGGTACGGCATACTATAGCGCGCCGTTTTTCATCATTTTTGAGGATTTGAAAAAAATGACGAAATGACAAAAACGATGGGTTATAGCCCATGTTTTTTGAAATTTTGAAAAAAAAAGTTAGCCTCGTTTCTCATCATTTTGGACCGTGGGCTATAGCCCATATCGTACGGCATACTATAGCGCGCAGTTTTTCATCATTTTTGAGGATTTGAAAAAAATGACGAAATGACAAAAACGATAGCCCATGTTTTTTGAAATTTTGAAAAAAAAAGTTAGCCTCGTTTCTCATCATTTTGGACCGTGGGCTATAGCCCATATCGTACGGCATACTATAGCGCGTAGTTTTTCATCATTTTTGAGGATTTGAAAAAAATGACGAAATGACAAAAACGATGGGTTATAGCCTATGTTTTTTGAAATTTTGAAAAAAAAAGTTAGCCTCGTTTCTCATCATTTTGGACCGTGGGCTATAGCCCATATCGTACGGCATACTATAGCGCGCAGTTTTTCATCATTTTTGAGGATTTGAAAAAAATGACGAAATGACAAAAACGATAGCCCATGTTTTTTGAAATTTTGAAAAAAAAAGTTAGCCTCGTTTCTCATCATTTTGGACCGTGGGCTATAGCCCATATCGTACGGCATACTATAGCGCGTAGTTTTTCATCATTTTTGAGGATTTGAAAAAAATGACGAAATGACAAAAACGATGGGTTATAGCCTATGTTTTTTGAAATTTTGAAAAAAAAAGTTAGCCTCGTTTCTCATCATTTTGGACCGTGGGCTATAGCCTATATGGTACGGCATACTATAGCGCGCCGTTTTTCATCATTTTTGAGGATTTGAAAAAAATGACGAAATGACAAAAACGATGGGTTATAGCCCATGTTTTTTGAAATTTTGAAAAAAAAAGTTAGCCTCGTTTCTCATCATTTTGGACCATGGGCTATAGCCCATATCGTACGGCATACTATAGCGCGCCGTTTTTCATCATTTTTGAGGATTTGAAAAAAATGACGAAATGACAAAAACGATGGGTTATAGCCCATGTTTTTTGAAATTTTGAAAAAAAAAGTTAGCCTCGTTTCTCATCATTTTGGACCGTGGGCTATAGCCCATATCGTACGGCATACTATAGCGTGTCGTTTTTCATCATTTTTGAGGATTTGAAAAAAATGACGAAATGACAAAAACGATGGGTTATAGCCCATGTTTTTTGAAATTTTGAAAAAAAAAGTTAGCCTCGTTTCTCATCATTTTGGACCGTGGGCTATAGCCTATATGGTACGGCATACTATAGCGCGCCGTTTTTCATCATTTTTGAGGATTTGAAAAAAATGACGAAATGACAAAAACGATGGGTTATAGCCCATGTTTTTTGAAATTTTGAAAAAAAAAGTTAGCCTCGTTTCTCATCATTTTGGACCGTGGGCTATAGCCCATATCGTACGGCATACTATAGCGCGCCGTTTTTCATCATTTTTGAGGATTTGAAAAAAATGACGAAATGACAAAAACGATGGGTTATAGCCCATGTTTTTTGAAATTTTGAAAAAAAAAGTTAGCCTCGTTTCTCATCATTTTGGACCGTGGGCTATAGCCCATATCGTACGGCATACTATAGCGCGCCGTTTTTCATCATTTTTGAGGATTTGAAAAAAATGACGAAATGACAAAAACGATGGGTTATAGCCCATGTTTTTTGAAATTTTGAAAAAAAAAGTTAGCCTCGTTTCTCATCATTTTGGACCGTGGGCTATAGCCCATATCGTACGGCATACTATAGCGCGCCGTTTTTCATCATTTTTGAGGATTTGAAAAAAATGACGAAATGACAAAAACGATGGGTTATAGCCCATGTTTTTTGAAATTTTGAAAAAAAAAGTTAGCCTCGTTTCTCATCATTTTGGACCGTGGGCTATAGCCCATATCGTACGGCATACTATAGCGCGTAGTTTTTCATCATTTTTGAGGATTTGAAAAAAATGACGAAATGACAAAAACGATGGGTTATAGCCCATGTTTTTTGAAATTTTGAAAAAAAAAGTTAGCCTCGTTTCTCATCATTTTGGACCGTGGGCTATAGCCTATATGGTACGGCATACTATAGTGCGCCGTTTTTCATCATTTTTGAGGATTTGAAAAAAATGACGAAATGACAAAAACGATGGGTTATAGCCCATGTTTTTTGAAATTTTGGAAAAAAAAGTTAGCCTCGTTTCTCATCATTTTGGACCGTGGGCTATAGCCCATATGGTACGGCATACTATAGCGCGCCGTTTTTCATCATTTTTGAGGATTTGAAAAAAATGACGAAATGACAAAAACGATGGGTTATAGCCCATGTTTTTTGAAATTTTGAAAAAAAAAAAGTTAGCCTCGTTTCTCATCATTTTGGACCATGGGCTATAGCCCATATCGTACGGCATACTATAGCGCGTTGTTTTTCATCATTTTTGAGGATTTGAAAAAAATGACGAAATGACAAAAACGATGGGTTATAGCCCATGTTTTTTGAAATTTTGGAAAAAAAAGTTAGCCTCGTTTCTAATCATTTTGGACCGTGGGCTATAGACCATATCGTACGGCATACTATAGCGCGTCGTTTTTCATCATTTTTGAGGATTTGAAAAAAATGACGAAATGACAAAAACGATGGGTTATAGCCCATGTTTTTTGAAATTTTGAAAAAAAAAGTTAGCCTCGTTTCTCATCATTTTGGACCGTGGGCTATAGCCCATATCGTACGGCATACTATAGCGCGCCGTTTTTCATCATTTTTGAGGATTTGAAAAAAATGACGAAATGACAAAAACGATGGGTTATAGCCCATGTTTTTTGAAATTTTGAAAAAAAAAGTTAGCCTCGTTTCTCATCATTTTGGACCGTGGGCTATAGCCCATATCGTACGGCATACTATAGCGCGCCGTTTTTCATCATTTTTGAGGATTTGAAAAAAATGACGAAATGACAAAAACGATGGGTTATAGCCCATGTTTTTTGAAATTTTGAAAAAAAAAGTTAGCCTCGTTTCTCATCATTTTGGACCGTGGGCTATAGCCCATATCGTACGGCATACTATAGCGCGTAGTTTTTCATCATTTTTGAGGATTTGAAAAAAATGACGAAATGACAAAAACGATGGGTTATAGCCCATGTTTTTTGAAATTTTGAAAATAAAGTTAGCCTCGTTTCTCATCATTTTGGACCGTGGGCTATAGCCTATATGGTACGGCATACTATAGTGCGCCGTTTTTCATCATTTTTGAGGATTTGAAAAAAATGACGAAATGACAAAAACGATGGGTTATAGCCCATGTTTTTTGAAATTTTGAAAAAAAAAGTTAGCCTCGTTTCTCATCATTTTGGACCGTGGGCTATAGCCCATATGGTACGGCATACTATAGCGCGCCGTTTTTCATCATTTTTGAGGATTTGAAAAAAATGACGAAATGACAAAAACGATGGGTTAAAGCCCATGTTTTTTGAAATTTTGAAAAAAAAAGTTAGCCTCGTTTCTCATCATTTTGGACCGTGGGCTATAGCCCATATGGTACGGCATACTATAGCGCGCCGTTTTTCATCATTTTTGAGGATTTGAAAAAAATGACGAAATGACAAAAACGATGGGTTATAGCCCATGTTTTTTGAAATTTTGAAAATAAAGTTAGCCTCGTTTCTCATCATTTTGGACCGTGGGCTATAGCCTATATGGTACGGCATACTATAGTGCGCCGTTTTTCATCATTTTTGAGGATTTGAAAAAAATGACGAAATGACAAAAACGATGGGTTATAGCCCATGTTTTTTGAAATTTTGAAAAAAAAAGTTAGCCTCGTTTCTCATCATTTTGGACCGTGGGCTATAGCCCATATGGTACGGCATACTATAGCGCGCCGTTTTTCATCATTTTTGAGGATTTGAAAAAAATGACGAAATGACAAAAACGATGGGTTAAAGCCCATGTTTTTTGAAATTTTGAAAAAAAAAGTTAGCCTCGTTTCTCATCATTTTGGACCATGGTCTATAGCCCATATCGTACGGCATACTATAGCGCGCCGTTTTTCATCATTTTTGAGGATTTGAAAAAAATGACGAAATGACAAAAACGATGGGTTATAGCCCATGTTTTTTGAAATTTTGAAAAAAAAAGTTAGCCTCGTTTCTCATCATTTTGGACCGTGGGCTATAGCCCATATCGTACGGCATACTATAGCGCGTCGTTTTTCATCATTTTTGAGGATTTGAAAAAAATGACGAAATGACAAAAACGATGGGTTATAGCCCATGTTTTTTGAAATTTTGAAAAAAAAAGTTAGCCTCGTTTCTCATCATTTTGGACCGTGGGCTATAGCCCATATCGTACGGCATACTATAGCGCGTTGTTTTTCATCATTTTTGAGGATTTGAAAAAAATGACGAAATGACAAAAACGATGGGTTAAAAAAAAAATGACGAAATGACAAACACGATGGGTTATAGCCCATGTTTTTTGAAATTTTGAAAAAAAAAAAGTTAGCCTCGTTTCTCATCATTTTGGACCGTGGGCTATAGCCTATATGGTACGGCATACTATAGCGCGTTGTTTTTCATCATTTTTGAGGATTTGAAAAAAATTACGAAATGACAAAAACGATGGGTTATAGCCCATGTTTTTTGAAATTTTGAAAAAAAAAGTTAGCCTCGTTTCTAATCATTTTGGACCGTGGGCTATAGACCATATCGTACGGCATACTATAGCGCGCCGTTTTTCATCATTTTTGAGGATTTGAAAAAAATGACGAAATGACAAAAACGATGGGTTATAGCCCATGTTTTTTGAAAATATGAAAAAAAAAGTTAGCCTCGTTTCTCATCATTTTGGACCATCATATCGTACGGCATACTATAGCGCGCCGTTTTTCATCATTTTTGAGGATTTGAAAAAAATGACGAAATGACAAAAACGATGGGTTATAGCCCATGTTTTTTGAAATTTTGAAAAAAAAGTTAGCCTCGTTTCTCATCATTTTGGACCATGGGCTATAGCCCATATCGTACGGCATACTATAGCGCGCCGTTTTTCATCATTTTTGAGGATTTGAAAAAAATGACGAAATGACAAAAACGATGGGTTATAGCCCATGTTTTTTGAAATGTTGAAAAAAAAAGTTAGCCTCGTTTCTCATCATTTTGGACCGTGGGCTATAGCCCATATCGTACGGCATACTATAGCGCGTCGTTTTTCATCATTTTTGAGGATTTGAAAAAAATGACGAAATGAAAAAACGATGGGTTATAGCCCATGTTTTTTGAAATTTTGAAAAAAAAAGTTTGCCTCGTTTCTCATCATTTTGGACCGTGGGCTATAGCCTATATGGTACGGCATACTATAGCGCGCCGTTTTTCATCATTTTTGAGGATTTGAAAAAAATGACGAAATGACAAAAACGATGGGTTATAGCCCATGTTTTTTGAAATTTTGAAAAAAAAAGTTAGCCTCGTTTCTCATCATTTTGGACCGTGGGCTATAGCCTATATGGTACGGCATACTATAGCGCGCCGTTTTTCATCATTTTTGAGGATTTGAAAAAAATGACGAAATGACAAAAACGATGGGTTATAGCCCATGTTTTTTGAAATTTTGAAAAAAAAAGTTAGCCTCGTTTCTCATCATTTTGGACCGTGGGCTATAGCCCATATCGTACGGCATACTATAGCGCGCCGTTTTTCATCATTTTTGAGGATTTGAAAAAAATGACGAAATGACAAAAACGATGGGTTATAGCCCATGTTTTTTGAAATTTTGAAAAAGAAAGTTAGCCTCGTTTCTCATCATTTTGGACCATGGGCTATAGCCCATATCGTACGGCATACTATAGCGCGCCGTTTTTCATCATTTTTGAGGATTTGAAAAAAATTACGAAATGACAAAAACGATGGGTTATAGCCCATGTTTTTTGAAATTTGGAAAAAAAAAGTTAGCCTCGTTTCTCATCATTTTGGACCGTGGGCTATAGCCCATATCGTACGGCATACTATAGCGCGCCGTTTTTCATCATTTTTGAGGATTTTAAAAAAATGACGAAATGACAAAAACGATGGGTTATAGCCCATGTTTTTTGAAATTTTGAAAAAAAAAGTTAGCCTCGTTTCTCATCATTTTGGACCGTGGGCTATAGCCTATATGGTACGGCATACTATAGCGCGCCGTTTTTCATCATTTTTGAGTATTTGAAAAAAATGACAAAATGACAAAAACGATGGGTTATAGCCCATGTTTTTTGAAATTTTGAAAAAAAAAGTTAGCCTCGTTTCTCATCATTTTGGACCGTGGGCTATAGCCCATATCGTACGGCATACTATAGCGCGCCGTTTTTCATCATTTTTGAGGATTTGAAAAAAATGACGAAATGACAAAAACGATGGGTTATAGCCCATGTTTTTTGAAATTTTGAAAAAAAAAGTTAGCCTCGTTTCTCATCATTTTGGACCGTGGGCTATAGCCCATATCGTACGGCATACTATAGCGCGTCGTTTTTCATCATTTTTGAGGATTTGAAAAAAATGACGAAATGACAAAAACGATGGGTTATAGCCCATGTTTTTTGAAATTTTGAAAAAAAAAGTTAGCCTCGTTTCTCATCATTTTGGACCATGGGCTATAGCCCATATCGTACGGCATACTATAGCGCGCCGTTTTTCATCATTTTTGAGGATTTGAAAAAAATGACGAAATGACAAAAACGATGGGTTATAGCCCATGTTTTTTGAAATTTTGAAAAAAAAAGTTAGCCTCGTTTCTCATCATTTTGGACCGTGGGCTATAGCCCATATCGTACGGCATACTATAGCGCGTCGTTTTTCATCATTTTTGAGGATTTGAAAAAAATGACGAAATGACAAAAACGATGGGTTATAGCCCATGTTTTTTGAAATTTTGAAAAAAAAAGTTAGCCTCGTTTCTCATCATTTTGGACCGTGGGCTATAGCCTATATGGTACGGCATACTATAGCGCGCCGTTTTTCATCATTTTTGAGGATTTGAAAAAAATGACGAAATGACAAAAACGATGGGTTATAGCCCATGTTTTTTGAAATTTTGAAAAAAAAAGTTAGCCTCGTTTCTCATCATTTTGGACCGTGGGCTATAGCCCATATCGTACGGCATACTATAGCGCGTCGTTTTTCATCATTTTTGAGGATTTGAAAAAAATGACGAAATGACAAAAACGATGGGTTATAGCCCATGTTTTTTGAAATTTTGAAAAAAAAAGTTAGCCTCGTTTCTCATCATTTTGGACCGTGGGCTATAGCCTATATGGTACGGCATACTATAGCGCGCCGTTTTTCATCATTTTTGAGTATTTGAAAAAAATGACAAAATGACAAAAACGATGGGTTATAGCCCATGTTTTTTGAAATTTTGAAAAAAAAAGTTAGCCTCGTTTCTCATCATTTTGGACCGTGGGCTATAGCCCATATCGTACGGCATACTATAGCGTGCCGTTTTTCATCATTTTTGAGGATTTGAAAAAAATGACGAAATGACAAAAACGATGGGTTATAGCCCATGTTTTTTGAAATTTTGAAAAAAAAAGTTAGCCTCGTTTCTCATCATTTTGGACCGTGGGCTATAGCCCATATCGTACGGCATACTATAGCGCGTCGTTTTTCATCATTTTTGAGGATTTGAAAAAAATGACGAAATGACAAAAACGATGGGTTATAGCCCATGTTTTTTGAAATTTTGAAAAAAAAAGTTAGCCTCGTTTCTCATCATTTTGGACAGTGGGCTATAGCCTATATGGTACGGCATACTATAGCGCGCCGTTTTTCATCATTTTTGAGGATTTGAAAAAAATGACGAAATGACAAAAACGATGGGTTATAGCCCATGTTTTTTGAAATTTTGAAAAAAAAAGTTAGCCTCGTTTCTCATCATTTTGGACCGTGGGCTATAGCCCATATCGTACGGCATACTATAGCGCGCCGTTTTTCATCATTTTTGAGGATTTGAAAAAAATGACGAAATGACAAAAACGATAGCCCATGTTTTTTGAAATTTTGAAAAAAAAAGTTAGCCTCGTTTCTCATCATTTTGGACCGTGGGCTATAGCCCATATCGTACGGCATACTATAGCGCGTAGTTTTTCATCATTTTTGAGGATTTGAAAAAAATGACGAAATGACAAAAACGATGGGTTATAGCCTATGTTTTTTGAAATTTTGAAAAAAAAAGTTAGCCTCGTTTCTCATCATTTTGGACCGTGGGCTATAGCCTATATGTTACGGCATACTATAGCGCGCCGTTTTTCATCATTTTTGAGGATTTGAAAAAAATGACGAAATGAAAAAAACGATGGGTTATAGCCCATGTTTTTTGAAATTTTGAAAAAAAAAGTTAGCCTCGTTTCTCATCATTTTGGACCATGGGCTATAGCCCATATCGTACGGCATACTATAGCGCGCCGTTTTTCATCATTTTTGAGGATTTGAAAAAAATGACGAAATGACAAAAACGATGGGTTATAGCCCATGTTTTTTGAAATTTTGAAAAAAAAAGTTAGCCTCGTTTCTCATCATTTTGGACCGTGGGCTATAGCCCATATCGTACGGCATACTATAGCGTGTCGTTTTTCATCATTTTTGAGGATTTGAAAAAAATGACGAAATGACAAAAACGATGGGTTATAGCCCATGTTTTTTGAAATTTTGAAAAAAAAAGTTAGCCTCGTTTCTCATCATTTTGGACCGTGGGCTATAGCCCATATCGTACGGCATACTATAGCGCGTCGTTTTTCATCATTTTTGAGGATTTGAAAAAAATGACGAAATGACAAAAACGATGGGTTATAGCCCATGTTTTTTGAAATTTTGAAAAAAAAAGTTAGCCTCGTTTCTCATCATTTTGGACCATGGGCTATAGCCCATATCGTACGGCATACTATAGCGCGCCGTTTTTCATCATTTTTGAGGATTTGAAAAAAATGACGAAATGACAAAAACGATGGGTTATAGCCCATGTTTTTTGAAATTTTGAAAAAAAAAGTTAGCCTCGTTTCTCATCATTTTGGACCGTGGGCTATAGCCCATATCGTACGGCATACTATAGCGCGTCGTTTTTCATCATTTTTGAGGATTTGAAAAAAATGACGAAATGACAAAAACGATGGGTTATAGCCCATGTTTTTTGAAATTTTGAAAAAAAAAGTTAGCCTCGTTTCTCATCATTTTGGACCGTGGGCTATAGCCTATATGGTACGGCATACTATAGCGCGCCGTTTTTCATCATTTTTGAGGATTTGAAAAAAATGACGAAATGACAAAAACGATGGGTTATAGCCCATGTTTTTTGAAATTTTGAAAAAAAAAGTTAGCCTCGTTTCTCATCATTTTGGACCGTGGGCTATAGCCCATATCGTACGGCATACTATAGCGCGTCGTTTTTCATCATTTTTGAGGATTTGAAAAAAATGACGAAATGACAAAAACGATGGGTTATAGCCCATGTTTTTTGAAATTTTGAAAAAAAAAGTTAGCCTCGTTTCTCATCATTTTGGACCGTGGGCTATAGCCTATATGGTACGGCATACTATAGCGCGCCGTTTTTCATCATTTTTGAGTATTTGAAAAAAATGACAAAATGACAAAAACGATGGGTTATAGCCCATGTTTTTTGAAATTTTGAAAAAAAAAGTTAGCCTCGTTTCTCATCATTTTGGACCGTGGGCTATAGCCCATATCGTACGGCATACTATAGCGTGCCGTTTTTCATCATTTTTGAGGATTTGAAAAAAATGACGAAATGACAAAAACGATGGGTTATAGCCCATGTTTTTTGAAATTTTGAAAAAAAAAGTTAGCCTCGTTTCTCATCATTTTGGACCGTGGGCTATAGCCCATATCGTACGGCATACTATAGCGCGTCGTTTTTCATCATTTTTGAGGATTTGAAAAAAATGACGAAATGACAAAAACGATGGGTTATAGCCCATGTTTTTTGAAATTTTGAAAAAAAAAGTTAGCCTCGTTTCTCATCATTTTGGACCGTGGGCTATAGCCTATATGGTACGGCATACTATAGCGCGCCGTTTTTCATCATTTTTGAGGATTTGAAAAAAATGACGAAATGACAAAAACGATGGGTTATAGCCCATGTTTTTTGAAATTTTGAAAAAAAAAGTTAGCCTCGTTTCTCATCATTTTGGACCGTGGGCTATAGCCCATATCGTACGGCATACTATAGCGCGCCGTTTTTCATCATTTTTGAGGATTTGAAAAAAATGACGAAATGACAAAAACGATAGCCCATGTTTTTTGAAATTTTGAAAAAAAAAGTTAGCCTCGTTTCTCATCATTTTGGACCGTGGGCTATAGCCCATATCGTACGGCATACTATAGCGCGTAGTTTTTCATCATTTTTGAGGATTTGAAAAAAATGACGAAATGACAAAAACGATGGGTTATAGCCTATGTTTTTTGAAATTTTGAAAAAAAAAGTTAGCCTCGTTTCTCATCATTTTGGACCGTGGGCTATAGCCTATGGTACGGCATACTATAGCGCGCCGTTTTTCATCATTTTTGAGGATTTGAAAAAAATGACGAAATGACAAAAACGATGGGTTATAGCCCATGTTTTTTGAAATTTTGAAAAAAAAAGTTAGCCTCGTTTCTCATCATTTTGGACCATGGGCTATAGCCCATATCGTACGGCATACTATAGCGCGCCGTTTTTCATCATTTTTGAGGATTTGAAAAAAATGACGAAATGACAAAAACGATGGGTTATAGCCCATGTTTTTTGAAATTTTGAAAAAAAAAGTTAGCCTCGTTTCTCATCATTTTGGACCGTGGGCTATAGCCTATATGGTACGGCATACTATAGCGCGCCGTTTTTCATCATTTTTGAGGATTTGAAAAAAATGACGAAATGACAAAAACGATGGGTTATAGCCCATGTTTTTTGAAATTTTGAAAAAAAAAGTTAGCCTCGTTTCTCATCATTTTGGACCGTGGGCTATAGCCCATATCGTACGGCATACTATAGCGCGCCGTTTTTCATCATTTTTGAGGATTTGAAAAAAATGACGAAATGACAAAAACGATGGGTTATAGCCCATGTTTTTTGAAATTTTGAAAAAAAAAGTTAGCCTCGTTTCTCATCATTTTGGACCGTGGGCTATAGCCCATATCGTACGGCATACTATAGCGTGTCGTTTTTCATCATTTTTGAGGATTTGAAAAAAATGACGAAATGACAAAAACGATGGGTTATAGCCCATGTTTTTTGAAATTTTGAAAAAAAAAGTTAGCCTCGTTTCTCATCATTTTGGACCGTGGGCTATAGCCCATATCGTACGGCATACTATAGCGCGCCGTTTTTCATCATTTTTGAGGATTTGAAAAAAATGACGAAATGACAAAAACGATGGGTTATAGCCCATGTTTTTTGAAATTTTGAAAAAAAAAGTTAGCCTCGTTTCTCATCATTTTGGACCGTGGGCTATAGCCCATATCGTACGGCATACTATAGCGCGTAGTTTTTCATCATTTTTGAGGATTTGAAAAAAATGACGAAATGACAAAAACGATGGGTTATAGCCCATGTTTTTTGAAATTTTGAAAAAAAAAGTTAGCCTCGTTTCTCATCATTTTGGACCGTGGGCTATAGCCTATATGGTACGGCATACTATAGTGCGCCGTTTTTCATCATTTTTGAGGATTTGAAAAAAATGACGAAATGACAAAAACGATGGGTTATAGCCCATGTTTTTTGAAATTTTGAAAAAAAAGGTTAGCCTCGTTTCTCATCATTTTGGACCGTGGGCTATAGCCCATATGGTACGGCATACTATAGCGCGCCGTTTTTCATCATTTTTGAGGATTTGAAAAAAATGACGAAATGACAAAAACGATGGGTTAAAGGCCATGTTTTTTGAAATTTTGAAAAAAAAAGTTAGCCTCGTTTCTCATCATTTTGGACCATGGGCTATAGCCCATATCGTACGGCATACTATAGCGCGCCGTTTTTCATCATTTTTGAGGATTTGAAAAAAATGACGAAATGACAAAAACGATGGGTTATAGCCCATGTTTTTTGAAATTTTGAAAAAAAAAGTTAGCCTCGTTTCTCATCATTTTGGACCGTGGGCTATAGCCCATATCGTACGGCATACTATAGCGCGTCGTTTTTCATCATTTTTGAGGATTTGAAAAAAATGACGAAATGACAAAAACGATGGGTTATAGCCCATGTTTTTTGAAATTTTGAAAAAAAAAGTTAGCCTCGTTTCTCATCATTTTGGACCGTGGGCTATAGCCCATATCGTACGGCATACTATAGCGCGCCGTTTTTCATCTTTTTTGAGGATTTGAAAAAAATGACGAAATGACAAAAACGATGGGTTATAGCCCATGTTTTTTGAAATTTTGAAAAAAAAAGTTAGCCTCGTTTCTCATCATTTTGGACCGTGGGCTATAGCCCATATCGTACGGCATACTATAGCGCGCCGTTTTTCATCTTTTTTGAGGATTTGAAAAAAATGACGAAATGACAAAAACGATGGGTTATAGCCCATGTTTTTTGAAATTTTGAAAAAAAAAGTTAGCCTCGTTTCTCATCATTTTGGACCGTGGGCTATAGCCTATATGGTACGGCATACTATAGTGCGCCGTTTTTCATCATTTTTGAGGATTTGAAAAAAATGACGAAATGACAAAAACGATGGGTTATAGCCCATGTTTTTTGAAATTTTGAAAAAAAAAGTTAGCCTCGTTTCTCATCATTTTGGACCGTGGGCTATAGCCCATATGGTACGGCATACTATAGCGCGCCGTTTTTCATCATTTTTGAGGATTTGAAAAAAATGACGAAATGACAAAAACGATGGGTTAAAGGCCATGTTTTTTGAAATTTTGAAAAAAAAAGTTAGCCTCGTTTCTCATCATTTTGGACCATGGGCTATAGCCCATATCGTACGGCATACTATAGCGCGCCGTTTTTCATCATTTTTGAGGATTTGAAAAAAATGACGAAATGACAAAAACGATGGGTTATAGCCCATGTTTTTTGAAATTTTGAAAAAAAAAGTTAGCCTCGTTTCTCATCATTTTGGACCGTGGGCTATAGCCCATATCGTACGGCATACTATAGCGCGTCGTTTTTCATCATTTTTGAGGATTTGAAAAAAATGACGAAATGACAAAAACGATGGGTTATAGCCCATGTTTTTTGAAATTTTGAAAAAAAAAGTTAGCCTCGTTTCTCATCATTTTGGACCGTGGGCTATAGCCCATATCGTACGGCATACTATAGCGCGCCGTTTTTCATCATTTTTGAGGATTTGAAAAAAATGACGAAATGACAAAAACGATGGGTTATAGCCCATGTTTTTTGAAATTTTGAAAAAAAAAGTTAGCCTCGTTTCTCATCATTTTGGACCGTGGGCTATAGCCCATATCGTACGGCATACTATAGCGCGTAGTTTTTCATCATTTTTGAGGATTTGAAAAAAATGACGAAATGACAAAAACGATGGGTTATAGCCCATGTTTTTTGAAATTTTGAAAAAAAAAGTTAGCCTCGTTTCTCATCATTTTGGACCGTGGGCTATAGCCTATATGGTACGGCATACTATAGTGCGCCGTTTTTCATCATTTTTGAGGATTTGAAAAAAATGACGAAATGACAAAAACGATGGGTTATAGCCCATGTTTTTTGAAATTTTGAAAAAAAAAAGTTAGCCTCGTTTCTCATCATTTTGGACCGTGGGCTATAGCCCATATGGTACGGCATACTATAGCGCGCCGTTTTTCATCATTTTTGAGGATTTGAAAAAAATGACGAAATGACAAAAACGATGGGTTAAAGGCCATGTTTTTTGAAATTTTGAAAAAAAAAGTTAGCCTCGTTTCTCATCATTTTGGACCATGGGCTATAGCCCATATCGTACGGCATACTATAGCGCGCCGTTTTTCATCATTTTTGAGGATTTGAAAAAAATGACGAAATGACAAAAACGATGGGTTATAGCCCATGTTTTTTGAAATTTTGAAAAAAAAAGTTAGCCTCGTTTCTCATCATTTTGGACCGTGGGCTATAGCCCATATCGTACGGCATACTATAGCGCGTCGTTTTTCATCATTTTTGAGGATTTGAAAAAAATGACGAAATGACAAAAACGATGGGTTATAGCCCATGTTTTTTGAAATTTTGAAAAAAAAAGTTAGCCTCGTTTCTCATCATTTTGGACCGTGGGCTATAGCCCATATCGTACGGCATACTATAGCGCGCCGTTTTTCATCATTTTTGAGGATTTGAAAAAAATGACGAAATGACAAAAACGATGGGTTATAGCCCATGTTTTTTGAAATTTTGAAAAAAAAAGTTAGCCTCGTTTCTCATCATTTTGGACCGTGGGCTATAGCCCATATCGTACGGCATACTATAGCGCGTAGTTTTTCATCATTTTTGAGGATTTGAAAAAAATGACGAAATGACAAAAACGATGGGTTATAGCCCATGTTTTTTGAAATTTTGAAAAAAAAAGTTAGCCTCGTTTCTCATCATTTTGGACCGTGGGCTATAGCCTATATGGTACGGCATACTATAGTGCGCCGTTTTTCATCATTTTTGAGGATTTGAAAAAAATGACGAAATGACAAAAACGATGGGTTATAGCCCATGTTTTTTGAAATTTTGAAAAAAAAAGTTAGCCTCGTTTCTCATCATTTTGGACCGTGGGCTATAGCCCATATGGTACGGCATACTATAGCGCGCCGTTTTTCATCATTTTTGAGGATTTGAAAAAAATGACGAAATGACAAAAACGATGGGTTAAAGGCCATGTTTTTTGAAATTTTGAAAAAAAAAGTTAGCCTCGTTTCTCATCATTTTGGACCATGGGCTATAGCCCATATCGTACGGCATACTATAGCGCGCCGTTTTTCATCATTTTTGAGGATTTGAAAAAAATGACGAAATGACAAAAACGATGGGTTATAGCCCATGTTTTTTGAAATTTTGAAAAAAAAAGTTAGCCTCGTTTCTCATCATTTTGGACCGTGGGCTATAGCCCATATCGTACGGCATACTATAGCGCGTCGTTTTTCATCATTTTTGAGGATTTGAAAAAAATGACGAAATGACAAAAACGATGGGTTATAGCCCATGTTTTTTGAAATTTTGAAAAAAAAAGTTAGCCTCGTTTCTCATCATTTTGGACCGTGGGCTATAGCGCATATCGTACGGCATACTATAGCGCGCCGTTTTTCATCATTTTTGAGGATTTGAAAAAAATGACGAAATGACAAAAACGATGGGTTATAGCCCATGTTTTTTGAAATTTTGAAAAAAAAAGTTAGCCTCGTTTCTCATCATTTTGGACCATGGTCTATAGCCCATATCGTACGGCATACTATAGCGCGCCGTTTTTCATCATTTTTGAGGATTTGAAAAAAATGACGAAATGACAAAAACGATGGGTTATAGCCCATGTTTTTTGAAATTTTGAAAAAAAAAGTTAGCCTTGTTTCTCATCATTTTGGACCGTGGGCTATAGCCCATATCGTACGGCATACTATAGCGCGTCGTTTTTCATCATTTTTGAGGATTTGAAAAAAATGACGAAATGACAAAAACGATGGGTTATAGCCCATGTTTTTTGAAATTTTGAAAAAAAAAGTTAGCCTCGTTTCTCATCATTTTGGACCGTGGGCTATAGCCCATATCGTACGGCATACTATAGCGCGTTGTTTTTCATCATTTTTGAGGATTTGAAAAAAATGACGAAATGACAAAAACGATGGGTTAAAAAAAAAATGACGAAATGACAAACACGATGGGTTATAGCCCATGTTTTTTGAAATTTTGAAAAAAAAAGTTAGCCTCGTTTCTCATCATTTTGGACCGTGGGCTATAGCCCATATCGTACGGCATACTATAGCGCGCCGTTTTTCATCATTTTTGAGGATTTGAAAAAAATGACGAAATGACAAAAACGATGGGTTATAGCCCATGTTTTTTGAAATTTTGAAAAAAAAAGTTAGCCTCGTTTCTCATCATTTTGGACCGTGGGCTATAGCCCATATCGTACGGCATACTATAGCGCGTAGTTTTTCATCATTTTTGAGGATTTGAAAAAAATGACGAAATGACAAAAACGATGGGTTATAGCCCATGTTTTTTGAAATTTTGAAAAAAAAAGTTAGCCTCGTTTCTCATCATTTTGGACCGTGGGCTATAGCCTATATGGTACGGCATACTATAGTGCGCCGTTTTTCATCATTTTTGAGGATTTGAAAAAAATGACGAAATGACAAAAACGATGGGTTATAGCCCATGTTTTTTGAAATTTTGAAAAAAAAAGTTAGCCTCGTTTCTCATCATTTTGGACCGTGGGCTATAGCCCATATGGTACGGCATACTATAGCGCGCCGTTTTTCATCATTTTTGAGGATTTGAAAAAAATGACGAAATGACAAAAACGATGGGTTAAAGGCCATGTTTTTTGAAATTTTGAAAAAAAAAGTTAGCCTCGTTTCTCATCATTTTGGACCATGGGCTATAGCCCATATCGTACGGCATACTATAGCGCGCCGTTTTTCATCATTTTTGAGGATTTGAAAAAAATGACGAAATGACAAAAACGATGGGTTATAGCCCATGTTTTTTGAAATTTTGAAAAAAAAAGTTAGCCTCGTTTCTCATCATTTTGGACCGTGGGCTATAGCCCATATCGTACGGCATACTATAGCGCGTCGTTTTTCATCATTTTTGAGGATTTGAAAAAAATGACGAAATGACAAAAACGATGGGTTATAGCCCATGTTTTTTGAAATTTTGAAAAAAAAAGTTAGCCTCGTTTCTCATCATTTTGGACCGTGGGCTATAGCGCATATCGTACGGCATACTATAGCGCGCCGTTTTTCATCATTTTTGAGGATTTGAAAAAAATGACGAAATGACAAAAACGATGGGTTATAGCCCATGTTTTTTGAAATTTTGAAAAAAAAAGTTAGCCTCGTTTCTCATCATTTTGGACCATGGTCTATAGCCCATATCGTACGGCATACTATAGCGCGCCGTTTTTCATCATTTTTGAGGATTTGAAAAAAATGACGAAATGACAAAAACGATGGGTTATAGCCCATGTTTTTTGAAATTTTGAAAAAAAAAGTTAGCCTCGTTTCTCATCATTTTGGACCGTGGGCTATAGCCCATATCGTACGGCATACTATAGCGCGTCGTTTTTCATCATTTTTGAGGATTTGAAAAAAATGACGAAATGACAAAAACGATGGGTTATAGCCCATGTTTTTTGAAATTTTGAAAAAAAAAGTTAGCCTCGTTTCTCATCATTTTGGACCGTGGGCTATAGCCCATATCGTACGGCATACTATAGCGCGTTGTTTTTCATCATTTTTGAGGATTTGAAAAAAATGACGAAATGACAAAAACGATGGGTTAAAAAAAAAATGACGAAATGACAAACACGATGGGTTATAGCCCATGTTTTTTGAAATTTTGAAAAAAAAAAGTTAGCCTCGTTTCTCATCATTTTGGACCATGGGCTATAGCCCATATCGTACGGCATACTATAGCGCGTTGTTTTTCATCATTTTTGAGGATTTGAAAAAAATGACGAAATGACAAAAACGATGGGTTATAGCCCATGTTTTTTGAAATTTTGAAAAAAAAAGTTAGCCTCGTTTCTAATCATTTTGGACCGTGGGCTATAGACCATATCGTACGGCATACTATAGCGCGCCGTTTTTCATCATTTTTGAGGATTTGAAAAAAATGACGAAATGACAAAAACGATGGGTTATAGCCCATGTTTTTTGAAATTTTGAAAAAAAAAGTTAGCCTCGTTTCTCATCATTTTGGACCATCATATCGTACGGCATACTATAGCGCGCCGTTTTTCATCATTTTTGAGGATTTGAAAAAAATGACGAAATGACAAAAACGATGGGTTATAGCCCATGTTTTTTGAAATTTTGAAAAAAAAGTTAGCCTCGTTTCTCATCATTTTGGACCATGGGCTATAGCCCATATCGTACGGCATACTATAGCGCGCCGTTTTTCATCATTTTTGAGGATTTGAAAAAAATGACGAAATGACAAAAACGATGGGTTATAGCCCATGTTTTTTGAAATGTTGAAAAAAAAAGTTAGCCTCGTTTCTCATCATTTTGGACCGTGGGCTATAGCCCATATCGTACGGCATACTATAGCGCGTCGTTTTTCATCATTTTTGAGGATTTGAAAAAAATGACGAAATGAAAAAACGATGGGTTATAGCCCATGTTTTTTGAAATTTTGAAAAAAAAAGTTTGCCTCGTTTCTCATCATTTTGGACCGTGGGCTATAGCCTATATGGTACGGCATACTATAGCGCGCCGTTTTTCATCATTTTTGAGGATTTGAAAAAAATGACGAAATGACAAAAACGATGGGTTATAGCCCATGTTTTTTGAAATTTTGAAAAAAAAAGTTAGCCTCGTTTCTCATCATTTTGGACCGTGGGCTATAGCCCATATCGTACGGCATACTATAGCGCGTCGTTTTTCATCATTTTTGAGGATTTGAAAAAAATGACGAAATGACAAAAACGATGGGTTATAGCCCATGTTTTTTGAAATTTTGAAAAAAAAAGTTAGCCTCGTTTCTCATCATTTTGGACCGTGGGCTATAGCGCATATCGTACGGCATACTATAGCGCGCCGTTTTTCATCATTTTTGAGGATTTGAAAAAAATGACGAAATGACAAAAACGATGGGTTATAGCCCATGTTTTTTGAAATTTTGAAAAAAAAAGTTAGCCTCGTTTCTCATCATTTTGGACCATGGTCTATAGCCCATATCGTACGGCATACTATAGCGCGCCGTTTTTCATCATTTTTGAGGATTTGAAAAAAATGACGAAATGACAAAAACGATGGGTTATAGCCCATGTTTTTTGAAATTTTGAAAAAAAAAGTTAGCCTCGTTTCTCATCATTTTGGACCGTGGGCTATAGCCCATATCGTACGGCATACTATAGCGCGTAGTTTTTCATCATTTTTGAGGATTTGAAAAAAATGACGAAATGACAAAAACGATGGGTTATAGCCCATGTTTTTTGAAATTTTGAAAAAAAAAGTTAGCCTCGTTTCTCATCATTTTGAACCGTGGGCTATAGCCTATATGGTACGGCATACTATAGCGCGCCGTTTTTCATCATTTTTGAGGATTTGAAAAAAATGACGAAATGACAAAAACGATGGGTTATAGCCCATGTTTTTTGAAATTTTGAAAAAAAAAGTTAGCCTCGTTTCTCATCATTTTGGACCATGGGCTATAGCCCATATCGTACGGCATACTATAGCGCGCCGTTTTTCATCATTTTTGAGGATTTGAAAAAAATGACGAAATGACAAAAACGATGGGTTATAGCCCATGTTTTTTGAAATTTTGAAAAAAAAAGTTAGCCTCGTTTCTCATCATTTTGGACCATGGGCTATAGCCCATATCGTACGGCATACTATAGCGCGCCGTTTTTCATCATTTTTGAGGATTTGAAAAAAATGACGAAATGACAAAAACGATGGGTTATAGCCCATGTTTTTTGAAATTTTGAAAAAAAAAGTTAGCCTCGTTTCTCATCATTTTGGACCGTGGGCTATAGCCCATATCGTACGGCATACTATAGCGCGTCGTTTTTCATCATTTTTGAGGATTTGAAAAAAATGACGAAATGACAAAAACGATGGGTTATAGCCCATGTTTTTTGAAATTTTGAAAAAAAAAGTTAGCCTCGTTTCTCATCAATTTGGACCGTGGGCTATAGCCTATATGGTACGGCATACTATAGCGCGCCGTTTTTCATCATTTTTGAGGATTTGAAAAAAATGACGAAATGACAAAAACGATGGGTTATAGGCTTATAGCCCATGTTTTTTTAAATTTTGAAAAAAAAAGTTAGCCTCGTTTCTCATCATTTTGGACCGTGGGCTATAGCCTATATGGTACGGCATACTATAGCGCGCCGTTTTTCATCATTTTTGAGGATTTGAAAAAAATTACGAAATGACAAAAACGATGGGTTATAGCCCATGTTTTTTGAAATTTGGAAAAAAAAAGTTAGCCTCGTTTCTCATCATTTTGGACCGTGGGCTATAGCCCATATCGTACGGCATACTATAGCGCGCCGTTTTTCATCATTTTTGAGGATTTGAAAAAAATGACGAAATGACAAAAACGATGGGTTATAGCCCATGTTTTTTGAAATTTTGAAAAAAAAAGTTAGCCTCGTTTCTCATCATTTTGGACCATGGGCTATAGCCCATATCGTACGGCATACTATAGCGCGCCGTTTTTCATCATTTTTGAGGATTTGAAAAAAATGACGAAATGACAAGAACGATGGGTTATAGCCCATGTTTTTTGAAATTTTGAAAAAAAAAGTTAGCCTCGTTTCTCATCATTTTGGACCGTGGGCTATAGCCCATATCGTACGGCATACTATAGCGCGTCGTTTTTCATCATTTTTGAGGATTTGAAAAAAATGACGAAATGACAAAAACGATGGGTTATAGCCCATGTTTTTTGAAATTTTGAAAAAAAAAGTTAGCCTCGTTTCTCATAATTTTGGACCGTGGGCTATAGCCTATATGGTACGGCATACTATAGCGCGCCGTTTTTCATCATTTTTGAGGATTTGAAAAAAATGACGAAATGACAAAAACGATGGGTTATAGCCCATGTTTTTTGAAATTTTGAAAAAAAAAGTTAGCCTCGTTTCTCATCATTTTGGACCGTGGGCTATAGCCCATATCGTACGGCATACTATGGCGCGCCGTTTTTCATCATTTTTGAGGATTTGAAAAAAATGACGAAATGACAAAAACGATGGGTTATAGCCCATGTTTTTTGAAATTTTGAAAAAAAAAGTTAGCCTCGTTTCTCATCATTTTGACCATGGGCTATAGCCCATATCGTACGGCATACTATAGCGCGTCGTTTTTCATCATTTTTGAGGATTTGAAAAAAATGACGAAATGACAAAAACGATGGGTTATAGCCCATGTTTTTTGAAATTTTGAAAAAAAAAGTTAGCCTCGTTTCTCATAATTTTGGACCGTGGGCTATAGCCTATATGGTACGGCATACTATAGCGCGCCGTTTTTCATCATTTTTGAGGATTTGAAAAAAATTACGAAATGACAAAAACGATGGGTTATAGCCCATGTTTTTTGAAATTTTGAAAAAAAAAGTTAGCCTCGTTTCTCATCATTTTGGACCGTGGGCTATAGCCTATATGGTACGGCATACTATAGCGCGCCGTTTTTCATCATTTTTGAGGATTTGAAAAAAATGACGAAATGACAAAAACGATGGGTTATAGCCCATGTTTTTTGAAATTTTGAAAAAAAAAGTTAGCCTCGTTTCTCATCATTTTGGACCGTGGGCTATAGCCCATATCGTACGGCATACTATGGCGCGCCGTTTTTCATCATTTTTGAGGATTTGAAAAAAATGACGAAATGACAAAAACGATGGGTTATAGCCCATGTTTTTTGAAATTTTGAAAAAAAAAGTTAGCCTCGTTTCTCATCATTTTGACCATGGGCTATAGCCCATATCGTACGGCATACTATAGCGCGTCGTTTTTCATCATTTTTGAGGATTTGAAAAAAATGACGAAATGACAAAAACGATGGGTTATAGCCCATGTTTTTTGAAATTTTGAAAAAAAAAGTTAGCCTCGTTTCTCATAATTTTGGACCGTGGGCTATAGCCTATATGGTACGGCATACTATAGCGCGCCGTTTTTCATCATTTTTGAGGATTTGAAAAAAATTACGAAATGACAAAAACGATGGGTTATAGCCCATGTTTTTTGAAATTTTGAAAAAAAAAGTTAGCCTCGTTTCTCATCATTTTGGACCGTGGGCTATAGCCCATATCGTACGGCATACTATGGCGCGCCGTTTTTCATCATTTTTGAGGATTTGAAAAAAATGACGAAATGACAAAAACGATGGGTTATAGCCCATGTTTTTTGAAATTTTGAAAAAAAAAGTTAGCCTCGTTTCTCATCATTTTGACCATGGGCTATAGCCCATATCGTACGGCATACTATAGCGCGTCGTTTTTCATCATTTTTGAGGATTTGAAAAAAATGACGAAATGACAAAAACGATGGGTTATAGCCCATGTTTTTTGAAATTTTGAAAAAAAAAGTTAGCCTCGTTTCTCATAATTTTGGACCGTGGGCTATAGCCTATATGGTACGGCATACTATAGCGCGCCGTTTTTCATCATTTTTGAGGATTTGAAAAAAATGACGAAATGACAAAAACGATGGGTTATAGCCCATGTTTTTTGAAATTTTGAAAAAAAAAGTTAGCCTCGTTTCTCATCATTTTGGACCGTGGGCTATAGCCTATATGGTACGGCATACTATAGCGCGCCGTTTTTCATCATTTTTGAGGATTTGAAAAAAATGACGAAATGACAAAAACGATGGGTTATAGCCCATGTTTTTTTAAATTTTGAAAAAAAAAGTTTGCCTCGTTTCTCATCATTTTGGACCGTGGGCTATAGCCCATATCGTACGGCATACTATAGCGCGCCGTTTTTCATCATTTTTGAGGATTTGAAAAAAATGACGAAATGACAAAAACGATGGGTTATAGCCCATGTTTTTTGAAATTTTGAAAAAAAAAGTTAGCCTCTTTTCTCATCATTTTGGACCATGGGCTATAGCCCATATCGTACGGCATACTATAGTGCGCCGTTTTTCATCATTTTTGAGGATTTGAAAAAAATTACGAAATGACAAAAACGATGGGTTATAGCCCATGTTTTTTGAAATTTTGAAAAAAAAAGTTAGCCTCGTTTCTCATCATTTTGGACCGTGGGCTATAGCCCATATCGTACGGCATACTATAGCGCGCCGTTTTTCATCATTTTTGAGGATTTGAAAAAAATGACGAAATGACAAAAACGATGGGTTATAGCCCATGTTTTTTGAAATTTTGAAAAAAAAAGTTAGCCTCGTTTCTCATCATTTTGGACCATGGGCTATAGCCCATATCGTACGGCATACTATAGCGCGCCGTTTTTCATCATTTTTGAGGATTTGAAAAAAATGACGAAATGACAAAAACGATGGGTTATAGCCCATGTTTTTTGAAATTTTGAAAAAAAAAGTTAGCCTCGTTTCTCATCATTTTGGACCGTGGGCTATAGCCCATATCGTACGGCATACTATAGCGCGTCGTTTTTCATCTTTTTTGAGGATTTGAAAAAAATTACGAAATGACAAAAACGATGGGTTATAGCCCATGTTTTTTGAAATTTTGAAAAAAAAAGTTAGCCTCGTTTCTCATCATTTTGGACCGTGGGCTATAGCCTATATGGTACGGCATACTATAGCGCGCCGTTTTTCATCATTTTTGAGGATTTGAAAAAAATGACAAAATGACAAAAACGATGGGTTATAGCCCATGTTTTTTGAAATTTTGAAAAAAAAAAGTTAGCCTCGTTTCTCATCATTTTGGACCGTGGGCTATAGCCCATATCATACGGCATACTATAGCGCGCCGTTTTTCATCATTTTTGAGGATTTGAAAAAAATGACAAAATGACAAAAACGATGGGTTATAGCCCATGTTTTTTGAAATTTTGAAAAAAAAAGTTTGCCTCGTTTCTCATCATTTTGGACCATGGGCTATAGCCCATATCGTACGGCATACTATAGCGCGCCATTTTTCATCATTTTTGAGGATTTGAAAAAAATGACGAAATGACAAAAACGATGGGTTATAGCCCATGTTTTTTGAAATTTTGAAAAAAAAAGTTAGCCTCGTTTCTCATCATTTTGGACCGTGGGCTATAGCCTATATGGTACGGCATACTATAGCGCGCCGTTTTTCATCATTTTTGAGGATTTGAAAAAAATGACGAAATGACAAAAACGATGGGTTATAGCCCATGTTTTTTGAAATTTTGAAAAAAAAAGTTAGCCTCGTTTCTCATCATTTTGGACCGTGGGCTATAGCCCATATCGTACGGCATACTATAGCGCGCCGTTTTTCATCATTTTTGAGGATTTGAAAAAAATGACGAAATGACAAAAACGATGGGTTATAGCCCATGTTTTTTGAATTAAAAAAAAAGTTAGCCTCGTTTCTCATCATTTTGGACCATGGGCTATAGCCCATATCGTACGGCATACTATAGCGCGCCGTTTTTCATCATTTTTGAGGATTTGAAAAAAATGACGAAATGACAAAAACGATGGGTTAGCCCATGTTTTTTGAAATTTTGAAAAAAAAAGTTAGCCTCGTTTCTCATCATTTTGGACCGTGGGCTATAGCCCATATCGTACGGCATACTATAGCGCGTAGTTTTTCATCATTTTTGAGGATTTGAAAAAAATGACGAAATGACAAAAACGATGGGTTATAGCCCATGTTTTTTGAAATTTTGAAAAAAAAAGTTAGCCTCGTTTCTCATCATTTTGGACCGTGGGCTATAGCCTATATGGTACGGCATACTATAGCGCGCCGTTTTTCATCATTTTTGAGGATTTGAAAAAAATGACGAAATGACAAAAACGATGGGTTATAGCCCATGTTTTTTGAAATTTTGAAAAAAAAAGTTAGCCTCGTTTCTCATCATTTTGGACCATGGGCTATAGCCCATATCGTACGGCATACTATAGCGCGCCGTTTTTCATCATTTTTGAGGATTTGAAAAAAATGACGAAATGACAAGAACGATGGGTTATAGCCCATGTTTTTTGAAATTTTGGAAAAAAAAGTTAGCCTCGTTTCTCATCATTTTGGACCGTGGGCTATAGCCCATATCGTACGGCATACTATAGCGCGTAGTTTTTCATCATTTTTGAGGATTTGAAAAAAATGACAAAATGACAAAAACGATGGGTAATAGCCCATGTTTTTTGAAATTTTGAAAAAAAAAGTTAGCCTCGTTTCTCATCATTTTGGACCGTGGGCTATAGCCCATATCGTACGGCATACTATAGCGCGTCGTTTTTCATCATTTTTGAGGATTTGAAAAAAATGACGAAATGACAAAAACGATGGGTTATAGCCCATGTTTTTTGAAATTTTGAAAAAAAAAGTTAGCCTCGTTTCTCATAATTTTGGACCGTGGGCTATAGCCTATATGGTACGGCATACTATAGCGCGCCGTTTTTCATCATTTTTGAGGATTTGAAAAAAATGACGAAATGACAAAAACGATGGGTTATAGCCCATGTTTTTTGAAATTTTGAAAAAAAAAGTTAGCCTCGTTTCTCATCATTTTGGACCGTGGGCTATAGCCCATATCGTACGGCATACTATGGCGCGCCGTTTTTCATCATTTTTGAGGATTTGAAAAAAATGACGAAATGACAAAAACGATGGGTTATAGCCCATGTTTTTTGAAATTTTGAAAAAAAAAGTTAGCCTCGTTTCTCATCATTTTGACCATGGGCTATAGCCCATATCGTACGGCATACTATAGCGCGTCGTTTTTCATCATTTTTGAGGATTTGAAAAAAATGACGAAATGACAAAAACGATGGGTTATAGCCCATGTTTTTTGAAATTTTGAAAAAAAAAAGTTAGCCTCGTTTCTCATAATTTTGGACCGTGGGCTATAGCCTATATGGTACGGCATACTATAGCGCGCCGTTTTTCATCATTTTTGAGGATTTGAAAAAAATTACGAAATGACAAAAACGATGGGTTATAGCCCATGTTTTTTGAAATTTTGAAAAAAAAAGTTAGCCTCGTTTCTCATCATTTTGGACCGTGGGCTATAGCCCATATCGTACGGCATACTATGGCGCGCCGTTTTTCATCATTTTGGAGGATTTGAAAAAAATGACGAAATGACAAAAACGATGGGTTATAGCCCATGTTTTTTGAAATTTTGAAAAAAAAAGTTAGCCTCGTTTCTCATCATTTTGACCATGGGCTATAGCCCATATCGTACGGCATACTATAGCGCGCCGTTTTTCATCATTTTTGAGGATTTGAAAAAAATGACGAAATGACAAAAACGATGGGTTATAGCCCATGTTTTTTGAAATTTTGAAAAAAAAAGTTAGCCTCGTTTCTCATCATTTTGGACCGTGGGCTATAGCCCATATCGTACGGCATACTATAGCGCGTCGTTTTTCATCATTTTTGAGGATTTGAAAAAAATGACGAAATGACAAAAACGATGGGTTATAGCCCATGTTTTTTGAAATTTTGAAAAAAAAAGTTAGCCTCGTTTCTCATCAATTTGGACCGTGGGCTATAGCCTATATGGTACGGCATACTATAGCGCGCCGTTTTTCATAATTTTTGAGGATTTGAAAAAAATGACGAAATGACAAAAACGATGGGTTATAGCCCATGTTTTTTTTAATTTTGAAAAAAAAAAAGTTTGCCTCGTTTCTCATCATTTTGGACCGTGGGCTATAGCCCATATCGTACGGCATACTATAGCGCGCCGTTTTTCATCATTTTTGAGGATTTGAAAAAAATGACGAAATGACAAAAACGATGGGTTATAGCCCATGTTTTTTGAAATTTTGAAAAAAAAAGTTAGCCTCTTTTCTCATCATTTTGGACCATGGGCTATAGCCCATATCGTACGGCATACTATAGTGCGCCGTTTTTCATCATTTTTGAGGATTTGAAAAAAATGACGAAATGACAAAAACGATGGGTTATAGCCCATGTTTTTTGAAATTTTGAAAAAAAAAGTTAGCCTCGTTTCTCATCATTTTGGACCGTGGGCTATAGCCCATATCGTACGGCATACTATAGCGCGCCGTTTTTCATCATTTTTGAGGATTTGAAAAAAATGACGAAATGACAAAAACGATGGGTTATAGCCCATGTTTTTTGAAATTTTGAAAAAAAAAGTTAGCCTCGTTTCTCATCATTTTGGACCATGGGCTATAGCCCATATCGTACGGCATACTATAGCGCGCCGTTTTTCATCATTTTTGAGGATTTGAAAAAAATGACGAAATGACAAAAACGATGGGTTATAGCCCATGTTTTTTGAAATTTTGAAAAAAAAAGTTAGCCTCGTTTCTCATCATTTTGGACCGTGGGCTATAGCCCATATCGTACGGCATACTATAGCGCGTCGTTTTTCATCTTTTTTGAGGATTTGAAAAAAATGACGAAATGACAAAAACGATGGGTTATAGCCCATGTTTTTTTAAATTTTGAAAAAAAAAGTTAGCCTCGTTTCTCATCATTTTGGACCGTGGGCTATAGCCTATATGGTACGGCATACTATAGCGTGCCGTTTTTCATCATTTTTGAGGATTTGAAAAAAATGACAAAATGACAAAAACGATGGGTTATAGCCCATGTTTTTTGAAATTTTGAAAAAAAAAGTTAGCCTCGTTTCTCATCATTTTGGACCGTGGGCTATAGCCCATATCATACGGCATACTATAGCGCGCCGTTTTTCATCATTTTTGAGGATTTGAAAAAAATGACAAAATGACAAAAACGATGGGTTATAGCCCATGTTTTTTGAAATTTTGAAAAAAAAAGTTAGCCTCGTTTCTCATCATTTTGGACCATGGGCTATAGCCCATATCGTACGGCATACTATAGCGCGCCGTTTTTCATCATTTTTGAGGATTTGAAAAAAATGACGAAATGACAAAAACGATGGGTTATAGCCCATGTTTTTTGAAATTTTGAAAAAAAAAGTTAGCCTCGTTTCTCATCATTTTGGACCATGGGCTATAGCCTATATGGTACGGCATACTATAGCGCGCCGTTTTTCATCATTTTTGAGGATTTGAAAAAAATGACGAAATGACAAAAACGATGGGTTATAGTTTTTTGAAATTTTGAAAAAAAAAGTTAGCCTCGTTTCTCATCATTTTGGACCGTGGGCTATAGCCTATATGGTACGGCATACTATAGCGCGCCGTTTTTCATCATTTTTGAGGATTTGAAAAAAATGACGAAATGACAAAAACGATGGGTTATAGCCCATGTTTTTTGAAATTTTGAAAAAAAAAGTTAGCCTCGTTTCTCATCATTTTGGACCGTGGGCTATAGCCCATATCGTACGGCATACTATAGCGCGCCGTTTTTCATCATTTTTGAGGATTTGAAAAAAATGACGAAATGACAAAAACGATGGGTTATAGCCCATGTTTTTTGAAATTTTGAAAAAAAAAGTTAGCCTCGTTTCTCATCATTTTGGACCGTGGGCTATAGCCCATATCGTACGGCATACTATAGCGCGCCGTTTTTCATCATTTTTGAGGATTTGAAAAAAATGACGAAATGACAAAAACGATGGGTTATAGCCCATGTTTTTTGAAATTTTGAAAAAAAAAGTTAGCCTCGTTTCTCATCATTTTGGACCGTGGGCTATAGCCCATATCGTACGGCATACTATAGCGCGCCGTTTTTCATCATTTTTGAGGATTTGAAAAAAATGACGAAATGACAAAAACGATGGGTTATAGCCCATGTTTTTTGAAATTTTGAAAAAAAAAGTTAGCCTCGTTTCTCATCATTTTGGACCGTGGGCTATAGCCTATATGGTACGGCATACTATAGCGCGCCGTTTTTCATCATTTTTGAGGATTTTAAAAAAATGACGAAATGACAAAAACGATGGGTTATAGCCCATGTTTTTTGAAATTTTGAAAAAAAAAGTTAGCCTCGTTTCTCATAATTTTGGACCGTGGGCTATAGCCTATATGGTACGGCATACTATAGCGCGCCGTTTTTCATCATTTTTGAGGATTTTAAAAAAATGACGAAATGACAAAAACGATGGGTTATAGCCCATGTTTTTTGAAATTTTGGAAAAAAAAGTTAGCCTCGTTTCTCATCATTTTGGACCGTGGGCTATAGCCCATATCGTACGGCATACTATAGCGCGCCGTTTTTCATCATTTTTGAGGATTTGAAAAAAATGACGAAATGACAAAAACGATGGGTTATAGCCCATGTTTTTTGAAATTTTGAAAAAAAAAGTTAGCCTCGTTTCTCATAATTTTGGACCGTGGGCTATAGCCTATATGGTACGGCATACTATAGCGCGCCGTTTTTCATCATTTTTGAGGATTTTAAAAAAATGACGAAATGACAAAAACGATGGGTTATAGCCCATGTTTTTTGAAATTTTGGGAAAAAAAGTTAGCCTCGTTTCTCATCATTTTGGACCGTGGGCTATAGCCCATATCGTACGGCATACTATAGCGCGCCGTTTTTCATCATTTTTGAGGATTTGAAAAAAATGACGAAATGACAAAAACGATGGGTTATAGCCCATGTTTTTTGAAATTTTGAAAAAAAAAGTTAGCCTCGTTTCTCATCATTTTGGACCATGGGCTATAGCCCATATCGTACGGCATACTATAGCGCGCCGTTTTTCATCATTTTTGAGGATTTGAAAAAAATGACGAAATGACAAAAACGATGGGTTATAGCCCATGTTTTTTGAAATTTTGAAAAAAAAAGTTAGCCTCGTTTCTCATCATTTTGGACCATGGGCTATAGCCCATATCGTACGGCATACTATAGCGCGCAGTTTTTCATCATTTTTGAGGATTTGAAAAAAATGACGAAATGACAAAAACGATGGGTTATAGCCCATGTTTTTTGAAATTTTGAAAAAAAAAGTTAGCCTCGTTTCTCATCATTTTGGACCGTGGGCTATAGCCCATATCGTACGGCATACTATAGCGCGCCGTTTTTCATCATTTTTGAGGATTTGAAAAAAATGACGAAATGACAAAAACGATGGGTTATAGCCCATGTTTTTTGAAATTTTGAAAAAAAAAGTTAGCCTCGTTTCTCATCATTTTGGACCGTGGGCTATAGCCTATATGGTACGGCATACTATAGCGCGCCGTTTTTCATCATTTTTGAGGATTTTAAAAAAATGACAAAATGACAAAAACGATGGGTTATAGCCCATGTTTTTTGAAATTTTGAAAAAAAAAGTTAGCCTCGTTTCTCATCATTTTGGACCGTGGGCTATAGCCCATATCGTACGGCATACTATAGCGCGTAGTTTTCATAATTTTTGAGGATTTGAAAAAAATGACGAAATGACAAAAACGATGGGTTATAGCCCATGTTTTTTGAAATTTTGAAAAAAAAAGTTAGCCTCGTTTCTCATCATTTTGGACCATGGGCTATAGCCCATATCGTACGGCATACTATAGCGCGCCGTTTTTCATCATTTTTGAGGATTTGAAAAAAATGACGAAATGACAAAAACGATGGGTTATAGCCCATGTTTTTTGAAATTTTGGAAAAAAAAGTTAGCCTCGTTTCTCATCATTTTGGACCGTGGGCTATAGCCCATATCGTACGGCATACTATAGCGCGCCGTTTTTCATCATTTTTGAGGATTTGAAAAAAATGACGAAATGACAAAAACGATGGGTTATAGCCCATGTTTTTTGAAATTTTGAAAAAAAAAGTTAGCCTCGTTTCTCATCATTTTGGACCATGGGCTATAGCCCATATCGTACGGCATACTATAGCGCGCCGTTTTTCATCATTTTTGAGGATTTGAAAAATATGACGAAATGACAAAAACGATGGGTTATAGCCCATGTTTTTTGAAATTTTGAAAAAAAAAGTTAGCCTCGTTTCTCATCATTTTGGACCGTGGGCTATAGCCCATATCGTACGGCATACTATAGCGCGTCGTTTTTCATCTTTTTTGAGGATTTGAAAAAAATGACGAAATGACAAAAACGATGGGTTATAGCCCATGTTTTTTGAAATTTTGAAAAAAAAAGTTAGCCTCGTTTCTCATCATTTTGGACCGTGGGCTATAGCCTATATGGTACGGCATACTATAGCGCGCTGTTTTTCATCATTTTTGAGGATTTGAAAAAAATTACGAAATGACAAAAACGATGGGTTATAGCCCATGTTTTTTGAAATTTTGAAAAAAAAAGTTAGCCTCGTTTCTCATCATTTTGGACCGTGGGCTATAGCCTATATGGTACGGCATACTATAGCGCGCCGTTTTTCATCATTTTTGAGGATTTGAAAAAAATGACGAAATGACAAAAACGATGGGTTATAGCCCATGTTTTTTTAAATTTTGAAAAAAAAAGTTTGCCTCGTTTCTCATCATTTTGGACCGTGGGCTATAGCCCATATCGTACGGCATACTATAGCGCGCCGTTTTTCATCATTTTTGAGGATTTGAAAAAAATGACGAAATGACAAAAACGATGGGTTATAGCCCATGTTTTTTGAAATTTTGAAAAAAAAAGTTAGCCTCTTTTCTCATCATTTTGGACCATGGGCTATAGCCCATATCGTACGGCATACTATAGTGCGCCGTTTTTCATCATTTTTGAGGATTTGAAAAAAATTACGAAATGACAAAAACGATGGGTTATAGTTTTTTGAAATTTTGAAAAAAAAAGTTAGCCTCGTTTCTCATCATTTTGGACCGTGGGCTATAGCCTATATGGTACGGCATACTATAGCGCGCCGTTTTTCATCATTTTTGAGGATTTGAAAAAAATGACGAAATGACAAAAACGATGGGTTATAGCCCATGTTTTTTGAAATTTTGAAAAAAAAAGTTAGCCTCGTTTCTCATCATTTTGGACCGTGGGCTATAGCCCATATCGTACGGCATACTATAGCGCGCCGTTTTTCATCATTTTTGAGGATTTGAAAAAAATGACGAAATGACAAAAACGATGGGTTATAGCCCATGTTTTTTGAAATTTTGAAAAAAAAAGTTAGCCTCGTTTCTCATCATTTTGGACCGTGGGCTATAGCCCATATCGTACGGCATACTATAGCGCGCCGTTTTTCATCATTTTTGAGGATTTGAAAAAAATGACGAAATGACAAAAACGATGGGTTATAGCCCATGTTTTTTGAAATTTTGAAAAAAAAAGTTAGCCTCGTTTCTCATCATTTTGGACCGTGGGCTATAGCCCATATCGTACGGCATACTATAGCGCGCCGTTTTTCATCATTTTTGAGGATTTGAAAAAAATGACGAAATGACAAAAACGATGGGTTATAGCCCATGTTTTTTGAAATTTTGAAAAAAAAAGTTAGCCTCGTTTCTCATCATTTTGGACCGTGGGCTATAGCCTATATGGTACGGCATACTATAGCGCGCCGTTTTTCATCATTTTTGAGGATTTTAAAAAAATGACGAAATGACAAAAACGATGGGTTATAGCCCATGTTTTTTGAAATTTTGAAAAAAAAAGTTAGCCTCGTTTCTCATAATTTTGGACCGTGGGCTATAGCCTATATGGTACGGCATACTATAGCGCGCCGTTTTTCATCATTTTTGAGGATTTTAAAAAAATGACGAAATGACAAAAACGATGGGTTATAGCCCATGTTTTTTGAAATTTTGGAAAAAAAAGTTAGCCTCGTTTCTCATCATTTTGGACCGTGGGCTATAGCCCATATCGTACGGCATACTATAGCGCGCCGTTTTTCATCATTTTTGAGGATTTGAAAAAAATGACGAAATGACAAAAACGATGGGTTATAGCCCATGTTTTTTGAAATTTTGAAAAAAAAAGTTAGCCTCGTTTCTCATAATTTTGGACCGTGGGCTATAGCCTATATGGTACGGCATACTATAGCGCGCCGTTTTTCATCATTTTTGAGGATTTTAAAAAAATGACGAAATGACAAAAACGATGGGTTATAGCCCATGTTTTTTGAAATTTTGGAAAAAAAAGTTAGCCTCGTTTCTCATCATTTTGGACCGTGGGCTATAGCCCATATCGTACGGCATACTATAGCGCGCCGTTTTTCATCATTTTTGAGGATTTGAAAAAAATGACGAAATGACAAAAACGATGGGTTATAGCCCATGTTTTTTGAAATTTTGAAAAAAAAAGTTAGCCTCGTTTCTCATCATTTTGGACCATGGGCTATAGCCCATATCGTACGGCATACTATAGCGCGCCGTTTTTCATCATTTTTGAGGATTTGAAAAAAATGACGAAATGACAAAAACGATGGGTTATAGCCCATGTTTTTTGAAATTTTGAAAAAAAAAGTTAGCCTCGTTTCTCATCATTTTGGACCATGGGCTATAGCCCATATCGTACGGCATACTATAGCGCGCAGTTTTTCATCATTTTTGAGGATTTGAAAAAAATGACGAAATGACAAAAACGATGGGTTATAGCCCATGTTTTTTGAAATTTTGAAAAAAAAAGTTAGCCTCGTTTCTCATCATTTTGGACCGTGGGCTATAGCCTATATGGTACGGCATACTATAGCGCGCCGTTTTTCATCATTTTTGAGGATTTTAAAAAAATGACGAAATGACAAAAACGATGGGTTATAGCCCATGTTTTTTGAAATTTTGAAAAAAAAAGTTAGCCTCGTTTCTCATCATTTTGGACCGTGGGCTATAGCCCATATCGTACGGCATACTATAGCGCGCCGTTTTTCATCATTTTTGAGGATTTGAAAAAAATGACGAAATGACAAAAACGATGGGTTATAGCCCATGTTTTTTGAAATTTTGAAAAAAAAAGTTAGCCTCGTTTCTCATCATTTTGGACCGTGGGCTATAGCCTATATGGTACGGCATACTATAGCGCGCCGTTTTTCATCATTTTTGAGGATTTTAAAAAAATGACGAAATGACAAAAACGATGGGTTATAGCCCATGTTTTTTGAAATTTTGAAAAAAAAAGTTAGCCTCGTTTCTCATCATTTTGGACCGTGGGCTATAGCCCATATCGTACGGCATACTATAGCGCGTAGTTTTCATAATTTTTGAGGATTTGAAAAAAATGACGAAATGACAAAAACGATGGGTTATAGCCCATGTTTTTTGAAATTTTGAAAAAAAAAGTTAGCCTCGTTTCTCATCATTTTGGACCATGGGCTATAGCCCATATCGTACGGCATACTATAGCGCGCCGTTTTTCATCATTTTTGAGGATTTGAAAAAAATGACGAAATGACAAAAACGATGGGTTATAGCCCATGTTTTTTGAAATTTTGAAAAAAAAAGTTAGCCTCGTTTCTCATCATTTTGGACCGTGGGCTATAGCCCATATCGTACGGCATACTATAGCGCGCCGTTTTTCATCATTTTTGAGGATTTGAAAAAAATGACGAAATGACAAAAACGATGGGTTATAGCCCATGTTTTTTGAAATTTTGAAAAAAAAAGTTAGCCTCGTTTCTCATCATTTTGGACCATGGGCTATAGCCCATATCGTACGGCATACTATAGCGCGCCGTTTTTCATCATTTTTGAGGATTTGAAAAATATGACGAAATGACAAAAACGATGGGTTATAGCCCATGTTTTTTGAAATTTTGAAAAAAAAAGTTAGCCTCGTTTCTCATCATTTTGGACCGTGGGCTATAGCCCATATCGTACGGCATACTATAGCGCGTCGTTTTTCATCTTTTTTGAGGATTTGAAAAAAATGACGAAATGACAAAAACGATGGGTTATAGCCCATGTTTTTTGAAATTTTGAAAAAAAAAGTTAGCCTCGTTTCTCATCATTTTGGACCGTGGGCTATAGCCTATATGGTACGGCATACTATAGCGCGCCGTTTTTCATCATTTTTGAGGATTTGAAAAAAATGACGAAATGACAAAAACGATGGGTTATAGCCCATGTTTTTTTAAATTTTGAAAAAAAAAGTTTGCCTCGTTTCTCATCATTTTGGACCGTGGGCTATAGCCCATATCGTACGGCATACTATAGCGCGCCGTTTTTCATCATTTTTGAGGATTTGAAAAAAATGACGAAATGACAAAAACGATGGGTTATAGCCCATGTTTTTTGAAATTTTGAAAAAAAAAGTTAGCCTCTTTTCTCATCATTTTGGACCATGGGCTATAGCCCATATCGTACGGCATACTATAGTGCGCCGTTTTTCATCATTTTTGAGGATTTGAAAAAAATTACGAAATGACAAAAACGATGGGTTATAGCCCATGTTTTTTGAAATTTTGAAAAAAAAAGTTAGCCTCGTTTCTCATCATTTTGGACCGTGGGCTATAGCCCATATCGTACGGCATACTATAGCGCGCCGTTTTTCATCATTTTTGAGGATTTGAAAAAAATGACGAAATGACAAAAACGATGGGTTATAGCCCATGTTTTTTGAAATTTTGAAAAAAAAAGTTAGCCTCGTTTCTCATCATTTTGGACCATGGGCTATAGCCCATATCGTACGGCATACTATAGCGCGCCGTTTTTCATCATTTTTGAGGATTTGAAAAAAATGACGAAATGACAAAAACGATGGGTTATAGCCCATGTTTTTTGAAATTTTGAAAAAAAAAGTTAGCCTCGTTTCTCATCATCTTGGACCGTGGGCTATAGCCTATATGGTACGGCATACTATAGCGCGCCGTTTTTCATCATTTTTGAGGATTTGAAAAAAATGACAAAATGACAAAAACGATGGGTTATAGCCCATGTTTTTTGAAATTTTGAAAAAAAAAAGTTAGCCTCGTTTCTCATCATTTTGGACCGTGGGCTATAGCCCATATCATACGGCATACTATAGCGCGCCGTTTTTCATCATTTTTGAGGATTTGAAAAAAATGACAAAATGACAAAAACGATGGGTTATAGCCCATGTTTTTTGAAATTTTGAAAAAAAAAGTTTGCCTCGTTTCTCATCATTTTGGACCATGGGCTATAGCCCATATCGTACGGCATACTATAGCGCGCCATTTTTCATCATTTTTGAGGATTTGAAAAAAATGACGAAATGACAAAAACGATGGGTTATAGCCCATGTTTTTTGAAATTTTGAAAAAAAAAGTTAGCCTCGTTTCTCATCATTTTGGACCGTGGGCTATAGCCTATATGGTACGGCATACTATAGCGCGCCGTTTTTCATCATTTTTGAGGATTTGAAAAAAATGACAAAATGACAAAAACGATGGGTTATAGCCCATGTTTTTTGAAATTTTGAAAAAAAAAGTTAGCCTCGTTTCTCATCATTTTGGACCATGGGCTATAGCCCATATCGTACGGCATACTATAGCGCGCCGTTTTTCATCATTTTTGAGGATTTGAAAAAAATGACGAAATGACAAAAACGATGGGTTAGCCCATGTTTTTTGAAATTTTGAAAAAAAAAGTTAGCCTCGTTTCTCATCATTTTGGACCGTGGGCTATAGCCCATATCGTACGGCATACTATAGCGCGTAGTTTTTCATCATTTTTGAGGATTTGAAAAAAATGACGAAATGACAAAAACGATGGGTTATAGCCCATGTTTTTTGAAATTTTGAAAAAAAAAGTTAGCCTCGTTTCTCATCATTTTGGACCATGGGCTATAGCCCATATCGTACGGCATACTATAGCGCGCCGTTTTTCATCATTTTTGAGGATTTGAAAAAAATGACGAAATGACAAGAACGATGGGTTATAGCCCATGTTTTTTGAAATTTTGAAAAAAAAAGTTAGCCTCGTTTCTCATCATTTTGGACCGTGGGCTATAGCCCATATCGTACGGCATACTATAGCGCGTAGTTTTTCATCATTTTTGAGGATTTGAAAAAAATGACAAAATGACAAAAACGATGGGTTATAGCCCATGTTTTTTGAAATTTTGAAAAAAAAAGTTAGCCTCGTTTCTCATCATTTTGGACCGTGGGCTATAGCCCATATCGTACGGCATACTATAGCGCGTCGTTTTTCATCATTTTTGAGGATTTGAAAAAAATGACGAAATGACAAAAACGATGGGTTATAGCCCATGTTTTTTGAAATTTTGAAAAAAAAAGTTAGCCTCGTTTCTCATAATTTTGGACCGTGGGCTATAGCCTATATGGTACGGCATACTATAGCGCGCCGTTTTTCATCATTTTTGAGGATTTGAAAAAAATGACGAAATGACAAAAACGATGGGTTATAGCCCATGTTTTTTGAAATTTTGAAAAAAAAAGTTAGCCTCGTTTCTCATCATTTTGGACCGTGGGCTATAGCCCATATCGTACGGCATACTATGGCGCGCCGTTTTTCATCATTTTTGAGGATTTGAAAAAAATGACGAAATGACAAAAACGATGGGTTATAGCCCATGTTTTTTGAAATTTTGAAAAAAAAAGTTAGCCTCGTTTCTCATCATTTTGACCATGGGCTATAGCCCATATCGTACGGCATACTATAGCGCGTCGTTTTTCATCATTTTTGAGGATTTGAAAAAAATGACGAAATGACAAAAACGATGGGTTATAGCCCATGTTTTTTGAAATTTTGAAAAAAAAAGTTAGCCTCGTTTCTCATCATTTTGGACCGTGGGCTATAGCCTATATGGTACGGCATACTATAGCGCGCCGTTTTTCATCATTTTTGAGGATTTGAAAAAAATTACGAAATGACAAAAACGATGGGTTATAGCCCATGTTTTTTGAAATTTTGAAAAAAAAAGTTAGCCTCGTTTCTCATCATTTTGGACCGTGGGCTATAGCCCATATCGTACGGCATACTATGGCGCGCCGTTTTTCATCATTTTTGAGGATTTGAAAAAAATGACGAAATGACAAAAACGATGGGTTATAGCCCATGTTTTTTGAAATTTTGAAAAAAAAAGTTAGCCTCGTTTCTCATCATTTTGGACCGTGGGCTATAGCCCATATCGTACGGCATACTATAGCGCGTCGTTTTTCATCATTTTTGAGGATTTGAAAAAAATGACGAAATGACAAAAACGATGGGTTATAGCCCATGTTTTTTGAAATTTTGAAAAAAAAAGTTAGCCTCGTTTCTCATCAATTTGGACCGTGGGCTATAGCCTATATGGTACGGCATACTATAGCGCGCCGTTTTTCATCATTTTTGAGGATTTGAAAAAAATGACGAAATGACAAAAACGATGGGCTATAGCCCATGTTTTTTTTAATTTTGAAAAAAAAAGTTAGCCTCGTTTCTCATCATTTTGGACCGTGGGCTATAGCCCATATCGTACGGCATACTATAGCGCGCCGTTTTTCATCATTTTTGAGGATTTGAAAAAAATGACGAAATGACAAAAACGATGGGTTATAGCCCATGTTTTTTGAAATTTTGAAAAAAAAAGTTAGCCTCTTTTCTCATCATTTTGGACCATGGGCTATAGCCCATATCGTACGGCATACTATAGCGCGCCGTTTTTCATCATTTTTGAGGATTTGAAAAAAATGACGAAATGACAAAAACGATGGGTTATAGCCCATGTTTTTTGAAATTTTGAAAAAAAAAGTTAGCCTCGTTTCTCATCATTTTGGACCGTGGGCTATAGCCCATATCGTACGGCATACTATAGCGCGCCGTTTTTCATCATTTTTGAGGATTTGAAAAAAATGACGAAATGACAAAAACGATGGGTTATAGCCCATGTTTTTTGAAATTTTGAAAAAAAAAGTTAGCCTCGTTTCTCATCATTTTGGACCATGGGCTATAGCCCATATCGTACGGCATACTATAGCGCGCCGTTTTTCATCATTTTTGAGGATTTGAAAAAAATGACGAAATGACAAAAACGATGGGTTATAGCCCATGTTTTTTGAAATTTTGAAAAAAAAAGTTAGCCTCGTTTCTCATCATTTTGGACCGTGGGCTATAGCCCATATCGTACGGCATACTATAGCGCGTCGTTTTTCATCTTTTTTGAGGATTTGAAAAAAATGACGAAATGACAAAAACGATGGGTTATAGCCCATGTTTTTTGAAATTTTGAAAAAAAAAGTTAGCCTCGTTTCTCATCATTTTGGACCGTGGGCTATAGCCCATATCGTACGGCATACTATAGCGCGCCGTTTTTCATCATTTTTGAGGATTTGAAAAAAATGACGAAATGACAAAAACGATGGGTTATAGCCCATGTTTTTTGAAATTTTGAAAAAAAAAGTTAGCCTCGTTTCTCATCAATTTGGACCATGGGCTATAGCCCATATCGTACGGCATACTATAGCGCGCCGTTTTTCATCATTTTTGAGGATTTGAAAAAAATGACGAAATGACAAAAACGATGGGTTATAGCCCATGTTTTTTGAAATTTTGAAAAAAAAAGTTAGCCTCGTTTCTCATCATTTTGGACCGTGGGCTATAGCCCATATCGTACGGCATACTATAGCACGTCGTTTTTCATCTTTTTTGAGGATTTGAAAAAAATGACGAAATGACAAAAACGATGGGTTATAGCCCATGTTTTTTTAAATTTTGAAAAAAAAAGTTAGCCTCGTTTCTCATCATTTTGGACCGTGGGCTATAGCCTATATGGTACGGCATACTATAGCGCGCCGTTTTTCATCATTTTTGAGGATTTGAAAAAAATGACAAAATGACAAAAACGATGGGTTATAGCCCATGTTTTTTGAAATTTTGAAAAAAAAAGTTAGCCTCGTTTCTCATCATTTTGGACCGTGGGCTATAGCCCATATCATACGGCATACTATAGCGCGCCGTTTTTCATCATTTTTGAGGATTTGAAAAAAATGACAAAATGACAAAAACGATGGGTTATAGCCCATGTTTTTTGAAATTTTGAAAAAAAAAGTTAGCCTCGTTTCTCATCATTTTGGACCATGGGCTATAGCTCATATCGTACGGCATACTATAGCGCGCCATTTTTCATCATTTTTGAGGATTTGAAAAAAATGACGAAATGACAAAAACGATGGGTTATAGCCCATGTTTTTTGAAATTTTGAAAAAAAAAGTTAGCCTCGTTTCTCATCATTTTGGACCGTGGGCTATAGCCTATATGGTACGGCATACTATAGCGCGCCGTTTTTCATCATTTTTGAGGATTTGAAAAAAATGACGAAATGACAAAAACGATGGGTTATAGCCCATGTTTTTTGAAATTTTGAAAAAAAAAGTTAGCCTCGTTTCTCATCATTTTGGACCGTGGGCTATAGCCCATATCGTACGGCATACTATAGCGCGCCGTTTTTCATCATTTTTGAGGATTTGAAAAAAATGACGAAATGACAAAAACGATGGGTTATAGCCCATGTTTTTTTAATTTAAAAAAAAGTTAGCCTCGTTTCTCATCATTTTGGACCATGGGCTATAGCCCATATCGTACGGCATACTATAGCGCGCCGTTTTTCATCATTTTTGAGGATTTGAAAAAAATGACGAAATGACAAAAACGATGGGTTAGCCCATGTTTTTTGAAATTTTGAAAAAAAAAGTTAGCCTCGTTTCTCATCATTTTGGACCGTGGGCTATAGCCCATATCGTACGGCATACTATAGCGCGTAGTTTTTCATCATTTTTGAGGATTTGAAAAAAATGACGAAATGACAAAAACGATGGGTTATAGTTTTTTGAAATTTTGAAAAAAAAAGTTAGCCTCGTTTCTCATCATTTTGGACCGTGGGCTATAGCCTATATGGTACGGCATACTATAGCGCGCCGTTTTTCATCATTTTTGAGGATTTGAAAAAAATGACGAAATGACAAAAACGATGGGTTATAGCCCATGTTTTTTGAAATTTTGAAAAAAAAAGTTAGCCTCGTTTCTCATCATTTTGGACCGTGGGCTATAGCCCATATCGTACGGCATACTATAGCGCGCCGTTTTTCATCATTTTTGAGGATTTGAAAAAAATGACGAAATGACAAAAACGATGGGTTATAGCCCATGTTTTTTGAAATTTTGAAAAAAAAAGTTAGCCTCGTTTCTCATCATTTTGGACCGTGGGCTATAGCCCATATCGTACGGCATACTATAGCGCGCCGTTTTTCATCATTTTTGAGGATTTGAAAAAAATGACGAAATGACAAAAACGATGGGTTATAGCCCATGTTTTTTGAAATTTTGAAAAAAAAAGTTAGCCTCGTTTCTCATCATTTTGGACCGTGGGCTATAGCCCATATCGTACGGCATACTATAGCGCGCCGTTTTTCATCATTTTTGAGGATTTGAAAAAAATGACGAAATGACAAAAACGATGGGTTATAGCCCATGTTTTTTGAAATTTTGAAAAAAAAAGTTAGCCTCGTTTCTCATCATTTTGGACCGTGGGCTATAGCCTATATGGTACGGCATACTATAGCGCGCCGTTTTTCATCATTTTTGAGGATTTTAAAAAAATGACGAAATGACAAAAACGATGGGTTATAGCCCATGTTTTTTGAAATTTTGAAAAAAAAAGTTAGCCTCGTTTCTCATAATTTTGGACCGTGGGCTATAGCCCATATCGTACGGCATACTATAGCGCGTAGTTTTTCATCATTTTTGAGGATTTGAAAAAAATGACGAAATGACAAAAACGATGGGTTATAGCCCATGTTTTTTGAAATTTTGAAAAAAAAAGTTAGCCTCGTTTCTCATCATTTTGGACCGTGGGCTATATCCTATATGGTACGGCATACTATAGCGCGCCGTTTTTCATCATTTTTGAGGATTTGAAAAAAATGACGAAATGACAAAAACGATGGGTTATAGCCCATGTTTTTTGAAATTTTGAAAAAAAAAGTTAGCCTCGTTTCTCATCATTTTGGACCATGGGCTATAGCCCATATCGTACGGCATACTATAGCGCGCCGTTTTTCATCATTTTTGAGGATTTGAAAAAAATGACGAAATGACAAAAACGATGGGTTATAGCCCATGTTTTTTGAAATTTTGAAAAAAAAAGTTAGCCTCGTTTCTCATCATTTTGGACCATGGGCTATAGCCCATATCGTACGGCATACTATAGCGCGCCGTTTTTCATCATTTTTGAGGATTTGAAAAAAATGACGAAATGACAAAAACGATGGGTTATAGCCCATGTTTTTTGAAATTTTGAAAAAAAAAGTTAGCCTCGTTTCTCATCATTTTGGACCGTGGGCTATAGCCCATATCGTACGGCATACTATAGCGCGCCGTTTTTCATCATTTTTGAGGATTTGAAAAAAATGACGAAATGACAAAAACGATGGGTTATAGCCCATGTTTTTTGAAATTTTGAAAAAAAAAGTTAGCCTCGTTTCTCATCATTTTGGACCGTGGGCTATAGCCCATATCGTACGGCATACTATAGCGCGCCGTTTTTCATCATTTTTGAGGATTTGAAAAAAATGACGAAATGACAAAAACGATGGGTTATAGCCCATGTTTTTTTAAATTTTGAAAAAAAAAGTTAGCCTCGTTTCTCATCATTTTGGACCGTGGGCTATAGCCCATATCGTACGGCATACTATAGCGCGCCGTTTTTCATCATTTTTGAGGATTTGAAAAAAATGACGAAATGACAAAAACGATGGGTTATAGCCCATGTTTTTTGAAATTTTGAAAAAAAAAGTTAGCCTCGTTTCTCATCATTTTGGACCGTGGGCTATAGCCCATATCGTACGGCATACTATAGCGCGCCGTTTTTCATCATTTTTGAGGATTTGAAAAAAATGACGAAATGACAAAAACGATGGGTTATAGCCCATGTTTTTTGAAATTTTGAAAAAAAAAGTTAGCCTCGTTTCTCATCATTTTGGACCGTGGGCTATAGCCTATATGGTACGGCATACTATAGCGCGCCGTTTTTCATCATTTTTGAGGATTTTAAAAAAATGACGAAATGACAAAAACGATGGGTTATAGCCCATGTTTTTTGAAATTTTGAAAAAAAAAGTTAGCCTCGTTTCTCATAATTTTGGACCGTGGGCTATAGCCCATATCGTACGGCATACTATAGCTCGTAGTTTTTCATCATTTTTGAGGATTTGAAAAAAATGACGAAATGACAAAAACGATGGGTTATAGCCCATGTTTTTTGAAATTTTGAAAAAAAAAGTTAGCCTCGTTTCTCATCATTTTGGACCGTGGGCTATATCCTATATGGTACGGCATACTATAGCGCGCCGTTTTTCATCATTTTTGAGGATTTGAAAAAAATGACGAAATGACAAAAACGATGGGTTATAGCCCATGTTTTTTGAAATTTTGAAAAAAAAAGTTAGCCTCGTTTCTCATCATTTTGGACCATGGGCTATAGCCCATATCGTACGGCATACTATAGCGCGCCGTTTTTCATCATTTTTGAGGATTTGAAAAAAATGACGAAATGACAAAAACGATGGGTTATAGCCCATGTTTTTTGAAATTTTGAAAAAAAAAGTTAGCCTCGTTTCTCATCATTTTGGACCATGGGCTATAGCCCATATCGTACGGCATACTATAGCGCGCCGTTTTTCATCATTTTTGAGGATTTGAAAAAAATGACGAAATGACAAAAACGATGGGTTATAGCCCATGTTTTTTGAAATTTTGAAAAAAAAAGTTAGCCTCGTTTCTCATCATTTTGGACCGTGGGCTATAGCCCATATCGTACGGCATACTATAGCGCGCCGTTTTTCATCATTTTTGAGGATTTGAAAAAAATGACGAAATGACAAAAACGATGGGTTATAGCCCATGTTTTTTGAAATTTTGAAAAAAAAAGTTAGCCTCGTTTCTCATCATTTTGGACCGTGGGCTATAGCCTATATGGTACGGCATACTATAGCGCGCCGTTTTTCATCATTTTTGAGGATTTTAAAAAAATGACGAAATGACAAAAACGATGGGTTATAGCCCATGTTTTTTGAAATTTTGAAAAAAAAAGTTAGCCTCGTTTCTCATCATTTTGGACCGTGGGCTATAGCCCATATCGTACGGCATACTATAGCGCATAGTTTTTCATCATTTTTGAGGATTTGAAAAAAATGACGAAATGACAAAAACGATGGGTTATAGCCCATGTTTTTTGAAATTTTGAAAAAAAAAGTTAGCCTCGTTTCTCATCATTTTGGACCGTGGGCTATAGCCTATATGGTACGGCATACTATAGCGCGCCGTTTTTCATCATTTTTGAGGATTTGAAAAAAATGACGAAATGACAAAAACGATGGGTTATAGCCCATGTTTTTTGAAATTTTGAAAAAAAAAGTTAGCCTCGTTTCTCATCATTTTGGACCGTGGGCTATAGCCCATATCGTACGGCATACTATAGCGCGCCGTTTTTCATCATTTTTGAGGATTTGAAAAAAATGACGAAATGACAAAAACGATGGGTTATAGCCCATGTTTTTTGAAATTTTGAAAAAAAAAGTTAGCCTCGTTTCTCATCATTTTGGACCGTGGGCTATAGCCTATATGGTACGGCATACTATAGCGCGCCGTTTTTCATCATTTTTGAGGATTTTAAAAAAATGACGAAATGACAAAAACGATGGGTTATAGCCCATGTTTTTTGAAATTTTGAAAAAAAAAAGTTAGCCTCGTTTCTCATCATTTTGGACCGTGGGCTATAGCCCATATCGTACGGCATACTATAGCGCATAGTTTTTCATCATTTTTGAGGATTTGAAAAAAATGACGAAATGACAAAAACGATGGGTTATAGCCCATGTTTTTTGAAATTTTGAAAAAAAAAGTTAGCCTCGTTTCTCATCATTTTGGACCGTGGGCTATAGCCCATATCGTACGGCATACTATAGCGCGCCGTTTTTCATCATTTTTGAGGATTTGAAAAAAATGACGAAATGACAAAAACGATGGGTTATAGCCCATGTTTTTTGAAATTTTGAAAAAAAAAGTTAGCCTCGTTTCTCATCATTTTGGACCGTGGGCTATAGCCTATATGGTACGGCATACTATAGCGCGCCGTTTTTCATCATTTTTGAGGATTTGAAAAAAATGACGAAATGACAAAAACGATGGGTTATAGCCCATGTTTTTTGAAATTTTGAAAAAAAAAGTTAGCCTCGTTTCTCATCATTTTGGACCATGGGCTATAGCCCATATCGTACGGCATACTATAGCGCGCCGTTTTTCATCATTTTTGAGGATTTGAAAAAAATGACGAAATGACAAAAACGATGGGTTATAGCCCATGTTTTTTGAAATTTTGAAAAAAAAAGTTAGCCTCGTTTCTCATCATTTTGGACCGTGGGCTATAGCCCATATCGTACGGCATACTATAGCGCGCCGTTTTTCATCATTTTTGAGGATTTGAAAAAAATGACGAAATGACAAAAACGATGGGTTATAGCCCATGTTTTTTGAAATTTTGAAAAAAAAAGTTAGCCTCGTTTCTCATCATTTTGGACCGTGGGCTATAGCCTATATGGTACGGCATACTATAGCGCGCCGTTTTTCATCATTTTTGAGGATTTGAAAAAAATGACGAAATGACAAAAACGATGGGTTATAGCCCATGTTTTTTGAAATTTTGAAAAAAAAAGTTAGCCTCGTTTCTCATCATTTTGGACCGTGGGCTATATCCTATATGGTACGGCATACTATAGCGCGCCGTTTTTCATCATTTTTGAGGATTTGAAAAAAATGACGAAATGACAAAAACGATGGGTTATAGCCCATGTTTTTTGAAATTTTGAAAAAAAAAGTTAGCCTCGTTTCTCATCATTTTGGACCGTGGGCTATAGCCTATATGGTACGGCATACTATAGCGCGCCGTTTTTCATCATTTTTGAGGATTTTAAAAAAATGACGAAATGACAAAAACGATGGGTTATAGCCCATGTTTTTTGAAATTTTGAAAAAAAAAGTTAGCCTCGTTTCTCATCATTTTGGACCGTGGGCTATAGCCCATATCGTACGGCATACTATAGCGCATAGTTTTTCATCATTTTTGAGGATTTGAAAAAAATGACGAAATGACAAAAACGATGGGTTATAGCCCATGTTTTTTGAAATTTTGAAAAAAAAAGTTAGCCTCGTTTCTCATCATTTTGGACCGTGGGCTATAGCCTATATGGTACGGCATACTATAGCGCGCCGTTTTTCATCATTTTTGAGGATTTGAAAAAAATGACGAAATGACAAAAACGATGGGTTATAGCCCATGTTTTTTGAAATTTTGAAAAAAAAAGTTAGCCTCGTTTCTCATCATTTTGGACCATGGGCTATAGCCCATATCGTACGGCATACTATAGCGCGCCGTTTTTCATCATTTTTGAGGATTTGAAAAAAATGACGAAATGACAAAAACGATGGGTTATAGCCCATGTTTTTTGAAATTTTGAAAAAAAAAGTTAGCCTCGTTTCTCATCATTTTGGACCGTGGGCTATAGCCCATATCGTACGGCATACTATAGCGCGCCGTTTTTCATCATTTTTGAGGATTTGAAAAAAATGACGAAATGACAAAAACGATGGGTTATAGCCCATGTTTTTTGAAATTTTGAAAAAAAAAGTTAGCCTCGTTTCTCATCATTTTGGACCATGGGCTATAGCCCATATCGTACGGCATACTATAGCGCGCCGTTTTTCATCATTTTTGAGGATTTGAAAAAAATGACGAAATAACAAAAACGATGGGTTATAGCCCATGTTTTTTGAAATTTTGGAAAAAAAAGTTAGCCTCGTTTCTCATCATTTTGGACCGTGGGCTATAGCCCATATCGTACGGCATACTATAGCGCGCCGTTTTTCATCATTTTTGAGGATTTGAAAAAAATGACGAAATGACAAAAACGATGGGTTATAGCCCATGTTTTTTGAAATTTTGAAAAAAAAAGTTAGCCTCGTTTCTCATCATTTTGGACCATGGGCTATAGCCCATATCGTACGGCATACTATAGCGCGCCGTTTTTCATCATTTTTGAGGATTTGAAAAAAATGACGAAATGACAAAAACGATGGGTTATAGCCCATGTTTTTTGAAATTTTGAAAAAAAAAGTTAGCCTCGTTTCTCATCATTTTGGACCGTGGGCTATAGCCCATATCGTACGGCATACTATAGCGTGTCGTTTTTCATCTTTTTTGAGGATTTGAAAAAAATGACGAAATGACAAAAACGATGGGTTATAGCCCATGTTTTTTGAAATTTTGAAAAAAAAAGTTAGCCTCGTTTCTCATCATTTTGGACCGTGGGCTATAGCCCATATCGTACGGCATACTATAGCGCGCCGTTTTTCATCATTTTTGAGGATTTGAAAAAAATGACGAAATGACAAAAACGATGGGTTATAGCCCATGTTTTTTGAAATTTTGAAAAAAAAAGTTAGCCTCGTTTCTCATCATTTTGGACCGTGGGCTATAGCCTATATGGTACGGCATACTATAGCGCGCCGTTTTTCATCATTTTTGAGGATTTGAAAAAAATGACGAAATGACAAAAACGATGTGTTATAGCCCATGTTTTTTGAAATTTTGAAAAAAAAAGTTAGCCTCGTTTCTCATCATTTTGGACCGTGGGCTATAGCCTATATGGTACGGCATACTATAGCGCGCCGTTTTTCATCATTTTTGAGGATTTTAAAAAAATGACGAAATGACAAAAACGATGGGTTATAGCCCATGTTTTTTGAAATTTTGAAAAAAAAAGTTAGCCTCGTTTCTCATCATTTTGGACCGTGGGCTATAGCCCATATCGTACGGCATACTATAGCGCGCCGTTTTTCATCATTTTTGAGGATTTGAAAAAAATGACGAAATGACAAAAACGATGGGTTATAGCCCATGTTTTTTGAAATTTTGAAAAAAAAAGTTAGCCTCGTTTCTCATCATTTTGGACCATGGGCTATAGCCCATATCGTACGGCATACTATAACGCGCCGTTTTTCATCATTTTTGAGGATTTGAAAAAAATGACGAAATGACAAAAACGATGGGTTATAGCCCATGTTTTTTGAAATTTTGAAAAAAAAAGTTAGCCTCGTTTCTCATCATTTTGGACCGTGGGCTATAGCCCATATCGTACGGCATACTATAGCGCGCCGTTTTTCATCATTTTTGAGGATTTTAAAAAAATGACGAAATGACAAAAACGATGGGTTATAGCCCATGTTTTTTGAAATTTTGAAAAAAAAAGTTAGCCTCGTTTCTCATCATTTTGGACCGTGGGCTATAGCCCATATCGTACGGCATACTATAGCGCGCCGTTTTTCATCATTTTTGAGGATTTGAAAAAAATGACGAAATGACAAAAACGATGGGTTATAGCCCATGTTTTTTGAAATTTTGAAAAAAAAAGTTAGCCTCGTTTCTCATCATTTTGGACCGTGGGCTATAGCCTATATGGTACGGCATACTATAGCGCGCCGTTTTTCATCATTTTTGAGGATTTTAAAAAAATGACGAAATGACAAAAACGATGGGTTATAGCCCATGTTTTTTGAAATTTTGAAAAAAAAAGTTAGCCTCGTTTCTCATAATTTTGGACCGTGGGCTATAGCCCATATCGTACGGCATACTATAGCTCGTAGTTTTTCATCATTTTTGAGGATTTGAAAAAAATGACGAAATGACAAAAACGATGGGTTATAGCCCATGTTTTTTGAAATTTTGAAAAAAAAAGTTAGCCTCGTTTCTCATCATTTTGGACCGTGGGCTATATCCTATATGGTACGGCATACTATAGCGCGCCGTTTTTCATCATTTTTGAGGATTTGAAAAAAATGACGAAATGACAAAAACGATGGGTTATAGCCCATGTTTTTTGAAATTTTGAAAAAAAAAGTTAGCCTCGTTTCTCATCATTTTGGACCATGGGCTATAGCCCATATCGTACGGCATACTATAGCGCGCCGTTTTTCATCATTTTTGAGGATTTGAAAAAAATGACGAAATGACAAAAACGATGGGTTATAGCCCATGTTTTTTGAAATTTTGAAAAAAAAAGTTAGCCTCGTTTCTCATCATTTTGGACCATGGGCTATAGCCCATATCGTACGGCATACTATAGCGCGCCGTTTTTCATCATTTTTGAGGATTTGAAAAAAATGACGAAATGACAAAAACGATGGGTTATAGCCCATGTTTTTTGAAATTTTGAAAAAAAAAGTTAGCCTCGTTTCTCATCATTTTGGACCGTGGGCTATAGCCCATATCGTACGGCATACTATAGCGCGCCGTTTTTCATCATTTTTGAGGATTTGAAAAAAATGACGAAATGACAAAAACGATGGGTTATAGCCCATGTTTTTTGAAATTTTGAAAAAAAAAGTTAGCCTCGTTTCTCATCATTTTGGACCGTGGGCTATAGCCTATATGGTACGGCATACTATAGCGCGCCGTTTTTCATCATTTTTGAGGATTTTAAAAAAATGACGAAATGACAAAAACGATGGGTTATAGCCCATGTTTTTTGAAATTTTGAAAAAAAAAGTTAGCCTCGTTTCTCATCATTTTGGACCGTGGGCTATAGCCCATATCGTACGGCATACTATAGCGCATAGTTTTTCATCATTTTTGAGGATTTGAAAAAAATGACGAAATGACAAAAACGATGGGTTATAGCCCATGTTTTTTGAAATTTTGAAAAAAAAAGTTAGCCTCGTTTCTCATCATTTTGGACCGTGGGCTATAGCCTATATGGTACGGCATACTATAGCGCGCCGTTTTTCATCATTTTTGAGGATTTGAAAAAAATGACGAAATGACAAAAACGATGGGTTATAGCCCATGTTTTTTGAAATTTTGAAAAAAAAAGTTAGCCTCGTTTCTCATCATTTTGGACCGTGGGCTATAGCCCATATCGTACGGCATACTATAGCGCGCCGTTTTTCATCATTTTTGAGGATTTGAAAAAAATGACGAAATGACAAAAACGATGGGTTATAGCCCATGTTTTTTGAAATTTTGAAAAAAAAAGTTAGCCTCGTTTCTCATCATTTTGGACCGTGGGCTATAGCCTATATGGTACGGCATACTATAGCGCGCCGTTTTTCATCATTTTTGAGGATTTTAAAAAAATGACGAAATGACAAAAACGATGGGTTATAGCCCATGTTTTTTGAAATTTTGAAAAAAAAAAGTTAGCCTCGTTTCTCATCATTTTGGACCGTGGGCTATATCCTATATGGTACGGCATACTATAGCGCGCCGTTTTTCATCATTTTTGAGGATTTGAAAAAAATGACGAAATGACAAAAACGATGGGTTATAGCCCATGTTTTTTGAAATTTTGAAAAAAAAAGTTAGCCTCGTTTCTCATCATTTTGGACCGTGGGCTATATCCTATATGGTACGGCATACTATAGCGCGCCGTTTTTCATCATTTTTGAGGATTTGAAAAAAATGACGAAATGACAAAAACGATGGGTTATAGCCCATGTTTTTTGAAATTTTGAAAAAAAAAGTTAGCCTCGTTTCTCATCATTTTGGACCGTGGGCTATAGCCTATATGGTACGGCATACTATAGCGCGCCGTTTTTCATCATTTTTGAGGATTTTAAAAAAATGACGAAATGACAAAAACGATGGGTTATAGCCCATGTTTTTTGAAATTTTGAAAAAAAAAGTTAGCCTCGTTTCTCATCATTTTGGACCGTGGGCTATAGCCCATATCGTACGGCATACTATAGCGCATAGTTTTTCATCATTTTTGAGGATTTGAAAAAAATGACGAAATGACAAAAACGATGGGTTATAGCCCATGTTTTTTGAAATTTTGAAAAAAAAAGTTAGCCTCGTTTCTCATCATTTTGGACCGTGGGCTATAGCCTATATGGTACGGCATACTATAGCGCGCCGTTTTTCATCATTTTTGAGGATTTGAAAAAAATGACGAAATGACAAAAACGATGGGTTATAGCCCATGTTTTTTGAAATTTTGAAAAAAAAAGTTAGCCTCGTTTCTCATCATTTTGGACCATGGGCTATAGCCCATATCGTACGGCATACTATAGCGCGCCGTTTTTCATCATTTTTGAGGATTTGAAAAAAATGACGAAATGACAAAAACGATGGGTTATAGCCCATGTTTTTTGAAATTTTGAAAAAAAAAGTTAGCCTCGTTTCTCATCATTTTGGACCGTGGGCTATAGCCCATATCGTACGGCATACTATAGCGCGCCGTTTTTCATCATTTTTGAGGATTTGAAAAAAATGACGAAATGACAAAAACGATGGGTTATAGCCCATGTTTTTTGAAATTTTGAAAAAAAAAGTTAGCCTCGTTTCTCATCATTTTGGACCATGGGCTATAGCCCATATCGTACGGCATACTATAGCGCGCCGTTTTTCATCATTTTTGAGGATTTGAAAAAAATGACGAAATAACAAAAACGATGGGTTATAGCCCATGTTTTTTGAAATTTTGGAAAAAAAAGTTAGCCTCGTTTCTCATCATTTTGGACCGTGGGCTATAGCCCATATCGTACGGCATACTATAGCGCGCCGTTTTTCATCATTTTTGAGGATTTGAAAAAAATGACGAAATGACAAAAACGATGGGTTATAGCCCATGTTTTTTGAAATTTTGAAAAAAAAAGTTAGCCTCGTTTCTCATCATTTTGGACCATGGGCTATAGCCCATATCGTACGGCATACTATAGCGCGCCGTTTTTCATCATTTTTGAGGATTTGAAAAAAATGACGAAATGACAAAAACGATGGGTTATAGCCCATGTTTTTTGAAATTTTGAAAAAAAAAGTTAGCCTCGTTTCTCATCATTTTGGACCGTGGGCTATAGCCCATATCGTACGGCATACTATAGCGTGTCGTTTTTCATCTTTTTTGAGGATTTGAAAAAAATGACGAAATGACAAAAACGATGGGTTATAGCCCATGTTTTTTGAAATTTTGAAAAAAAAAGTTAGCCTCGTTTCTCATCATTTTGGACCGTGGGCTATAGCCCATATCGTACGGCATACTATAGCGCGCCGTTTTTCATCATTTTTGAGGATTTGAAAAAAATGACGAAATGACAAAAACGATGGGTTATAGCCCATGTTTTTTGAAATTTTGAAAAAAAAAGTTAGCCTCGTTTCTCATCATTTTGGACCGTGGGCTATAGCCTATATGGTACGGCATACTATAGCGCGCCGTTTTTCATCATTTTTGAGGATTTGAAAAAAATGACGAAATGACAAAAACGATGTGTTATAGCCCATGTTTTTTGAAATTTTGAAAAAAAAAGTTAGCCTCGTTTCTCATCATTTTGGACCGTGGGCTATAGCCTATATGGTACGGCATACTATAGCGCGCCGTTTTTCATCATTTTTGAGGATTTTAAAAAAATGACGAAATGACAAAAACGATGGGTTATAGCCCATGTTTTTTGAAATTTTGAAAAAAAAAGTTAGCCTCGTTTCTCATCATTTTGGACCGTGGGCTATAGCCCATATCGTACGGCATACTATAGCGCGCCGTTTTTCATCATTTTTGAGGATTTGAAAAAAATGACGAAATGACAAAAACGATGGGTTATAGCCCATGTTTTTTGAAATTTTGAAAAAAAAAGTTAGCCTCGTTTCTCATCATTTTGGACCATGGGCTATAGCCCATATCGTACGGCATACTATAACGCGCCGTTTTTCATCATTTTTGAGGATTTGAAAAAAATGACGAAATGACAAAAACGATGGGTTATAGCCCATGTTTTTTGAAATTTTGAAAAAAAAAGTTAGCCTCGTTTCTCATCATTTTGGACCGTGGGCTATAGCCCATATCGTACGGCATACTATAGTGCGTCGTTTTTCATCTTTTTTGAGGATTTGAAAAAAATGACGAAATGACAAAAACGATTGGTTATAGCCCATGTTTTTTGAAATTTTGAAAAAAAAAGTTAGCCTCGTTTCTCATCATTTTGGACCGTGGGCTATAGCCTATATGGTACGGCATACTATAGCGCGCCGTTTTTCATCATTTTTGAGGATTTGAAAAAAATGACGAAATGACAAAAACGATGGGTTATAGCCCATGTTTTTTGAAATTTTGAAAAAAAAAGTTAGCCTCGTTTCTCATCATTTTGGACCGTGGGCTATAGCCCATATCATACAGCATACTATAGCGCGCCGTTTTTCATCATTTTTGAGGATTTGAAAAAAATGACAAAATGACAAAAACGATGGGTTATAGCCCATGTTTTTTGAAATTTTGAAAAAAAAAGTTAGCCTCGTTTCTCATCATTTTGGACCATGGGCTATAGCCCATATCGTACGGCATACTATAGCGCGCCGTTTTTCATCATTTTTGAGGATTTGAAAAAAATGACGAAATGACAAAAACGATGGGTTATAGCCCATGTTTTTTGAAATTTTGAAAAAAAAAGTTAGCCTCGTTTCTCATCATTTTGGACCGTGGGCTATAGCCTATATGGTACGGCATACTATAGCGCGCCGTTTTTCTACATTTTTGAGGATTTGAAAAAAATGACGAAATGACAAAAACGATGGGTTATAGCCCATGTTTTTTGAAATTTTGAAAAAAAAAGTTAGCCTCGTTTCTCATCATTTTGGACCGTGGGCTATAGCCCATATCGTACGGCATACTATAGCGCGCCGTTTTTCATCATTTTTGAGGATTTGAAAAAAATGACGAAATGACAAAAACGATGGGTTATAGCCCATGTTTTTTGAAATTTTGAAAAAAAAAGTTAGCCTCGTTTCTCATCATTTTGGACCATGGGCTATAGCCCATATCGTACGGCATACTATAGCGCGCCGTTTTTCATCATTTTTGAGGATTTGAAAAAATGACGAAATGACAAAAACGATGGGTTATAGCCCATGTTTTTTGAAATTTTGAAAAAAAAAGTTAGCCTCGTTTCTCATCATTTTGGACCATGGGCTATAGCCCATATCGTACGGCATACTATAGCGCGCCGTTTTTCATCATTTTTGAGGATTTGAAAAAAATGACGAAATGACAAAAACGATGGGTTATAGCCCATGTTTTTTGAAATTTTGAAAAAAAAAATTAGCCTCGTTTCTCATCATTTTGGACCGTGGGCTATAGCCCATATCGTACGGCATACTATAGCGCGTAGTTTTTCATCATTTTTGAGGATTTGAAAAAAATGACGAAATGACAAAAACGATGGGTTATAGCCCATGTTTTTTGAAATTTTGAAAAAAAAAGTTAGCCTCGTTTCTCATCATTTTGGACCGTGGGCTATAGCCTATATGGTACGGCATACTATAGCGCGCCGTTTTTCATCATTTTTGAGGATTTGAAAAAAATGACAAAATGACAAAAACGATGGGTTATAGCCCATGTTTTTTGAAATTTTGAAAAAAAAAGTTAGCCTCGTTTCTCATCATTTTGGACCGTGGGCTATAGCCCATATCGTACGGCATACTATAGCGCGCCGTTTTTCATCATTTTTGAGGATTTGAAAAAAATGACGAAATGACAAAAACGATGGGTTATAGCCCATGTTTTTTGAAATTTTGAAAAAAAAAGTTAGCCTCGTTTCTCATCATTTTGGACCATGGGCTATAGCCCATATCGTACGGCATACTATAGCGCGCCGTTTTTCATCATTTTTGAGGATTTGAAAAAAATGACGAAATGACAAAAACGATGGGTTATAGCCCATGTTTTTTGAAATTTTGAAAAAAAAAGTTAGCCTCGTTTCTCATCATTTTGGACCGTGGGCTATAGCCCATATCGTACGGCATACTATAGCGCGTCGTTTTTCATCATTTTTGAGGATTTGAAAAAAATGACGAAATGACAAAAACGATGGGTTATAGCCCATGTTTTTTGAAATTTTGAAAAAAAAAGTTAGCCTCGTTTCTCATTATTTTGGACCGTGGGCTATAGCCTATATGGTACGGCATACTATAGCGCGCCGTTTTTCATCATTTTTGAGGATTTGAAAAAAATGACGAAATGACAAAAACGATGGGTTATAGCCCATGTTTTTTGAAATTTTGAAAAAAAAAGTTAGCCTCGTTTCTCATCATTTTGGACCGTGGGCTATAGCCCATATCGTACGGCATACTATAGCGCGCCGTTTTTCATCATTTTTGAGGATTTGAAAAAAATGACGAAATGACAAAAACGATGGGTTATAGCCCATGTTTTTTGAAATTTTGAAAAAAAAAGTTAGCCTCGTTTCTCATCATTTTGGACCGTGGGCTATAGCCTATATGGTACGGCATACTATAGCGCGCCGTTTTTCATCATTTTTGAGGATTTAAAAAAAAAGACGAAATGACAAAAACGATGGGTTATAGCCCATGTTTTTTGAAATTTTGAAAAAAAAAGTTAGCCTCGTTTCTCATCATTTTGGACCGTGGGCTATAGCCCATATCGTACGGCATACTATAGCGCGTAGTTTTTCATAATTTTTGAGGATTTGAAAAAAATGACGAAATGACAAAAACGATGGGTTATAGCCCATGTTTTTTGAAATTTTGAAAAAAAAAGTTAGCCTCGTTTCTCATCATTTTGGACCATGGGCTATAGCCCATATCGTACGGCATACTATAGCGCGCCGTTTTTCATCATTTTTGAGGATTTGAAAAAAATGACGAAATGACAAAAACGATGGGTTATAGCCCATGTTTTTTGAAATTTTGAAAAAAAAAGTTAGCCTCGTTTCTCATCATTTTGGACCGTGGGCTATAGCCCATATCGTACGGCATACTATAGCGCGCCGTTTTTCATCATTTTTGAGGATTTGAAAAAAATGACGAAATGACAAAAACGATGGGTTATAGCCCATGTTTTTTGAAATTTTGAAAAAAAAAGTTAGCCTCGTTTCTCATCATTTTGGACCATGGGCTATAGCCCATATCGTACGGCATACTATAGCGCGCCGTTTTTCATCATTTTTGAGGATTTGAAAAAATGACGAAATGACAAAAACGATGGGTTATAGCCCATGTTTTTTGAAATTTTGAAAAAAAAAGTTAGCCTCGTTTCTCATCATTTTGGACCATGGGCTATAGCCCATATCGTACGGCATACTATAGCGCGCCGTTTTTCATCATTTTTGAGGATTTGAAAAAAATGACGAAATGACAAAAACGATGGGTTATAGCCCATGTTTTTTGAAATTTTGAAAAAAAAAATTAGCCTCGTTTCTCATCATTTTGGACCGTGGGCTATAGCCCATATCGTACGGCATACTATAGCGCGTAGTTTTTCATCATTTTTGAGGATTTGAAAAAAATGACGAAATGACAAAAACGATGGGTTATAGCCCATGTTTTTTGAAATTTTGAAAAAAAAAGTTAGCCTCGTTTCTCATCATTTTGGACCGTGGGCTATAGCCTATATGGTACGGCATACTATAGCGCGCCGTTTTTCATCATTTTTGAGGATTTGAAAAAAATGACAAAATGACAAAAACGATGGGTTATAGCCCATGTTTTTTGAAATTTTGAAAAAAAAAGTTAGCCTCGTTTCTCATCATTTTGGACCGTGGGCTATAGCCCATATCGTACGGCATACTATAGCGCGCCGTTTTTCATCATTTTTGAGGATTTGAAAAAAATGACGAAATGACAAAAACGATGGGTTATAGCCCATGTTTTTTGAAATTTTGAAAAAAAAAGTTAGCCTCGTTTCTCATCATTTTGGACCATGGGCTATAGCCCATATCGTACGGCATACTATAGCGCGCCGTTTTTCATCATTTTTGAGGATTTGAAAAAAATGACGAAATGACAAAAACGATGGGTTATAGCCCATGTTTTTTGAAATTTTGAAAAAAAAAGTTAGCCTCGTTTCTCATCATTTTGGACCGTGGGCTATAGCCCATATCGTACGGCATACTATAGCGCGTCGTTTTTCATCATTTTTGAGGATTTGAAAAAAATGACGAAATGACAAAAACGATGGGTTATAGCCCATGTTTTTTGAAATTTTGAAAAAAAAAGTTAGCCTCGTTTCTCATTATTTTGGACCGTGGGCTATAGCCTATATGGTACGGCATACTATAGCGCGCCGTTTTTCATCATTTTTGAGGATTTGAAAAAAATGACGAAATGACAAAAACGATGGGTTATAGCCCATGTTTTTTGAAATTTTGAAAAAAAAAGTTAGCCTCGTTTCTCATCATTTTGGACCGTGGGCTATAGCCCATATCGTACGGCATACTATAGCGCGCCGTTTTTCATCATTTTTGAGGATTTGAAAAAAATGACGAAATGACAAAAACGATGGGTTATAGCCCATGTTTTTTGAAATTTTGAAAAAAAAAGTTAGCCTCGTTTCTCATCATTTTGGACCGTGGGCTATAGCCTATATGGTACGGCATACTATAGCGCGCCGTTTTTCATCATTTTTGAGGATTTAAAAAAAAAGACGAAATGACAAAAACGATGGGTTATAGCCCATGTTTTTTGAAATTTTGAAAAAAAAAGTTAGCCTCGTTTCTCATCATTTTGGACCGTGGGCTATAGCCCATATCGTACGGCATACTATAGCGCGTAGTTTTTCATAATTTTTGAGGATTTGAAAAAAATGACGAAATGACAAAAACGATGGGTTATAGCCCATGTTTTTTGAAATTTTGAAAAAAAAAGTTAGCCTCGTTTCTCATCATTTTGGACCGTGGGCTATAGCCCATATCGTACGGCATACTATAGTGCGTCGTTTTTCATCTTTTTTGAGGATTTGAAAAAAATGACGAAATGACAAAAACGATTGGTTATAGCCCATGTTTTTTGAAATTTTGAAAAAAAAAGTTAGCCTCGTTTCTCATCATTTTGGACCGTGGGCTATAGCCTATATGGTACGGCATACTATAGCGCGCCGTTTTTCATCATTTTTGAGGATTTGAAAAAAATGACGAAATGACAAAAACGATGGGTTATAGCCCATGTTTTTTGAAATTTTGAAAAAAAAAGTTAGCCTCGTTTCTCATCATTTTGGACCGTGGGCTATAGCCCATATCATACAGCATACTATAGCGCGCCGTTTTTCATCATTTTTGAGGATTTGAAAAAAATGACGAAATGACAAAAACGATGGGTTATAGCCCATGTTTTTTGAAATTTTGAAAAAAAAAGTTAGCCTCGTTTCTCATCATTTTGGACCATGGGCTATAGCCCATATCGTACGGCATACTATAGCGCGCCGTTTTTCATCATTTTTGAGGATTTGAAAAAAATGACGAAATGACAAAAACGATGGGTTATAGCCCATGTTTTTTGAAATTTTGAAAAAAAAAGTTAGCCTCGTTTCTCATCATTTTGGACCGTGGGCTATAGCCTATATGGTACGGCATACTATAGCGCGCCGTTTTTCTACATTTTTGAGGATTTGAAAAAAATGACGAAATGACAAAAACGATGGGTTATAGCCCATGTTTTTTGAAATTTTGAAAAAAAAAGTTAGCTTCGTTTCTCATCATTTTGGACCGTGGGCTATAGCCCATATCGTACGGCATACTATAGCGCGCCGTTTTTCATCATTTTTGAGGATTTGAAAAAAATGACGAAATGACAAAAACGATGGGTTATAGCCCATGTTTTTTGAAATTTTGAAAAAAAAAGTTAGCCTCGTTTCTCATCATTTTGGACCATGGGCTATAGCCCATATCGTACGGCATACTATAGCGCGCCGTTTTTCATCATTTTTGAGGATTTGAAAAAATGACGAAATGACAAAAACGATGGGTTATAGCCCATGTTTTTTGAAATTTTGAAAAAAAAAGTTAGCCTCGTTTCTCATCATTTTGGACCATGGGCTATAGCCCATATCGTACGGCATACTATAGCGCGCCGTTTTTCATCATTTTTGAGGATTTGAAAAAAATGACGAAATGACAAAAACGATGGGTTATAGCCCATGTTTTTTGAAATTTTGAAAAAAAAAATTAGCCTCGTTTCTCATAATTTTGGACCGTGGGCTATAGCCCATATCGTACGGCATACTATAGCGCGTAGTTTTTCATCATTTTTGAGGATTTGAAAAAAATGACGAAATGACAAAAACGATGGGTTATAGCCCATGTTTTTTGAAATTTTGAAAAAAAAAGTTAGCCTCGTTTCTCATCATTTTGGACCGTGGGCTATAGCCTATATGGTACGGCATACTATAGCGCGCCGTTTTTCATCATTTTTGAGGATTTGAAAAAAATGACGAAATGACAAAAACGATGGGTTATAGCCCATGTTTTTTGAAATTTTGAAAAAAAAAGTTAGCCTCGTTTCTCATCATTTTGGACCGTGGGCTATAGCCCATATCGTACGGCATACTATAGCGCGCCGTTTTTCATCATTTTTGAGGATTTGAAAAAAATGACGAAATGACAAAAACGATGGGTTATAGCCCATGTTTTTTGAAATTTTGAAAAAAAAAGTTAGCCTCGTTTCTCATCATTTTGGACCATGGGCTATAGCCCATATCGTACGGCATACTATAACGCGCCGTTTTTCATCATTTTTGAGGATTTGAAAAAAATGACGAAATGACAAAAACGATGGGTTATAGCCCATGTTTTTTGAAATTTTGAAAAAAAAAGTTAGCCTCGTTTCTCATCATTTTGGACCGTGGGCTATAGCCCATATCGTACGGCATACTATAGCGCGTCGTTTTTCATCATTTTTGAGGATTTGAAAAAAATGACGAAATGACAAAAACGATGGGTTATAGCCCATGTTTTTTGAAATTTTGAAAAAAAAAGTTAGCCTCGTTTCTCATTATTTTGGACCGTGGGCTATAGCCTATATGGTACGGCATACTATAGCGCGCCGTTTTTCATCATTTTTGAGGATTTGAAAAAAATGACGAAATGACAAAAACGATGGGTTATAGCCCATGTTTTTTGAAATTTTGAAAAAAAAAGTTAGCCTCGTTTCTCATCATTTTGGACCGTGGGCTATAGCCCATATCGTACGGCATACTATAGCGCGCCGTTTTTCATCATTTTTGAGGATTTGAAAAAAATGACGAAATGACAAAAACGATGGGTTATAGCCCATGTTTTTTGAAATTTTGAAAAAAAAAGTTAGCCTCGTTTCTCATCATTTTGGACCGTGGGCTATAGCCCATATCGTACGGCATACTATAGCGCGTAGTTTTTCATAATTTTTGAGGATTTGAAAAAAATGACGAAATGACAAAAACGATGGGTTATAGCCCATGTTTTTTGAAATTTTGAAAAAAAAAGTTAGCCTCGTTTCTCATCATTTTGGACCGTGGGCTATAGCCCATATCGTACGGCATACTATAGTGCGTCGTTTTTCATCTTTTTTGAGGATTTGAAAAAAATGACGAAATGACAAAAACGATTGGTTATAGCCCATGTTTTTTGAAATTTTGAAAAAAAAAGTTAGCCTCGTTTCTCATCATTTTGGACCGTGGGCTATAGCCTATATGGTACGGCATACTATAGCGCGCCGTTTTTCATCATTTTTGAGGATTTGAAAAAAATGACGAAATGACAAAAACGATGGGTTATAGCCCATGTTTTTTGAAATTTTGAAAAAAAAAGTTAGCCTCGTTTCTCATCATTTTGGACCGTGGGCTATAGCCCATATCATACAGCATACTATAGCGCGCCGTTTTTCATCATTTTTGAGGATTTGAAAAAAATGACGAAATGACAAAAACGATGGGTTATAGCCCATGTTTTTTGAAATTTTGAAAAAAAAAGTTAGCCTCGTTTCTCATCATTTTGGACCATGGGCTATAGCCCATATCGTACGGCATACTATAGCGCGCCGTTTTTCATCATTTTTGAGGATTTGAAAAAAATGACGAAATGACAAAAACGATGGGTTATAGCCCATGTTTTTTGAAATTTTGAAAAAAAAAGTTAGCCTCGTTTCTCATCATTTTGGACCATGGGCTATAGCCCATATCGTACGGCATACTATAGCGCGCCGTTTTTCATCATTTTTGAGGATTTGAAAAAAATGACGAAATGACAAAAACGATGGGTTATAGCCCATGTTTTTTGAAATTTTGAAAAAAAAAATTAGCCTCGTTTCTCATCATTTTGGACCGTGGGCTATAGCCCATATCGTACGGCATACTATAGCGCGTAGTTTTTCATCATTTTTGAGGATTTGAAAAAAATGACGAAATGACAAAAACGATGGGTTATAGCCCATGTTTTTTGAAATTTTGAAAAAAAAAGTTAGCCTCGTTTCTCATCATTTTGGACCGTGGGCTATAGCCTATATGGTACGGCATACTATAGCGCGCCGTTTTTCATCATTTTTGAGGATTTGAAAAAAATGACGAAATGACAAAAACGATGGGTTATAGCCCATGTTTTTTGAAATTTTGAAAAAAAAAGTTAGCCTCGTTTCTCATCATTTTGGACCGTGGGCTATAGCCCATATCGTACGGCATACTATAGCGCGCCGTTTTTCATCATTTTTGAGGATTTGAAAAAAATGACGAAATGACAAAAACGATGGGTTATAGCCCATGTTTTTTGAAAATTTGAAAAAAAAGGTTAGCCTCGTTTCTCATCATTTTGGACCATGGGCTATAGCCCATATCGTACGGCATACTATAGCGCGCCGTTTTTCATCATTTTTGAGGATTTGAAAAAAATGACGAAATGACAAAAACGATGGGTTATAGCCCATGTTTTTTGAAATTTTGAAAAAAAAAGTTAGCCTCGTTTCTCATCATTTTGGACCGTGGGCTATAGCCCATATCGTACGGCATACTATAGCGCGTCGTTTTTCATCATTTTTGAGGATTTGAAAAAAATGACGAAATGACAAAAACGATGGGTTATAGCCCATGTTTTTTGAAATTTTGAAAAAAAAAGTTAGCCTCGTTTCTCATTATTTTGGACCGTGGGCTATAGCCTATATGGTACGGCATACTATAGCGCGCCGTTTTTCATCATTTTTGAGGATTTGAAAAAAATGACGAAATGACAAAAACGATGGGTTATAGCCCATGTTTTTTGAAATTTTGAAAAAAAAAGTTAGCCTCGTTTCTCATCATTTTGGACCGTGGGCTATAGCCCATATCGTACGGCATACTATAGCGCGCCGTTTTTCATCATTTTTGAGGATTTGAAAAAAATGACGAAATGACAAAAACGATGGGTTATAGCCCATGTTTTTTGAAATTTTGAAAAAAAAAGTTAGCCTCGTTTCTCATCATTTTGGACCGTGGGCTATAGCCCATATCGTACGGCATACTATAGCGCGTCGTTTTTCATCATTTTTGAGGATTTGAAAAAAATGACGAAATGACAAAAACGATGGGTTATAGCCCATGTTTTTTGAAATTTTGAAAAAAAAAGTTAGCCTCGTTTCTCATCATTTTGGACCGTAGGCTATATAGCCTATATGGTACGGCATACTATAGCGCGCCGTTTTTCATCATTTTTGAGGATTTGAAAAAAATGACGAAATGACAAAAACGATGGGTTATAGCCCATGTTTTTTGAAATTTTGAAAAAAAAGGTTAGCCTCGTTTCTCATCATTTTGGACCGTGGGCTATAGCCCATATCGTACGGCATACTATAGCGCGCCGTTTTTCATCATTTTTGAGGATTTAAAAAAAATGACGAAATGACAAAAACGATGGGTTATAGCCCATGTTTTTTGAAATTTTGAAAAAAAAAGTTAGCCTCGTTTCTCATCATTTTGGACCATGGGCTATAGCCCATATCGTACGGCATACTATAGCGCGCCGTTTTTCATCATTTTTGAGGATTTGAAAAAAATGACGAAATGACAAAAACGATGGGTTATAGCCCATGTTTTTTGAAATTTTGAAAAAAAAAGTTAGCCTCGTTTCTCATCATTTTGGACCGTGGGCTATAGCCCATATCGTACGGCATACTATAGCGCGTCGTTTTTCATCATTTTGAAGAAAAAAATGACGAAATGACAAAAACGATGGGTTATAGCCCATGTTTTTTTTAATTTTGAAAAAAAAAGTTAGCCTCGTTTCTCATCATTTTGGACCGTGGGCTATAGCCTATATGGTACGGCATACTATAGCGCGCCGTTTTTCATCATTTTTGAGGATTTGAAAAAAATGACGAAATGACAAAAACGATGGGTTATAGCCCATGTTTTTTGAAATTTTGAAAAAAAAAGTTAGCCTCGTTTCTCATCATTTTGGACCGTGGGCTATAGCCTATATGGTACGGCATACTATAGCGCGCCGTTTTTCATCATTTTTGAGGATTTGAAAAAAATGACGAAATGACAAAAACGATGGGTTATAGCCCATGTTTTTTGAAATTTTGAAAAAAAAAGTTAGCCTCGTTTCTCATCATTTTGGACCGTGGGCTATAGCCTATATGGTACGGCATACTATAGCGCGCCGTTTTTCATCATTTTTGAGGATTTGAAAAAAATGACGAAATGACAAAAACGATGGGTTATAGCCCATGTTTTTAAAAATTTTGAAAAAAAAAGTTAGCCTCGTTTCTCATCATTTTGGACCATGGGCTATAGCCCATATCGTACGGCATACTATAGCGCGCCGTTTTTCATCATTTTTGAGGATTTGAAAAAAATGACGAAATGACAAAAACGATGGGTTATTGCCCATGTGTTTTGAAATTTTGAAAAAAAAAAGTTAGCCTCGTTTCTCATCATTTTGGACCATGGGCTATAGCCCATATCGTACGGCATACTATAGCGCGCCGTTTTTCATCATTTTTGAGGATTTGAAAAAAATGAAAAAATGAAGAAAAAAAAAACGCAATTTCCGCAAATACCATTTCTGCAATTTCCGCAATTACCATTTCTGCAATTTCCACAATTTCCGCAATTCCGCAATTTGACAAAAACGATGGGTTATAGCCCATGTTTTTTGAAATTTTGAAAAAAAAAGTTAGCCTCGTTTCTCATCATTTTGGACCGTGGGCTATAGCCCATATCGTACGGCATACTATAGCGCGCCGTTTTTCATCATTTTTGAGGATTTGAAAAAAATGACGAAATGACAAAAACGATGGGTTATAGCCCATGTTTTTTGAAATTTTGAAAAAAAAAGTTAGCCTCGTTTCTCATCATTTTGGACCATGGGCTATAGCCCATATCGTACGGCATACTATAGCGCGCCGTTTTTCATCATTTTTGAGGATTTGAAAAAAATGAAAAAAATGAAAAAAAAAATCCGCAATTTCCGCAAATACCATTTCTGCAATTTCCGCAATTACCATTTCTGCAATTTCCACAATTTCCGCAATTCCGCAATTTGACAAAAACGATGGGTTATAGCCCATGTTTTTTGAAATTTTGAAAAAAAAAGTTATCCTTGTTTCTCATCATTTTGGACCATGGGCTATAGCCCATATCGTACGGCATACTATAGCGCGCCGTTTTTCATCATTTTTGAAGATTTGAAAAAAATGACGAAATGACAAAAACGATGGGTTATAGCCCTTTTTTTGTTTTTATGCATTTTTTTTTAATGTTTTTACCCCACATTTCAAACAAATAACAAAACGACCAATAAACGGCAATGATGGCCTCAAAACCACACTTAATATAATATTAACAAAACTCATTTACATTCAAGAAA